>NC_135317.1:80564371-80875308 GCF_048772815.1 Callospermophilus lateralis
TGTCCTTCATGGCCCTCCTGCCCTCTAGGTCCATGCCACTTCCCAGTCTTCCCAGTGCAGCAGTGGAGGAGTTGCTGGCAGCCAAGCACAGATGGCCCGTGACTCCCCTGGTCCTGGGTGTTATTTCACAGCATAAGCCGGGTCTCTTCCTCAGGTCATCATTGTCATCTACCTGTCCGTGGTGGGGGCCCTTTTGCTGTACATGGCCTTCCTGATGCTGGTGGACCCTCTGATTCGAAAACCAGATGCTTACACAGAACAACTGCACAATGAAGAGGAGAATGAGGTAAATGAGGCCTTGGACTTGCCCACACAAGTCCCCAGGACAACCCAGAGAGCCTCCTCTGCACCTGGTGGGAATCAGGGTCTACCTGCTTCCCTCTGCTCCCCCATGCTCTTCTCCTTCCCATTTTCCTATACATCACCCAGACTCAAGCAAGGAACTGCCCTTTGCCCTCCCAGATGAAGCAAGAGATAGCCCCAACTTTTCTTGACATGTGGCACCAACCAGCCTCGGTGTACAAGCTGGGGGAGCCTTAGCTCCATGTCATACTCTTTCTAGGCACAGTGGAAGTAAACCGACCAGGGCCTGTCACACGTAGATACACATGGTATCTTGCTTGCTCAGGCATTGGTGACAAGTCAGTGGTGGCCTTGGAGGCATCAGGTTTATCCTTTGGTTTGGTGATTTTACAAATGTCTGTTGAGTACTCAGTGCAAACCTCAGTCCTAGGAGCTCTAGAGTCGGTGGAGTTGGGTGGCAGTGCCATTGACGCTGTGCACGTGAGGAATTTGATCATCTCAAAATAAGGTGGGCACCTAGGCATAGTGGTAGGTGGTGCTGGCTAGGGAGTTTAGGTCAGATTAATAAAGGTCTCAGAGGTCAACTTTATATGACAAAGAAGATGGGGAAGTACTGATGCCAGGCAGCCTGCCAACCCTGTCTCTAGACTGTCTCTGAGGTTTGTCCCTAGGACCTTGCTGGTGGAATATACCTGTTGGTGCAGTGCCTGTCGTGGTAAGCTTGCTCCCATGTGCACAGGAACGCCTAGAGGGAAAGTGCCTCAGTCATGTCCTGGGGGATTTAGTTGAAGAAACTGGGAGATGTTTAACTTGGTGAAGAAAAAAACAAACTCAAGAAGGCACATGCCTTAGGTGTTTGTAGAGTAGAACTTGACCTTCTGGGAACAGAAGACCCCAAAGATGGGAGTTGGGGAAGGAGATTTGACATCACAATGTAAGAAGGATTCTCCTTGCAGATAGTACTGTGAGCAGACTCCCTTGTAAGGTGGTGAAGTGTGGATCACCATGGGTTCCAGGCTAGGCCAAACTGCCCCCTGGGCAGCCCCAGTTCAGAGCTTTTCAAGTCTTGGATTAGAGGCAGGTTCCCCACCAAAAAGAGGATCTAGGGGCTCAAGTCTGTGCGTGAAGCTGCCAAGGTGATCTCACAAGGGTCAGCATAGGTGGGTCAGGCAGGGAGACAGGGAAGCCTGGCCACTCCTAGTGGCCCTGCTGCTTCTGGGTATGGGTCTATTCCCAATCTGCCCCCAGGCTCCTGCTGGCATGAATTTGGCTAAAGGTGGAGCAGAGGTGATGAGCCTGGCCCTGCTGGAGCTGGGGCCTGGGACGTGGTGGGGCTGGCAGTTGGGTGGTCTGTGTTGGAGAGGAAGGTTGCCTGCCCACCCAGTTATTAATGTAGAGTAATAGCAGCTCTGAGGGGGGAGGAGCATCACTAATAAACACTGGGCGATTAGGGGTAATGTGGTAATTGCAGCCCTGGCCAGGGAGTAATTGAGAGATGCAGCCGATGATTACACAGCCCAGGCTACGATTTCCCTGGAATGTGTGGCTCTCGGGCACGGCCTTTTTGTGTCTCCTGCCATCTTAGATATGGAGCCAGGGGAAGGGCAGCTTGCCATCTGCGGGTCTGAGCCCAGATCTTTCCTACAAGAGACCTGATGTTCCCCATTTGGAATCTGTCTGTGGGAGGACCTTGGGGAGGAAGAAGGGGTTAGATTTGGTCAGTCCAGTTCCCAGAGGTGGGACCTGAATCAGAGGGTGGACATCGCCTGGGCACAGTTTTGGCTGGGTAGGAAGGAGGGCTCTTTAAGGTCACCATCCAGCAATATATAAGGGGTGCGCCTGAATACACCGGGCTGTCACAGGCAGCACTCCCAAGTCAGGGCTGGTGAGCTTGTGCCCCACCTGTAGAGGTGACTCCTGCCCTCAGGATAACACCCTTGCCTCTTACCCCAAGGTTGGAAGATCATCAAAATTGTCTTCAATTTCTGTCGGACCGAGGCAGAGCCAGCTCTGGCCAGTCTAGCACGAATGCAGGGTCCAGGAAGGATGTGTGTCATCAGGGGTCCTCTAACCCCATTATCTGGCATCGCCTTCCATCCCTCGCCTCCTGATTCTGTGCGGTGTCCTAGTTGTAGGACCTGGGCTCAGCAGTTCCGATCCTCTCCTGCTACGTTCAGATCCCGCAGGGGTCTGATTGACAAACACCCATGTCAGCCCTCAGGGACTCAGTCCCAGAGCAACCCAATCCAGGCAAATAGGGAACATGGGGCCATCAGTAAGATCTGGCTTGATGGTCAGGTGAGGAAACTGGCTGTTCTAGGAGGGTCTCCTTTCCTAGGTCTTTCTCTTCATGTTAGTCATGGAAGGAAGGTTCTTGGCAGAAGGGGTCTTTCAGGGCCAGCTCAGGTGGGTGGGAAGCGTGCTAAGCTGCTGCAGGGTGGATGGAAGGGCATTGGCTAGAGAGGCCCAGGGACCGACCTCATCCCTACAGATACCCAACAACCTTAGTCCTGGACAGTGAGGGACTGTCTGCTGCCCCAGCCCCAGCACCCGGGAGAAAAGGGATGTGCAGGTTGGGAAGCAGGGAGGGAAGTCCCAAGGACGCCCCAGCTGGGCAACAGCAAAGCCAGGGCTGTGGCCATGTCTCTGGGCTGGAGAGTATTACCCATGAAGGTGACAAAAAAGACCAGGCTTCCCTGGGCCACATCCCAAGAGAAGAAAAGTGGGAACCTGGCTTCTTGAAGTTCCTTTAGAGGTTGTGTAAGTCTAGACAACTGGGTGACTTTAGAAGGAAGGCTTTTAGGCTCCAGCAGCTTCCAGCCCCTCTCTCAGGAGCCTGGGACCCAGAGCTGAAGACCAGAGTATTTCTCAGGATTGGGGCCCCTCAGCTCCATCCCCCCAATTCCTGTGACCAGGAGCTTTCATCAGGGGGCTAGAGGACTGGAAGAGGAAGGGGAGCCTTCCCCTGCAGCTCAGCCCAAGGCTGTGGCGGGAGATGAAAGCTTGTCATGCTCCCTTTGAACAGCTGGCAGAGCCTCAGTGGGCCTGAGTGCTGGGCGCTGCCTCCCCTGGGATTCCAGAAGCATTAGGCCTAATCCCTGGGCTCAGACGCCCTTTGAAAGGAGGAAGCCAGCATGTTTGCTGGGATAGAAACGGCAACAGAGCTGTTTTAGATGTATAGGTCTGGCCCTCTTTGAAGAGAAAAACGAGGGTTTGTCTGCAGCTCTAACTGTCTCCGCCACTCCCAGCATGGGCCGCTGAGCTCTCACAGGGTCCTCAAAGGTCTTGGCCTAGCTGGGCAGTGGGTATAGTTCTGGCCCTTGTGAGAAAGGGGTGGGCAGGGGAGTTGGAAGGATGATGAGAACCAAGGGAACTGGGAACACGCAGGGCCTGGGAGAAGAGAAGGCGGGGGGCCACTCTTGGAGTGAATCATGGAGAAGACATGCATCAGTGAGGGCCATTGATAAGGTCTCTCCCCCTGGAGAGAATAAAAAGGTGTGCCATTCAACACACATCCTAGAACATTTGGGTGGGGGAGCAGGTGGAGCAGCACACACAGCACAGTAAGTAGTTCAGGGCAGGGCTGTGACATCCTAGGCCTGGCTTGGAGTTCCAGCTGTCCACTCACTGTCCTTGGCGCTGACCTCATGGTTTAGTTTTCCAGCCATGGAGTGGAGGTAATAGATCATTCTCCCCTCAGCATGACTGTTGTGAGATGTGCAGGGAAGCTTTACAATTGCTTTTTCATCCTTAACAATGAGGTATTTCATTCGCGTCTTAATGTGTAAGTAGCCTCCTGGTTGTTGGAGGGGAGGCCAAGGGGCAGCACAGGGGTGAGGTCAGAAGTGAGGTGGCCACTGTGGGTGGAAAAAGGGTACAGGCCAGTGTGACTGATGAACAGGGCCACATGTGGATGGTGAGGCAGTAATGGGCTCAGCCAGCTCAGGGGCCTGGGTTCTGTGGTTAGGAGTGATTGACCTGTGAGTAGCTGGTTTCTAGCCCAGTGTCGAGCAGGGGAGTGGCATGATTTGTTTGGTTGGCTGGTAGGGTAGATTTGGGTTAAATTTGTAAAGTGCAGGGAGACTCTAATCATCTTTGCAGAGGGCTTGACTGAGGGTCCTTCCGCACTATTTGGCTGGGTAGGTTGGGAATGGGAAGGGGAGGCAGCAAAGGGGGCGGATCCTATCTCTCCCTTCAACTGCTTATCACCAGGGAAACAGGCCCGACTGAGAGCCAGAGCTTCTGGCGGGCTGCAGAGGGTGCACCTGCGACAGTGTTTTCAGGTCAGGCTTACCCGCACAGGTACGAGGGTCCTCCTGCTTAGAGACGAAGACCCGCTTCAATTCCCAGTCCCTGGTTCCTGCACAGGCGCCTTGTTCTTGCTGTAACCCTTGATGGGGACGGGGTGGTGGGGGACCAGCCCTCCTCTCTGGGTATCCATGGTGGTCCCCTCTTATGAAAAATCAGCCAAAGAAGGACACAGTTGAGCCTTAGGATAAGAGATATGCAGACATGGGTACAAGTCCTAACTTGGTCCTGAACAGCATTATGATCTTGAGTAGCAAGAGTATTTCTCCTTCAGAACCTCGTTTCCTCATCCTTAGGATGGGAATGATATTACCCATCTGCCAGTGCTTAAGCCTGGGAGTAATCATATATAGTGCCTGGCACATAGTGGCATAGCCTCAGTCACACTAGTCCCTTGACGACCTTAGCTGCTCCCACTTGATTGGCGGGAGCTCCACCTACCCACTCTTCTAACTTCCCTCTGTCCCCCTGAGTTCCCCAGAGACTCAGTCTCCGAGGGACAAGGGTAGAGACTGGTGGCCTTTCCCTGCCTCCACCCATTGCTGTGTAGAGGAGGCAGCGATGGAGGCTCTGCTCTGGGCCGTCTTGAGAACAGATGTGGAGTCTCTAATACCTTTTAATCAGATTATTAGCACTGGGAACACGGAGCCTCTCAGCAGCAGCTTCCTCCACTTAGGAGCTGTTTGCTAAGACTTTACATGAAGGGCTGACAAATGACGCTGTGGTAATGCGGTGAGTTGCAGCCTGTTCCTTTAATGCTCTGCTCTTGGCTCTTCCTGGCTTTTGCTCCTCCAGACACTCTTGAGCGTAGCCTCAGAAGGAGGACAGGCATGACTGCCACTTTTCCAAATTTTCCAACCCTTCTTGGCTGGCCCCCAAGGACCCCAGCCCAGGCCTCCCCAGCTCACATCCAGGCACCCTGACAAGGCCCTGACATGAGTCACAGTTCTCAGAATGGATGAGACTGGGAATCAGGCAGAAGAGAAGCCCCTGTGGGCCCCTGAGCCAGATTGGCCAAATCCTGGTGAGCCAGTAGCTTCCTAGTCGGGGGTCTTCAGGGCCCACTTCATCTCGGCAGCCATGCAGAAGTGGAACTGGGTGGGGCTGTCCACAGCGTAGCCTGCTCAGGGGTGCGGCTGAGCTGGGAAGAGCAGAGTTGGGAGATGGTATGGCAGCCATCATCGTTATCCATAGGTGGCCACTTTCTAGACCTTTGCATACCTAAGTGGATCCTGGAACTGGGGTCTGACTGACCACTGCTGCCCTTGGTGAATGCTTGCTGCAAACAGGCACTGCCAACAGCTCCACATTCATTATCTCACTAAGAAGCTGTCTGAGTCTCTGCCTGTGGGCAGGCGGGTGGTTCAGAGAAAGGTCACTTGCCCACCAGTTGTGTATCTGGTAGGGTCAGAGCCAAGAGTCAAAGCCAGATTTGTTTGATTCCAAAGCCTTCCTGACCACTGGGCTAAACTGCGAAGGCAGAAGGAAACCGGACATTTCTGAACTACTACTCTGGGACTATAGTTTACCGAGTGCTTGCCATAGTACTGACCTTTGCTGTACCTGGCCACTAATCATAAACCAGAGTTTTTCAGACCATGGGTCATGATCCATTAGATTACCAAATGAATCTTGGGAGTCATGACCAGAATTTTTAAAAAATGAAATGAAATAGAGCAGAGAATATGAGGACATCATAGTCAGTACCGTTGGGGGAAGTGTTTTTCCTCCGTGTGCGTGGGTCTACTAGATCATCAGGTAAAGAGCATTCTGAGTGACAGCACAGGAGGAAGGAATCTCAAAGACTAGGTTTATTATGCTGAAGCTTGGAGAAATGAAGTGACTTGCCCAGGGACCTCACTGCCAAGTGGCCGAGGCCACACCTCCTCCTCTACCTGCCGAGAATGGACCTGTGCTTCCACCTGGAGATGAGCCCAGGAGAGTTTGAGGCTGGTCCCAGCACAGAATCCAGGCATCCTGACTCCAAGCTCCTGCACCTACCCATCAGGCATTTCCTGAGCCTCACCAGCCTTCTGAGAATCTTTATCAGAGTCGGGGGTACCCAGAGGGCAGTGTCCAACTCTAAGTCGCCCTAGAAATGAGTGTGCATGAGACAGCTTTCTCAGATCCCAGTGGTCAGAATGGTGAACTCCCAGCCCCTTCTCTAGACAGCCACCTCTCTGCACCACTAGCCCATCTCTGCTGCCCCTCCCCTCACCTCACCCCTCACAATCCCTCCCTTCTCCCCAGCCTGGCAGCTGTGTGGTGACAGAAGCTGTGCCAGCTCAGGGCATTAGAAGCAAAGTTGCATTTACTGGGCGGCTCTGGGCTTAGAGGGGTGCGCTAATCCCTTAAGAGATGTATGGCAGGAGATGAGAGGCAGGGAGAGCTAGGGAGGAAATCCCCATGGGCTCTGGGCCTGGCCCTGGGCTCTAATTCCCCCCAAAGATCAGGTTCGGGTCCTGCAGGAAATGCATGGGCTCTGGAGCTTCAGAGATAGAGAAGCGGTAATTAGGGGAGGGCTTTTGATGACAGAAACAGGTCTAAGAGTACAGGGGCAGGGGGAGCACCGGGAGCTGTCAGGGAAGGTGCCATCAGGGGGAATGTCTGTGGCCATTAGGAGGGAGCAGGTCACAGCAGGCCCTGGATAGAAATACTAGATTTAAGCCCCAAATTTCCATCTCTGCCAGACTCTCCAAGTGACGTCACATCCCCTTTTTCTCAGGGAAGGTAAGCTTGCTGTGCTGTGTCCCCTTCCCATTAGAACAGATGCTGCAGTCTTTGCTCTGCAGTTTTCTCAGGAGGCCCCTCCCTCCATCTGCCATTCCCTGGGCAACAGGGCAGGGCAGGGGGTTCTGCAGTGACCAGGTTGCATGGTCACTGGGGTATCGAGGCCAACATTTAGTATTACTCTTGCGAGTTGGGCCTGTGGGGTTCCGGCTGGGAGCCTGACTTGAACTAGCTTGTGTTGAAGTTGCAGAACACGCTCCTCCTGGCTCAGGAGAAGCAGGGTTCCCCATCTTGCAGATCTACAGACACTAAGGCCTCCAGCAGGCCAGACATATTGCATGAGGTTCTGCAGGTGACAAAGCAAGGTCCTCAGGAACCCACAGCCCCCGGGAGTGCAGGCTTTAGGATTGCTCATGGTACGTTCAGTCCGTGGCAGGCTTTCGAGGGCCCTGACCCTCTGGTTAATCATCTTTTTGTTCCCACTATAGGATGCTCGATCCCTGGCAGCGGCTGCTGCATCCCTCAGTGGCCCCCGAGCAAACACCGTCCTGGAGCGTGTGGAGGGTGCTCAGCAGCGGTGGAAGCTGCAGGTGCAGGAGCAGCGGAAGACAGTTTTCGATCGGCACAAGATGCTCAGCTAGAGGGGCAGCACGGTCAAGGACCCAGGCCGTGGCTGCCAACTTCCAGAGCTGGAAGGAGCCAGGGGCCGCTTCCTCTTTTGCCTCAGCCAGTCTTCCCTGGGTCTTCCCTGTAAAAGCTCATGGCATTTTCCCCTGTCTCCCTGTTTGGAAATGTTATACCTGACCATTTTAATTAGGGACTGTGATGGGGTCTCTGATCTCTTGTCTCCTTGGATCTTTGGGCTAGAGGGGTAGGGGGAATGAAGTCCAGAAAGGAATGAAGATTATCCAAGGTGGTCTCAGGGTTGGGTGGCATCTGTCCCTCTTGGCTCCACCTTTGCTACCCCTTCCAGCTCCACATCATGGAGATGTCATCGCCCTTTGCAAGATGAAGCTGTGTCATCAAGATCTCAGTGTTTGCGAGGGAGCAGGGCCCAGCATTCTGCAGGTGCTCCTGTGTGCTGCAGCTCTTTCTCCCACCTCCCTTCCAGCCCCTGTACCTCTGCCCTGGCCTAGCCCTCAGGATCGGCACTGGTGGGCGAGCCCGTGCCACTGAGTTCACAGAGGTCTTCAGGGCATTCTGGAAGCTTGGCTCCTTCTCCCTGGCCTCCTTGTCCCCAATGCATGGCGGCCCGTACCTCCTGCCTGCTCTGCCGACTGGCTCCCCGCTCCGCCTCAGGAATCCGGGCAGGCTCTCAGCCCTCCCCTGTGTCTACAGTTGCTGAGCCAGAAGTTGGTTGGACCACGTGACAGGCCAGACAGTGGACTTTAATACCAAAACTCCTATCCTTGGATTGCCAGTTGTCCCTGAATTTCATTGTCCTAGTGCATGGAGAGAAACTTTGTCCCTCTGTTGTCTTTGAGTTGTCTTTACATCAAGGAAGCCATCATTAAATTGTTTTATTTCTCTTGTTTTCTGGATTTTAAGAGATTTGGGGAACGTAAGTGTTTCACCTGTAAGGATGGGATCCCAGAGAGGGGGACAGAAAACTTTGTCCTTAGTAGGTCCAACCCAAAAGGCAGAGCCCTACAAGGCCCAGTAATGTGGCTGAGCCATGTAGGACTCAGGCAGAGCCCAGGGCTCATTGGAAAGCCCTGTCACCTCCTAAGGGAAAAGACTATTGGCTGGAGTGCTGCCACCCTTGGGCTCCTTCACTGCTGAGGAATTTTTGGGTTGAGATTGATACTAGGGATTGAACCTATGGGCACTTAACCACTGAGCCACATCTCTAGCCCTTTTTGAGATAGGGTCTCACTAGGTTGCTTTCAGCCTCATTAAGTTGCTGAGGCTGGCTTCGAACCTGTGCTCCTCCTGCCTCAGCCTCCTGAGCTGCTGGGATTACAGGTGTGTGCCACCACACCTGGCATGTCCTGAGATTTTGTTGGCTTCCTCTTGTGGGGAGAGTTCTCTGCTCTGCACAGTGCCTGCTGTCGTCTTCGTGCACTTAAGACAATAAATGGCACTCACTGCAAAGTGTCACCAGATGAAAACTAGCAGGTGTTGGGAGAGGGGTGGGAGTAGGCAGCCCAGAAGGAAGTGTTAGCACCTTCTAGAGAGGGCCTCACAGACCTGGACAGAAACAGGGACCTACAGAGACAGTCTGGTAGGACCAGAGTTTGTTCTAGAAGGTAGTCCATAGGGACATAGATTGAAAACCTTTGTGTGGAGACCATGCTGGGTTTTTGGTGAGGGGTGGGATGCTAGAGAACTTGTGAAGTTTCGGTTTGCCATGGTTTGCCCACATTCAGAGCCAAGTAAGGTGCTAGAGGGGGTAGGAGCAGAATGGTGTGCAGGTGGGGCTTAGGAGGAGCAGAGACCTTGGAGTTGGCATTGAATGCAAGTAAGGGATACAGCTGAGGAGGCACCAAGCTCATTGTGGGATCCTGAACAAGTGTGTTTAGGTGGCCTGAGCTTTGTGATGGGGTTATCCAAAGACACATCTCATAAATGCATGGCTGGGACAGAGGGACCAGTACTAGTTACATTTCTACTCTTTTCATCTGCCTGACATTTTCTTAGTACCTATGAGGGACAGATGTGGCTTTGGCAGCTGCAGTAGGCCATTGTGTCTTTTCAAGTCAGGATGTGATATGCTCTGGGTTTTGGGTAAGTTGTTCAGAGATCCAGCCAGGCTTTGTAGTTTTAAAGATTTGGTTTGAAGAAAAACTACTGCTAACTATAAATTAACCCAAATCTAAATAAGTTTGGTATATGCAAATCCACAAAATATTAGGAATGAGTGTTCCCTTTACATAAGATACTACTAGTAACCACACATCTAAATGTGTTCCAACTTCACACACCAAAGCCTGAATTTTCAGACATGGATCCCAAAACACAACTTGTTTTCTTTCTGTGAATAATGAAGGAACAGGGAGTCCCCCAGAAGAAAAGGTAGTGATCTCTCAGTTATTCAGCTGGAACAGAGATTAGAACCTCTTTGTCCAGTGATGGAAAAATCAAAAGTAGCATTCTTTGTCCATGGCAGAAGAACATAACTTTAGTGTCACACTCAGAAATCCTTTATCTCTCAGCAAACTGGCCGCCATGATGTTGTGCAGTGGATTAATCCCACCAGGAAAAATAGATGGTTGTTTGGCCTTGATAATCAGAACCTGAAAACTGGGATTTAGAAGCCAGCACGCTGCCCTCTGCCTAAACGAAAGAGAATTGAATTGAGGGGTAGAAGCAGCTCACTTCCTCTCACCCAGACCGATTCCATCTCCCTTGTGCTCTTGCCAGCAGAACCCCAACCCAGCCCAGCCTGACTTCTCTAGTCCTCCCTGGGCTACTCAGGGCTGCTATAAGAGTCTGAGTTGGGACATGCCCCACCCCCCCATGGGGTCATTCACCATTTCTTGAGGTTCACTTTCAAGACCACTGGGAAACTTTCCAGTATCTTCTCTTCACCCCACCCTAGAACATCTTGCATCCTACTTCAAGAAAAGAGGCCCTGTAGGTGTGACCTCAATTTCCTTACCCCCGTCTGCAAACTTGTCATTCACATTCATGACCAATTTTGCTATGGTCTTGGCAATAGTATGTCTCTCCTTCCCAAGACAAACCCACTCTCCCATGGTAGTCCCTGGATCACCATCATCTCTTCAACCTCACCCCATTCCCCACCCCATCCTCAGCCTATTAACATGCTCAAGTCTCCTGCCCTGAAAAGAATCTTCTAGGGCTCCACAACCAGCTGCAGCTACAGAGTGTCCCTTCCCTGTCCCCACACCTTCCACCATCCATTCTCATTCACTCACCCCATTCCCTCTGCAGCTTGACCTCACCCTCTGTGCTCCACTAAAACAGTTCTCAGCAAGGTCACAGATGGCTCTCAATTGCCAGTCACAGAGGACGTCTCTGGTTCTCATCTGTCGGAACCTCTCTGCTATATTTTACTGCTGAGCCTTCTCCCTTAGCTTCGCCTCTGTGGTTTTGGCCTTCGGGCCCCCATGCTCTTTCTGACCAGCCATCACTTGCTGAACATTGGTATTTCCCAGACTTCCTTTCTCAGCCTGGTTGGCTCAATCTGAAATTTAACATCAAAATACTCTCCCTGGGAGTTTGTTCTCTTTTGTCGCTTTGTGGTGTTCATTCCAGACTCTGTCTCTAGTGCAGGCCTGACCCAGTGCCCCAGATGTGTCTCTCTGGCTCTCCATTGGACAGTCCCCCTGGGAGCCCCACAGCCTGCTCCCTTTGCCCCCAGTCAGCTCCTGTTATGTTCTTTACCTTGGTTGGCAGCATCATCACCCACCAAGCTGTTCCAGTCAGAAACGCGGAGCCATCCTTTCTCAATTCTGCCCTGTCTGTACCTGTCAACATCTAGCCACTCACTAAGTCCCACTAACTATTCTTCCAAATAGTTCTGGAATCTCTCCTCCCCTGCTCCACACTGTCACTGCCCCAGCGCAAGCCTTGGGCAGTTCTCACTCCCGATATTGCAGTTTTTGTTAGGAACCCCTAGAGACCTTGCCCTTAACCTGACCACATTACTTCCTCTTTCAGAACTTCCTGAGGCCCCTAACTCCTAAGGCACCGGTGTTTTATTGAAGACTAACAGGCCTCAAGGCCATGATCTGCCTGCCTCTTTGGCTTTGGTCCAGAACCAGTCGGAAGGAGTTACCGCAAGCCCTCGGAAGAGGGGCAGTTAGATGGCCCTACAATTACATGCTTACTAGGTGGGTGCTGGGTCTTTGGTCCAGGCAGGCCATTGGTCCTGTGCTGCCCTCTGAAGCTTTCGTTTAGGCCTGGGCCAGAGCTGGCTCAGGCTTCTCACCAGCTCCCCGCTTCCATCCCTGCCTGGTGTGGCAGAGCCAGGGGAGAAGCAGAGTTGCAAGAAGTAGCTGGAGGCCTGGAAGAGGGAGCCCCAGCCCAGGCTTGGTGACTGCTGTGACAGTTGCTTTTGGCAGCACAGCACCTCCTACAGGCTCCGGGAGTCAGTAGGTGGAGTAAACAGACATTGTGGGCGCCCGAAAGCCAGCATCAGCCTGAGTTCCCACCCAGCTGAGCCCTTTGGCAGCCCCTTAGCCACTCTGAGCCAGTCCCCTTGTCTGTCAGTACCGTGGCCCAGGCCTGGAGCAAGTGCTCATCAGATGATGGCTGCCAGGTGGGGAGCCAGGCAGATGCTCCCCGAGAAGGCCAGGCCTCCACTCAGGGAAGCAAGGGGGGTGGCTAGACCCCAAGCTCAGCCCAGCAGCTGGGCGTGAACCCTAACTGCCCCTTACTAGCTCAGCAGCACTGAGTCAGGTTTAACCCTACCCGTCTCCCACTTCCTTGCTGCAAAATCCCCTTCCTTGCTGCAAAACGGGGATGCCAACTAGCTGCATGCAGGACTGTTATAAGGAACATGTTAAAGTGTCAAAGACTATTTCAGCAGCCCTCACTGGAGGCACCCAGCCAGGGCTGGCTGATCTTGCCCACAGCACTCTGACACTAGCACGATGACACTGTCATGGCGTAGCCTCCTACCCATCCATCAAGGTCCTGTGAGTTCAGCAGAGTCCTCCTGCTCACCTTTATCAGGGGCCCGTACACTCCAGAACCCCTGCCCCTCAGCTACACCCCACCTTTGTTGAGCTTCAGCTCTGAACTTCCCGGGGGTAAGCTCTCCTGGAGCCCCCTCAGCTGGCAGAAGGCCCTGCAGCCCCTGGTCTTCCCTCCCAGGGCATGGAGCTGAGTGTAGAGTAGGTTAGGGCAGGCCCTGAGGATGCTGAGCTCCAGAGGTTTAGGGGCTCCTCAGATTACTGCATCAATGGGGACATAAAGGGTCAAGGCTCCAAGCTGGGACTCAGGAACCCTGGCCCTGGTGCTGGCTCTGATACTTGCTGTGTGTCCTCGGGTAGGGTGGACCTTGTCTCTAAGCCTTGCTTCCAGATAATTGAGAAGCCCATTAAACCAGTCAGGGTTTCCAGAATAGAGTTCACATGAGCAAAGCAATTTGAAGTGGTACATGGAAGACTGCTTTTTACTCAAGTATTTATGTGATTATTTTAACGTGTTTTAGAAAAAGCATATATGCTTCATGATTTTGTGAATATGGATGCTAGAGACAAGTGAAAGGGGCAGGGGAGTGAGAAATGTAAAGAAAAATACGAAGTGAACCTTGAGCACAAATGGCCCCATAGATGACAGGAGTTTGGGAAGGAGCATGGTGTCATTACTGCAGGCCTAGGCCCTGGACAATGCCACCCGAGGCACTTTCAGGGCTACATCTCTAGGCGACTGGCTCTCTCTGGATTTGGGGCCATTGGCTGGTTAGATGGGGACAAAAGGGCCAGGAGAGGGTTTCTTGAAACTGTGCTGCTGCAGAAGTGCCCCAACCCAGGTTCCCTGGACCTTCCTGGCCCAGCAAGGAACTGTGGGGGTGTGGCTGGGAGTGTGGCCACAGAGCTGGGCTGCCCAGCAACAAATCCCAGCCCTGACCCTTCTTGTGTGTGGCCTTGGGCATGTCAAGCTGTCTCCATTTTCTCCTCTGAAAAATGGGAACAGTAACTCATCTCATAGGATATGTGAGTGTGTGTGTGTGTGTGTGTGTGAGAGAGAGAGAGAGAGAGAGACACTGGCTGCAGGCACAGTTGTCTATCATTCTTAACGTGTCTTTGGGGGAGGGGGTCTGCCCATGGCTGCAGAAGGGTCCTGTTGGCGCCCTACCCACTCCCCAGGGCGCGCCTGTGGGCCAGTGGAGGCCAGACCCCTGTTCTCGAAGTTGCTATCATGAGGCTTTCCAGAGACCAGAGGTTCCCACCAGACAGAGCTGGGACTTCTTTACAGAAGGCTACACCAGCTACCTGCTGCCCCTGGACAAGTCCCTTTCCTCTCTGGACACCAGTTTCCTCAGCTGACCCCCAAGGGCCATGGCCTGGGTTGCCTCCAAGGGCCCAGCTGCAACTGCTTTGGACAATTCTGCAAACGTGCCTCTCTGTGCCCTGCAGTCCCCAGCTAGTGCTTGTGCAAAGACCACCCCCCCCCCCAGCCCTGGAGCTGTGTCCTAGAGAGCCACAGCAGCCCTCCTATCCTCCATTCAACCCCAGAGTGTTCAGTGACCACCCAACCCCCAAATTGGTGTCCTGAAAGCCATGCCAGAGTTGTCCTCCCCCTGCACAGAGACCCTGTGTTCAAGGCCCTTGGGCTGCACAAGGGCATCGGAGAGTACCTGGGCTGCCCCATCCCTGGGCCACACATGTCCTCCCCCCTGGCCTCCAGCTGGGCAGTGCCTGAGAACATCTCTGCTCTTCCTAGGCGCCAGCCCAGAGTTACATGTCTCCTGCCTGGACTTGGGGCAGCCAATCACAGCAGGCCAGGAGTGGCCTTCTCTCCTCCTTGGGAGCCGGTCCCAGATCAGAGGCGCCCCCACCCCTCCTCCCTCCTCCTCTGGGTGTGTCGCCGTTTGAAACTTAATCAGGTAAAGTGTACCTGGCTCCTGGTGCTGTGACAGGGAAGCCGGGCCAGAGGCTGCCAGAGGCCCCGCAGGACAGTCGAGCAGCACGGGAGCTTCTGCCGTCCCCCGGAGGCCCAGGAGCAGCGGTGCTGGAGGAGGGAACCCCAGGAACCGGTAACCACGCGCGAAAGTGAGGGATGAGGCCCTAGAGTTCGGTCTTGAAATAGAGATGCCCCTCGGCCGGAGGAGGGAGGCTGGGAGCACTGTTTATGCAGGGCTTAGTCACCCATGGCTTTCCTACCCAAAGGAAAGGAAAGCAGAGCCGAGCCACCTGCTGGCTGGGGTTGCTGCGCCCACCTCCCAGGGGGAAGGGGAGATTAGCTGTGCTGCCAAGAGCATTGCCACCAGCCAGGAATTTTTCCATGGACTTGTCCTCTGGAGAGCCCACTGGGTTTGGCCTGTCAGTGTCCAGAGATGACATCATGGATTTTCTGGGTAGGAATCATCTGGCAAAGGCTTTCTTGATAAGGAGCTAAAATGCGAAGTTTCCAGGTAGGAGAGGGCTTAGGTCTAGTCTGAACTTGGGAGATGCCAGGCAGTGGTGAGGGGTAAAGCCTCTGAGCAGACTGTCTGGGCTCAAAACTCAGCTCCATCACTGCACAGCTGCGTGACCACAGGCTATTTGCTTATCCATCATATGTTAAATGGGTTAATAACAGTATTTTGCTTCATAACTCTATTGTGAGAATCCCATGGGTAAAGTGTTTGGTACCTAACACAGTATGAAAACCATATATTTTATTATTTTAATCCTGCTATTTACTAGAAATATGATCTTGCCTTGAATTCACTTAAGCTCTCAGAGCTTTAGTTCTCCATCTGTAAAATGGGATTAAAAAGTGACCAGAAAGGGAAATTAAAGGGATTAAATAAATTGCTAGGATGTGGATGACGCCCAATAAGTGGCCCTCTCCTTCCAAAGGGTCTTCCCTGTTAATACTCCTTCCCTGTTAATACACCTCCCCTTCCAAAGGATCTTCCCTGTTAATCTCCTCCCCTTGAGCCGGTGCTTTTTATCCTTCCCAGAGAAAGCAGTCTGCATGGCTGAGTTTTGTATTTTCAGGTCATCGACCTCGGCACAGCTGCTCTGCTGCAGATGTTAGGCCAGGCAGACTCGGCTTGTGTGAGCGCCTCCTTTGCTGTAACCATGCATGGATGGGTGTCACAGGCCCAGGACCACGTGCCTGGCCACTGAAGCACCTGTCCACTTTGGGCTGCTTCTTGGGCACCTCCAGAGTATCAGGCACAGTGTGGGTCCTGCAGGATGCAGAGGTGCATAAGGTCAGCTCCTGCCCTTCCAGAATGCCTTCTCCTTGAGAGAGACCTAGATGGCAGTGTGTGGCAAGGCCAGAGGACACAGTGGGAGTGCCCCAAGTCAGCTGTGGCCAATGAGGGACCAACATGCAAAGGATCTAGGATTTGGGAGAAAAAGAAAAAGAATAGTCACAGAAGCGGGCAGGGAGGCTCTGGGAGCATGAAGCGACCCACACAGGTTCCTAAAGGCGGGGTGGGGGTGGGGTGCAGGATTCGGTGGGTAGAGAGGTGAGGCTCATGCTCCCGGAAGAAGCATCTCCCTGAGCCCAAGCTCAGAGCGGAGAAGGATGCTGCAGAGAGGGGACAGCAGTGGTGCACCGCAGGGCGCGGTGTGCACACCTGCAATCCCAGCAGCTCAGGAGACTGAGGCAGGAGGATCACAGGTTCAAAGCCAGTCTCAGCAACTTGGTGGGGCACTAAGCAACTTGGTGAGACCCTGTCTCTAAATAAAATATACAAAATAGGGCTGGGGGTGTGGCTCAGTGGTTAAGTGTCCCTGGGTTCAATCCCCAGCCTGCATTTCTGGGCAAAGCCGATTCTTCTACAGAACAACCTGGTTCATCCCGACCGGGCCTCCAGGGTATCCACAGGGTGATTTTTCTCTCTTTTTGTCCTTTTCGAAGTGAGCATTGGCGAATTCAGAAGTGCTGCAGGCAGTCAGGGATCTAAGCAGGATGCACGGGGACAGCAGGAGGCAGCAGCTCCCCTGGGAAATCAGGTCAGATGCTGGGCTTCCTCTCAAACCTTGCCCAGCGCCGCCCCGTCCTTTCCCTTCCCTTCTCCTGTGTCCCCTGCCAGCCCGACACCAGTGGGGCATTGAGGCTGATGGCCTCCTGTGGAGGTATTTCTGCTTTCTGAATGGAAAGGAGCAGTTGCATCTTAAAAGATTTGTCCACTGAATCACATTAGCACACTTATGGTGGCTTTGAGACAAGAGTCCAGTTGTCCTGGCTTCTCAGCCACGGCCTCTTTCTCCTTCTTTTGAATGCATCTGACAGCAGGGACAAGGGTGTGATGGGAGCAGTAGGAGTAATGTATGGGGCACATTTTCTCCTGAATTTCAGTCTTATTCTTTCTGGCCCGGGAAAACTTGTCCCTGAACAGGATGATGATGATACACTAGTACCAAAGTGTATATATACCAGGTTCTCTTGAAATTCAAGTTCAACACTTATCAGCTGTGCGGCCTGGAGAAAGTTGCTTTATCTCTCTGGGTCTCCATTCTCTTATCCATAAAGTAGTACCTACCCTGTAGTGAGAACAAGTGAATGAATGAGTGTATGTAGGCACATGCGTGTGTATCGTTTAGAATAGTGGCTGGCATGAAAGGAGTTATATGTGAGGGTTAGCTATTGTTCTCTGATCCAGGCAAGTTCCAAATTTCAAGTTCTCAGTGACTCCTGAGCCAGTAGTTCTCTGTTTCTGAAGGTGAAGGTAGCAGGTCTCCTGGTGATAAACACAAGAATGAATTTTTTTCTGCAGGCCTAAAATGATACTGGAGAAACGGTCTGGCACTTTCTACTTTCATCTTTACCCAGTGGCTGACGGCTCCTTTTAAAATGGCAATCACAAAAATTAATAATGATAATCTTTTGATATTTTCCTGGAACTTTAAAATTCTCAAGTGACTTAGCCAGCTTACTCATTTGGTCATAAAACCACTCATGGGTATATTGGGCACACAGTACCGCCACTCGTGCCAGCTCTGGGAACTCAGGAGCACAGTGCCCTTCTTCACACGGTGCTCGGTGCCTTTACTCTCTCCTCCTGACTCCTTCTGCTCTCACCTCTCTGGTGGATTGGTCTCTCTCTGCCCTGCATACAGCAAGTGGTCTTTAATAAGGAGCCCACTTGCCTGGATTTGAATGCCAGCTCTGCCCTGTACCAGCTGATGACCTTTTGCAAGTTTCTTAGTCACTTTGTGTCTTGGTCTCCACTCTGTGCTCTGGGGACACATCAGTCCTGACATCACAGGGTCGGGGAGCATTTCCTAGCAGGCCTGCAATAGTTAGTGTGGCACATAAGTGCCAGATGTGTATGGGGCACAGCGACTGCCATGTGGTCCTATCTTCTTCTAAGCTGAAGGCTGAGGCTGTCAGCAGAGCCCCAGCCCATAGCAAGGGTCCTGAACAGAGCTCAGGAGACATTTGATGATTGACAGGCCCAATACCTTCATCTTATTAGAATTATTGGAATTCACTTCCTCTTTTCATTTAAACATTTGAAGGGGAAAATCAGGCTTTTAATACATAGACATTTCCTTTTCGACTTCTGTCAGGACAGCTGTGACCATGGGAAGGACTAGAAGTGGCCATCAGGGTCCTGGCCAGCTGCCATGTTGCTGGGAGGCCCTCACCATCTTGGGGTCTTTGCAGCCACACCCAAGAGTCTTAGAGCTGCAACTCTTTCCAAAGTCACTCCTGCTTGATGGACAAGAGCTACAGCTCCTGGAGGGTGCCATGTGGTCCCCGTACATGACCTTTATCTTTATAGTCACCTGTGCGCTAGGCACCGTACCCCCCCCCCATATGCAGATGAGGACGCCCAGGCTGACAGAAATCAGCAGCCATGCTGAGGCTCCTCCACCCGCACAGGCAGAGGTGGGATTCCCTGGGAGCAGTGTGACCTGACCCTCTGACTCCTGCCACCAGGTTTTTCTGTCATGGGGACTCTGGGCAATGAGATGCTCTTAGGCCCTCCTCCAAGCATCCCGAGGGGCTCAGAGCTGGAAGCCTGGTAATGGGGTAAATGCCTCTCAGAATGTCTTTCTGTGACTCCCCAAAATTGCAAATCAGGTGACAGAGAATTAAGAAGGACCAAGTCCCTCATCCAACTCTGGCCCCCAGGAGATCCTGTGGTAATCACAACTATAAAAGTTGAGGACCCTTAGCAGCCAAGCAAGTCCTCATGTGGCAACACAAACAGACCCTGGAAAATTACAATCAAGCTGTGTGACCCTGAGTGGCTCTCTCAGCTTCTCTGAGCCTCAGTTTCCTCTTCTGAAAACAGAAACAGGGATGCCTACCTCCTCCCAGGTGTGAGGATAATGTGAGGTAAGGAAGCAGAGTTCCAAACAAAGTGGCAGACCCCAGAAGGCACCGACCGACTCCACACTAGCCTTCCCCCATCCCGCTCCTCTTCCTCGAGATTCTCACCAAAGTGACACCATGTTTGAGAGCTTGACTTGGCCAGTCTGTGCCAAAGCTCTGTGATTCTTTCTCCATGATTCTTTCTTCCTGGTGAAATAAGTGGCTTGGGACCAACCAAAGGTTTCCAGACCCCGAGACAGGAGGGGAAGCGCAGAGGGCAGTGTGCAGGCCGTGGGCTGAGGCCCTCATATACCACTTACCTTGTCGGGTACAGGTCAAGGGGCAAGTGGGACTGAACACACCTGCCCTGTGTCCACCCAGAAGCACCAGCGGTTTTTAGCCCCCAAGGACACATACGAATTCATGGTCATGGGGCCTGGCTGTCCTCTTTCACGTGACCGAAGGAGGTAGATACTTCTCCCCATGCGGTATCATCAAGAGTCTGAAGTGACTGCTTATGTTGGATTGTATTTTGGGGTGTTAATGTGTATATGGTTGGAGTGGCAAGTTACCCAAGAAATATTTCAGTCTGTAAGATGCTCAAGGAAGATTGTGGCATTTCTTTAAAAAAAAAAAAAAAAAGATCCTGGAGATTTTAAGGTAGAATCTCTTGCAGTACATTCTGTATGATGTTCGTAGGCTTAAGGATTTCTTATTTTATTTTTTGATACTGGGGATAGAACCCAGAGATGCTTTACCTTTGAGCTACGTTGCCAACCCTTTCATATTTTATTTTGAGACAGGGTCTTGCTAAGTTGCAAACTTGTGATCCTCCTATCTCTGCCTCCTGAGTCACTGGGATTACAGTATGTGCCATGACACATGGCTAGGATTTAAAAAAAAAAAAAAAGTCTGTAGTCTATTTAGAATTTCTAGGTTAAATATAAATAGGTTTCTTTACTGCAGGGTTTCCAAGGCCTCTGAGAGGCTAATGTGCCCCATTGATCTCTGAGGATGGAATATAGGCAGCTTTTTCCAAATTATTTGATGGCAGAAAGGTTTTTGGGAAAAGGTTTTTGGGAACCAACTTACTTGGAGGCAGGAAGTTGGGTGAGAGGATGCCACAAAGCCGGAGTTGTCATTTTGGGTCCTTCTCCAGGTATTTGGCAGCAGGAATAGAAGGGAGGGTGGGGGGTCCTGGAAGCAGTTTTATTGCTGCTGAAAAGCACCATTGTGGACTGAGCACCTGTCAGGGGTGTCCCCAAGTGATGGCAGAAGCAGAGGAACTATGACAAACACACTTAGCCTCAAACCTCTTTGGAACCACAGTCTTCTGCTGGATATATTCAGCTAACTTCTGATCTCAGACACCTAATTCTTGTCCCAGCAAAAACAGCAGTCAGAAAAATGAGGAAGATAGACCCATGGTATCTGCTCTGTGAATGACCCAGCCTGCCCAAAGTTCACCCCTGCCTCTGCCAATTCTCACCGTGTCCATCAACAAATATCTACTGAGCCTGAACTCTGTGTGTCCATGATGAAGTTTAAGACAGGAGGTCTTGTGTTTACAGTTTACAACCTGGGCTCAGGGACAGTGTCAGAAAGACCTCTAGAGGGAGGACGCTAGGACTGTCCACTGGCCACCAAGAATATAAGGCTGGAGAAAGGATGAATGGGGACCCAGTGAACACTGGGCACCAGGGAGGGTGTTGGGACAGGGATCAGCAGGTGAGATATGATGACCAGCCAAAGCAAGTTACAATGATGTGCCATCTGTTCCTGGCTGGTGTGCACAGTTAGGGCCTCTGGAAGCATGTGACAGGAAGGGGCCCATGTTGGCAGGGCACAATTAGAAGCAGCAAAAATTGGGACAGAGGCCCAGGAGACCCCCAGTGACCATTTCCCCTCTCTGTTGCAAGTTGGACTGAAGATTATAAAGTTCTCTACACATTATCTAGTGATAGCTGACCCTCCACTAGTTGTATGGGATAGCACTGTCACACACATGGACATAAAAGGGAAATTTCATTGGAGCTTGTTTTGCAGAAGAACTTCAGGTACCTCTTGCCAAGCACATCAGCTCTCCTGCTGCCAGGGCAAAGTAGATGAGAGCAGAGCAGAGCTGGGGAGCTGGGGAGGTGCCCCCAATTCCAGAGGAGACCCAAGTCCCCTTGAAAGAATAGACAGCACTGTCTGCAGGTAACAGTCCATGGCTACTTGAGGCAATCAGTGGGTTCACTCCATAACATTCTTTTTTAAAATATATTTTAAAATTCGTTTTATTGGTGCATTACAATTATTCATACTAGTGGGTTTCATTGTTGCATATTTGGACATGCACATAATATAAATCAGTCAATTGTATTCCCTGTATCAACTATATTCTTTCTATGACAGTTAACATGTGGAGGAAAAGCTGCTATATGTAATATAAGAACCACCCTTTTGCCTAGGAAGTTACCTGATACAATGCACTAATTTTTATTCAAAATCAATTACAAAATACCTTTATGCAAATTTTATTGAATATAATGAAAGTTTAAGTGTTGAGAATTGCTTCAAAAACTCAAGAAGAAAATTAATACATCTTGGCAAACATGAGGGGTCTTGAGGGTTCTTCCTTGTTCTGATTTTTCCAAAAGATCTGGAAGGAGATTCAACCCCAGTAACAGGGACTTCCTGCAATATTCTCCCATTCGCTACTTGCATTTTTCCTTGCCACCACACTGTGGCGCTGTTGACGGCTGGTTCTGCCCAGTGTAGGAAGCAGTCCATGGGAAAGTTGCCGCTCACAGCTCCTCCTTGGGTTTTCTAAGCTCAGGCAAGGGTCCTCCTCATCAGGTTCCCAGGGCTAAGCTCCTGGTGCTAGCCTCAGTCATCTTTCCAGCAACAGAACTCCATGGGCAACATTGAAGAACATCTTTGAAGGCATATTGCCTTCCCAGGGATGACCAAGGTGTCCTTCAGTACCTCTGGCCAGAACAGAAAAAACACAACAATAATATAATTTTAATCTGCAGCAAACACCCCTCCAACAGAAATCATAATTTAATAACATCCTTTCTTTAGGTCAGTGGAAACCTTTCTGATCCTTCGATCAGATGAGAGGCAGTAGGAGAAATACCAGGAGAAGGAGAAAAGAAGCTGGATAGAGTCAATTAGCATTTACTAGTTCAAGATAACTAGGCATTCAGTTTTCTCACCTATAAAAGTGAATAATGTTAACAGTTACTTCAGAAGAACGCCGTGAGAATTCAAATATGATTCACATGCATCCCTTAGCACAATGTCATAAGTAACAATTGCAGTAATTATCATTATTTTACTACAATCTATCCCAATACCTGTAACCATCCCTGCATTTAGAAGTTCCTCAGTAAGTCTTTAATGAATGAATATCATGCCCCTTCATGGTAATGGACTACACCATGTGGCTCAGTTTCTGCTTTGGGACAGAGGATTTATGTTAGAAAATAACAAAATTCACTCACAGGTGTGTCCTACCTGTGCTTCTCTTTCTAACAGTAAAGACAGAACAGGCTAAGAAATAGTCCTGCTGTGAGGTTTCTTGCCTGAATCATTTTTCTGTATAGTTTTAGGGAAAAAATATAAATAATATGTAAGCTAAGTTATTTTAAATGAATGTTATAAATATTGATTCAACCTGAGCAAAAATTAAGTTGAATTTATTAATAATCATTAAGATAAATTTCCAACCTGTATCAGATAAATCTTTGATAATGACATCAACTATAAAGAGATGGGGATCATGGGAGGGAGTACAGTATGGGACACAAGTTGTTAAGAAGAGCACTTCTAGCCAATAATTTGAGCACCCTTTATGTGCCCAGCACTGAGGGACAGAGAGGATTATCCATGAAAGTGAAAGCCTAGCCCCTACCCACCCCGGTGCTCATACTGGGTGACGTCTCAGAACACACAACTTTGAAAACCCACATCAAGAGCTGGAAAGCCAGGCTCTCAGGGTGGGAATGGGTCTGCATCTCCCCTTTGGATGGCAAGATTGAGCAAAGCAGAAAAGTGGACAGAGGCCTCCAAAACCCAAGGAGACATCAGCCAAGAAGTGAGTCAGGAATGAGCAGTGTATCAGGAGACAGTTCTGATGGAGCCAAGAATCAGTTTGGGAGAAATTTTCTAGAACCATCTCTTTAAATCTATGGAGAGAGGGGGAGGGACTGACTAAATTGTCTTGATGTCTCATGCATTTGCTTCCACTTAAAAGCAAGTGCAAAAAGAAACATAAAAACAAGTGCAAATATGAGTTTCCATGATGGTTGTTTTTGTTTTTTGAGGTTTTTTTTTTTTTTCCATACTAGGGATTGAACCCAGGGGTGCTTTACCACTGAGCTATATCGCCAGCCCTTTTTTATTTTTTATTTTGAGAAAGCATGTTACTAAGTTGACAAGGCTGGCCTTGAACTTTCAGTCTTCCTGCCTCAGCCTCCTGAGTCCCTGGGATTGCAGGGGTGGACAGCCGCACCAAGCCCCAGGATGCTTTGAGTCCTTGATTATTCTGGGGGGTGTGGGAGTTGGGGTAGGGGTTCTTGTTCAGCATGGAGGACAATCCTAGACTTGGGCCTGAAAAAGAACAAGGCAACAAGGTGCAGAAGACTCTTGAGAAACTGAGTCTGCCTCCCCATCGGGGAGAGAGCTGGTCCCTCTGTCTCATGGAGAAGCCTTGCCACTGTCCAAAGCCTCATGACACTCTGTGAGAGATGCAGCACCCACTCGCTCACTCATTCAGTAAACCCGAATTTCCGTGAAGACAAGATGATGTGATTTTTTTAGTGCTTAGATGGCAGTTAAGGACTCTGTAGACACACACAGGAAGGGACAACAGGATCAGAGACTTCTAGAAAAAAAAATGACACTTCCTTGGCTCTGATAACGGCAGGTGATGGGCTTGGTGGCACTTAAACCCAACACAGACCAATTATTTCTGAAATAACAGCTTTCTGAAACCTTGGAAAGGCTACATGTAATTAAGTCCCACCCCGATGAGCCCAGCTTTCTGCCTAATCCCCTCTCGGGTATTCCATAGGCTTGTGCAGCACGTATTACATTGCCATCGGCTGGGCTAGGCTCTGGGCACACAGAGGTGAAAGAATAGGCACCTCTGTAAAGTGCCATGAAGGAGAAACCCAGGAGAGAGGGAGACGGCATATCCTGGCCCCAAGTGGGCACAGAAAGGGATTAGTGGTTGTGTCTCTGCTGGACAGAGGGCTTCAAAAGTGCCAATGACACCTGAGTTTCTTGTAATGAAAGATGCACTTCCTTCAACAAAGAGTGATATCCTGTGGGTAACTTGTGATTGCTTCTGGGCTCCTACTGCTAATTCAATAGGCAGTTTCTGAGCCACTTTTAAATGTAAGGCCCAGGAAATAATAAATTTGATCCCCATCTTCAAAGGAAATAACATTATGGGGCATTGTTATATTTGATCTTGGCAAACGGTCTGAAAAGTGGTCACTGGGTATTTTTATCAGTCATACACTGTAGGAGGGATTTTAGGATATATATATATATATTTTTCTCATTTGATTCTCATTTCTGACTAATCTTCTGTGAAGGATATTTTTAATGTCTCCACATATGGAAACCATGACCCAACTATTAAGGGGCAAACACAAGATTTTTAACCCAGATTTCCACCTCTGCAAAAGCCTCTGTGGCTTCCCTGCATGATGCTACAATCTCTTCTGAAGATGAGCGTGTCACAAAGAAGTCCCTAATGCAGATTTTTCCTAACTGATATTTTCACTCTTCTCCTTTTTAGAAACGTTCCCCGGGACCCCTCTGCTGAGCCGGTGCACTTCTGACAATTCGGGCCCCTAAACAGTCTGGGGATTCCTGAGTCCAAGAAGAATAAGAACCGAGCACTAGGGGACCCCTGGCATGGAGGCTTGGAGCTAGGGCCAGTGGAAGGTGCCCATTCTGAATTGCAGAAGGAGGCAGAGCGGGCAGCTCAGCTGCCCTACCCATGGGTGCAGGGGAGAAGGGCCAGGGCCCTCCGAGATCCACAGCACCATAAGCTGGATGGGAAAGGGTATCCTCTGAGCCTCTGGGAGTGGCCACACTTGTCCCAAGCAATGGATGGTGTTAGGGAGTCCCCGGAAGCCACCTTGAGGCAAAAAGAGGACCTAGTAAATCCTGGTGCTCCAGAGCTCCTGCTGCTGATGTGACTTGTCTACAGTGTCAGGACCTTGCAGACCCCACATAGGGGTCATTCGGTGAGGGTATCACTCTGGGTCCAGCTCCACGCAGCAACATGAACGATAACTTCTGCCGGGCCCTGGTGGACCGGAGGCCCATGGGGCCCCCCAGCTGCATGCAACTGGGTGTTGTGCCCCCTCCCAGGCAGGCGCCGCTGCCCCCGGCCGAGTCCTTGGGTAACGTACCCTTCCTGCTGTACCCAGGCCATGCGGAGCCACCTTACTACGACGCCTACGCGGGGGTGTTCCCCTACATGTCCTTCCCCGGAGCCTTTGGGGTCTACGACTACCCCTTTGAGCCCGCCTTCATCCAGAAGCGCAATGAGCGCGAGCGGCAGCGCGTCAAGTGCGTCAACGAGGGCTACGCGCGCCTCCGCGGCCACCTCCCGGGCGCGCTGGCCGAGAAGCGGCTCAGCAAGGTGGAGACGCTGCGCGCTGCCATCCGCTACATCAAATACTTGCAGGAGCTGCTGAGCGCGGCCCCCGACGGGGCGGCCCCAGCCTCCGCCCGCAGCCTCCCGGTCATCGGGCCAGTAGCTCTCCAGCCGGACTGCCCCGGCGACTGCGGGGCCCGGGCGCCCCACTCCCTGGTGCCCGAGTCGACCGAGTCCTCTTGCTTCTCCTCCTCTCCCTTTCTCGAGTCGGAGGAATCCAGCCATTGATCGGACAGTGGCTGCTCCTCCGCAGGCACCGTCCCATTCTGGGGAGCTTTGTGCGCGCTGCTAGGTCACCCGCGGTGCCGTCATCCTCGGACTTACCTCCCCCCTCTCTGCCTCGGCCCGCATTTAGGAAAGTTAGTTGGGGCCAGGTTGTCGCTCTGTCGTCCATACCGCAACGCAGCCTTGTCTCTGAGAGTGCGCTGGAAGCGAGCCGATTTGAATGCGCCATGCCCCGACCCTCCGCAAGATGGCCTCAGATACTCACGACCGGTTATCACTTGGGAGAGGAACCCAGAGGGAGGGGTGGGAGGCCAGACTGCTTTTGCACTCAGCCTAGATGGAACAGCCAGACTTGGAAGGATGGGATGTGTGTACACTACGGGTGGCGCTCTCTGGCTTTCTTGATGGAGGGCCATCACCCTGCCTCCCCAAATCCTCAGTGTAGCCTTCTCAGGTTTTCCCCGGGTTGAATGAGAACTGCATTTTCCCCCTAAGACTTATAAACCTCTGGGGTCCATCAGCACTGTGTTTGCACCAGAAGGCTAAATAAATGCATTGTTGACTTTTGTGATTCCTGGATCATTGTCTAGTCCCACCCCCACCCCCACCCCATGCCCCTTTCTCACTGGCCCACCCAGCCCAAAGCCCTTACTGCGATGGAGGGCTGAGTTTTCTGCTAGCTCTCACAGTCCATAAACTTTTTCCGGAGATCTTAGTATATGTCAGGAGACTGTGCACAGGAGGGGCCAGAGTCCCAGAGAGAACACACCCTGGTACAGGTAGGGGTGGGAGAGAGTGGGGAAGAAAGGTAAAAAGCCAGGGTCACTACACAGCGTGCGGGTGCCATACCAGAGGTGTGCCCATTCAAGGTCGTCCTGGGAGACGTCCAGCCCAGTGAGGAGGAGTTCACTGTTTCCCTGACAAGAGGCAGGCCTGGTGGTGTTGAAGGTGGGTGGGAGGGGTCTTGGCCTGATCCCTGCAGGTCTGCTATGGGAGTGGAATGCTGGGGAGGATCACCGAGCTAGACTGCCTACCATTTTCTCAGGACAGTGTCCTGGGACTGGGGTGGGGAAGTCCTAGGGTTGGGGTGGGGAATCCTAATTTTGGTATGACAGGCCATTCTGAAGGGTGACAGTCCATGTCCCAGGCTACCCCTTCCTAAACTCTATTGGTCCAGCCTCGAAACCTTCCATCCTGCCTCCCACTGGGCCTGCCCCATCTCAGATCTGTGTATAAATTCCTCCCTTCACCATCCTACCCTCCTGAGAGACAATCTGGGATGTCACTGGCTGGTCTCGAAGGAATGACAGCTGCCTGGCCTCAGGTTCTCAGGCCAGGCAGCAGGGAGCTGAGTGGAGGCTAATTTTACTCCCTGGGAGCAGGGAGAGAAATCCTCCACCCTCACTCCCGCCCCTGCTTGGCTGGCTCAGCAGGACAGGCTCAGCCAGGCCCAGTCCCCAAGGCGGGGGGCATTGGGGACACAGGGAAGCAGGGAAGAGAGGGCAGTGGGGTGGGGGAGCAGGGAAAGCCAGTTTGCCAGGGAAGCCATGGAGCCCTCTTCACCCCAGGATGAGGGGCCGAAGAAGAAGCAGCCCAAGAAGCCTGTTCCTGAGATTCTGCCCAGGCCACCCCGGGCCTTGTTCTGCCTGACCCTCCAGAACCCCCTGAGGAAGGCCTGTATCAGCATCGTGGAATGGAAGTATCCTTCAGGGCCTTGAGAAGTAGGGAGGGGGTGCATGATGTGGGGGAGGAGTGTGTGGTGGTCACAGAGCACAAACTTTGAGGGTTAGGGTGACTGGGGACTTGGAATGGGGTAAACTGCCACAGGACAACCTGAGACACCCTTGGGAAGGAAGGTCTCCACCACACTGGAGAAGAAGGCAGGAGTGGGAGGGCTTCCCACTCGGGTCCTAGATGACAGCCAGAGAGGCTATTGGCCACCCGTGGAAGCGCCTATTTCATAGGGTCTGTGCCAGCTATGCCCAAATCCATATCTTGGGACGCTACTTAGAGTTTTGAAATCATTGTCTCACTGTGGATTAAGATGGTGAGGGGGAGCTACAGTCGCCCCCTTGAGAAAATCCTCACCCTCCACGAGAGGGGGAAAGAGAAGACCAGGACTGGTTGTGGGAAGGCTTCTTCTGGGGTCCAGTCCCAGCTGGGGATGAAGCGGGGGGAGAAATGGGTTTAAAGAGAGGCCTGCTCTCGGTGCTCCAAGGCTGGCTGCTTCAGCTTAGACATACCAGCCTAGGGACAGGGATTTCAAGTCCCTTTCTGCTTTCATGAGCTCTGGGAGGAAGAACGCTGAAAATATCTGGACTATTTGGGGAAGGAGGAAGAAGCTGCAGAGAGGAGGGGGCCTGGGTCAAGTGGATTCCTAGGGAGAGGGTCAGGAGAATTTGAAATATTCTGAAGGGCTCTGGAAGTGTGGGCTCCCACCAGCTGTTCCTTGAAGATAGGAGCTTGAGGGACAACTGGAAGGGCAAGAAGGACATGGGGCCAAGTAGATATTTAGAGTGGGGGTCAGCCCTGCTCCCCACAGCTACAGTTGCCAGGCCATGTCAACCCTGGCCTCTCCCTCCCTGCCTGTCTGCGGTCAGAGCAGACTACTGGGCAGCTGCCTCCTTTTCTCCAACCTTCATCCTCTGAGCCTTCTCCTTTTGCAGGCCTCTGCCCTGTGTCCCACCTCTCTTCCCCAAAACCACACACCAATGACCCACACTGCTCCTCTTTCCCTAACTCCTCCCACACGCTCGCTTCCTAAGGTGTGAAAGTCAAGATAGGCAGGGGCCCAGGCAGACCTCTGCAAATGCCTGGAGAGTGGGGTGGTTGGTGGGGGGTGAAGCATGTGCACCCTGGTTTGCATCTCTGTCTTCCCTCTTTCCAGCCCCTGTTCTGTGGGGGACTTTGTCTGAACCTAGAGCAGCCCCCAGCCTTTCTTGCCATTTTTCTGGATGAGCCCCCACAGGTTGTCAGGACAAAAATCTCAGAAGCCAAAGCACTTTGGGGGCAGGGGGTGGGCACTGAGAGTGGAACAACCAGAAGACTCTTTAGCCCATAAAGCTGGGTGCCAGCCTTTGCAGCCCCTGAGAGTCTAAGTGGAAGTTACCTGTTTCTGATGAGAGGGAACAAGGTCTCCGGGGAACTCCGCTGGAGAGTGGGGAAGGGTCCCCAGGAGCCTGTCCATCCCCCTGGCATTATAACCCAGTTCAGGCGCTCCTTAACCCTGGTACCAGACCCTTCGAGACCATCATCTTGCTCACCATCTTTGCCAACTGTGTGGCCCTGGCTGTGTACCTGCCCATGCCTGAAGATGACAACAATACTCTGAACCTCGGCCTGGTAAGATGGCCCTCTGTCCCCTTTCCCGCAGACTGCAATCCCAGGCAGGGTACACCCCCCCGCCCCGCCCCGGAGGACTCTGTCCTGGTGGGACACACCAGTGGTTCATCATCCTGAGGATGCACTTGGCCTTCCCCACCCCCGGCAGGGCAGCAGGGTAAACTGCTCATCCAAGATTCTGTGACATCATCAGCCTGCACGAGCAGGGCCTCACTATGCCCAGAGAACACTCATGACAGCCCCACAACAACCACACGGAGATTGACACCCATTTGACAGAGGTGGAAACTGAGCCTCTGTAAGGTCAGCCAGTGAGCCATGGAGGTTGGATGTAATTTCCCTTCCCTGGATATAATCCAGAAGGAATTTGCTTCCGTGAGCTTGCCTAATGGGAGTGTTAGACCTAAGAATTTGAAGAAAGAACATGCTTTAGAGTTCTATAATACCACTGTTTCTCCACCCCTCCCAATGATACAATGAACTGTCCAATTCCAGAGCTGGATGGGATTTTCCAGAATCAGTCCATCCTACCTCCTCCCACCTTACTCTACTTTCTGCCTGTGAACGCTGAGGTAGTTGACGCACTTTCTTACCCAAAAGTCAGCTAATAATAAAGACGGCTCACATTCTTTAAGTGTTTATCAGCTGCCTGACTCTGTGCTAAGTAGTTTATATTATTGCATTTTTTTAAATCTTCGTAATTACTGTTGTGGAGTAAGTAACATTATTAGTCTTGTTTAAAAGACAAGAAAACTATGGGTTGGGGTTCTGGCTCAGTGGTAGAGAGCCCTCGCCTAGCACATGCGAGGCCCTGGGTTCAATCCTCAGCACCACATAAAAATAAATAAATAAAATAAAGCTATTGTATCCAACTATGACTAAAATAAATAAATAAATATTTTAAAAAATAAATTAAAAAAAAAAAAAGACAAGAAAACTAGCCTAAGAACATTTAGTTACCTTGTCCAGAGTCACCCCCATCCAAGCCTTGTGGCAGAGCCTCAAACCCAGATTTCTGACTTTGGACTCTGCTCCTATACTGGCTGTGTTTCCAAGGTGGAGACAGCAGGAGGACTTCTAGAGAAACCCTCATCTCACAAGGGTGGGGCCCTGGGTCCCAGGAAGCTGCCATCTCAACGTGGTGTTTCCCTGCACTCAAACTGTAGGGGACAGGAGGGAGGGGCCCATTAGCCTGCATCCTCAGTTTCTCTCTGCCTCTCCTCATGCTGGTTTCCATGGGAACCTATCTTGAGTTGGGGAGAGGCTGGGATTCTAAATGTGTGCTTTCTGTGAGTAGAAAAAACCGGGCCCCTGAAGGTGGAAGAAGAACAGGCTTAAACGAGGCAGGGCCTGTGCAACCTCAGTGAGCGGGGAAGGTCTTGGTGCAGCTGGGTCCTTTCACAAGGTAGACTTAGTTCTCTGTGTGTCTGAATTAAGTAGGGGTCTGGGTCCACCGTCCCCTTGGGAAGTCATACTTTGGGGCCTCAGTTCCATGTGTGCTGCTTAAGAAGCAGCTTTTGCAAGAAATTCTGCTCTCCCCAGAGAATGTCAAATTGCACCCTAATGGTTATGTCACCTCCCATCTTGAAACACCATGAGTTAGGTGTACAGCTCATAGAAACAGGGTGGTGAGGTCCACGGGAGAGAAAGCTGCCTGGAAGCCTTTCCAGAGCCACAGATGTCACTTGGCAAGTCAGAGCTCCTGGGGCTACTAGCCTTCATTGTGAAGCCCAGAGACAGCAGGAGATACTCAAGATCACACAGCCAGCTTCTGCCTGAGGCCTCCTCACTCCCTCTTGTCAATTATTCTTTCATTTCCACAACACCCAGCAAGAGGGACATGAGAGGGGACAGGGCAGAAGGAAGGGAGGTTGGGTTCTTACCATTCTCTCTTCTTCCTCCTGGCCTCTTTGTAGATATCTGAAAAAGGTTGGGGACTTCCTGTTATCCAAAATGACCCATAGCTTTTAAGAGGGGAGACCTAATTCTGCATTAACTTTCTCATTCACTCTACAAATATATATTTAGTACCTCTTACATCCCTGGCACCTACTAGAGATATAACTGTGAACCAAATAGACATAGTTTCTATCTTCAAAACTTAATTAACAAAATAAGTTAAACAAGTAATTACAATTAAACCAATTAAAGAGGTAGTGAAAATGAAATGGGCAATATGTGAGGTTTGGGGACACTCTGACGGCCTACTGGACAATAGGGGTTGGGGAGGCTTCTCAAAGGATGGGACAGAGTCTGAGACCTGAGGGATAAGAATGGGGTCAGCTTTGTGGCCGTGTGAACTGTGGAGGGCCCCAGGTTTCAGGCTGAGTTCTCTGTAGACATATAATCGAAATTTTAATTAATTTTATCCTTGAATTTCTATTTTGTAAGTAAAGTCCTTGTAGACAGTAGCACACACTGGGACCTTGGGACTTGGCTCACACTGTGCTCCTGCGTCTTGCCACCTCCCTGCCTCAAAGATAGGCCTTCAGCTTGCTTCCTTATGCTCTGGTCCCCTGGACCCCTGGACCCCTGGACCCCTGGCAGAGACCTGGATGTAGGAACTAGGGGAGAATCAGGGTTGGGTCCTTTGGCATCTTAAGGAAGGGTAAAACTATGGTTGTCCCTGTAAGATCAGGTGAGGCAGGTAGTAACCAAAGGAGGCAGATTTAAAAAGGCCACCGAAGGAAGCTTTATTGGGATATCACTCCCAGGTGGAACTCGATCAGACGGACGGAGTGGACAGGAGCAGGGTCTGAGGAGAAACCTCGTGGGAGCTTTTATGGGGCTTACAGTAGGAAGGGAAGGGCTTGGGACAGGAAAAGGTGTTTTTAGGGTTCCTTGTCCCTCTGGAGTTGGTCAGGGGAGCTGGCTGAACTCCAGGATTGGCCCGGGGGTCCTGCTGATTGATAGGCATTAGCCAGGAGATCCTGCTGATTGACAGGCCTTTCCACTGGCACCTGATTGATGTTCCTTACCCGCATGGGCTGCTTTGTTCTAAGTCGCTACCACCGATCTAACAGTCTCCACCGTGGGTTGACTGTGCCTTAGCCCATTCGGTGGGCAGATCTGCCAAGCTGAGCCATCTGCCATTCAGGTACCCAGCATCTCTCACGTCTCCCAGAGAGGTTGCTAGGATACCCTTGGAATCATAACCTGTCCAGTGTGGGTTAAGGTGATAGGTCCCTGTTAAGGGGAAAGGCCTGGCACTATTTCACCTGTAGCCAGAGCACAGGATATGAGGTGTCAGGTGTGGGGGGCCTGGAAGCCGTTACCTGTGACAGTCTACGCTGGCCCCACACAACATTTCTGCAACTAAAAAGAGAGGTGGAGAGTGAGAGGTGGAGATTATGTTTTATGTTTTAGTGCCTTTATCAGCACTGATTTCCTGCTCTTTGAACAAGAGGTTTCCACATTGTCATTTGCCCTGGGTCCCCCAGTTGTGCAGCAGGGCCCGGACAAGGTTGGGGAGTGTGACGGAGAGTGTGATGGAGGAACTGGGCAGGAAGGGGGTTCCCGGTGGAGGTAGCCATGTGGCAAAGGGCTGGAGGCAAGAGATAGAGGTCAAGGTGGGATGTAGAAAGTGAGGCCACCACATGGATCATGGATGGTGGTAAGATGGGGAGGCAGCAAGAGGGACAAAGAGGCCACTGGGACTCTGACCCCAGAGGTGGTGGAGATGAATGAAGAGACAGCATTGAGCAACCCTAGTGGCTTTGGTGACTGACTGCATGTGGGGTGGAGATGGGGGTAGGAGGGGGTTAGGGGTCATGCAAGGGTGACACTTGGGTTTCAGGGTGGATGATCAAGCAGATGGTGGTGTCACTTTGCAAGGCAGTTAGAGCCAGTTCATCTGTGGACCTGCCGGGGTGCAGGTGTCTGTCCACTCATGGGCAATTGGCTCTGCAGGCTGGAGAGTTAATGACAGAGGTTTCCTCGCTTTGATAAATGCCAGGGTAGCCAGGGTGAGAAGGGGTGGGGATGGAGGTGGCAGGCATGGAAGTCTTCCTGAAGTTCAGGTGGGTGAACAGAGACAGGGACGCTAGCACACTTGACTGTGGGAGGGACATCCCCTCCAGGTCCCTCTCCTGCTCTTCTTCCATCCAGCATTTGGTGACAATGGACCTGGATTTCCTGGGGCTGGGAGACCTCTCTGACTGACTGCTCTATGTCAGTTAGAAGGGCCTGGATCTTCCCTGAACAGAAGAGGAAACTGAGACCCAGGGAGGGCAAGGAGTTCCAGGATACATAGCAGGGTAGATGAGAGGGTAGCAAGAAGAGAATCCGGGTGCTGGCATCTTGACCAAGTGAACGACATCACACTGGGGGGAGGGTGGACTTGGGGTCTAAAGTCAGCCAGGTTGGAAAAGCCATGTTGTGTGGTGGTTAGGAAATGGTTTTCCATGCTAGGAGGTATGCTTCCGGGGTCCATATATTTATTAGGTGCACAAATCTTGGAAAAGTTATGCGACCTCTCTATTCCCTCAGTACCTTCATTTGGATAGCATTGTACACTTGAGAGAAGTTTCTGGATGAGTCAAGACTTTCGAGTTTCTAGTGCCTTATCTTTCAACCTGAGGGACTTCATTGTGCAGGTCCCAGAGTGCTTCAGAGCCAAGCCTCTGTGCCTTTCCATCCAGAAAGCCCCTGGTCACTGAGATCCCCAGATTGTCCTGGAAAGGGTATAACCCCCCACCAGCTACACCAGGGGATTATTTAAAATAAAATAAAAAGTCCTCCTCACCCCACCCACCACCTGTCCCTGTTTTCTCTTTAATCCTTCATCTTCTCCAAAACATCCAGTTTATCTGAGCAGCTTCCCTCGTCCCTCCTCCCACTCTGCAGTAAGTCACCATCATCTTTGTGAACAGCAACATCCAGGATTGTCGAGGGCTGGCCTCATAGCAGGCCTTGTTCAGATGCTTATCACGCTTGCTGTCCGTGAGGAAGGTGTGGTATTCTTCTCATTTGTAGAGATGAGTAACTGAGGCTCAGGGCGGTGAAGTCACTGCACATGCTGCACACGGTCCTGCTGGCTTTCTGGGTGGGTCTCTTGGTGTACCTTTCTGGACATCAGAAGAGGAGAGAGGGGGAAGACCCTCTGTGCTTCCCTGGGGCCTAGCACAGTCCCCGCCACTCAAGGCAACCGGGTTTTCTCCTGGTTGGAGTTGCTGCCTTCCCAGGGCCGGAATGGACACTCAGTGGCCAGCCTCAGCCTCTAGGCCTGCTTGTACTTGCCCAGGAGGAAAGCCTGCCTTGGGCCTGGGGTGGTGGGGGGGGGTGCTGTGGCTAGCACAGTCCCTCCTAGAATTCTCCCAGGAGATTGGAGGTTGGGGGAGGAAATCACAAAGGGGACGCTGTCTGTCCGAGAAGCAGGAGGATGGAATGGACACAGGGAGTGGCCAACAGGAAGGGAAGTGATGCGTCCACATGCAGCTGGAAGCCCAGACCAGAGCCCAGAACCTGCCCACAGGCCCAGTCCCAACTCTCCAAGCCCCTGTCTGCACCCCAGGGTCTGAAGAGGGCCTCTGAGGGCCCCTGACTGAATTAAAGGAGACTCTTGGGAGGGTCACCATTCCAGCCTTGGCCAACCTGAGAGGACCTGTGTGGCCAAGCAATAGCGACTGTGAGGGCTACTGGCCACGGAGACAACACTGGAAATGGGGTGTTTGGGGTCTCTGATCTTCTTCCATCCTTAAAGCAATCCTACACCAAAGGATGAATTTCAAAAAGTGAAAATGTAACTCTGGCTAAAATATAGAAGGAGCGTGTGTCAAAGATAAATTTGACTCATCAGAGAATGAGCAGGAGAGTAAAGCCGGTTTACAGAGAACTAGAGGAGCAGAAGTTTTATGATAGGGGAGAAAGTGGAACCCGGTAGCCAGGTTAGACCAGCAGCTGGTTAATGCCCCACAGGGCAATGAAACTGTCACCACATGAAACTGTCACCACCGAGTGACTTTCTTTGGGGGGGGGGATACCCCCAGGTCAGTGGTGTTGTGGGAGGGGGCAGGAGGGGATCTGCCCACCAAGGGACTTTTGCAAAGTCTGAGATCACAAAGGGGGTAGGGCTGTGCACTTCTAGCATCTAGTCAAAGCCAGGGACTCTGCCAAACATCCTGCAATGCACAGGACAACCCCCTCCCCCATCACAGAATTATATGTCAATTAGGGCTGAGGTTGAGAAACCCTGCCTTATTTAAATAATCCTTGGCCAGGCCCGTTATAAATTGTTCCAGTATGACATCACAGAGGATCTGGTGCCCTTCTCTTGCCTTATTTCCAAGTTCTGGAAAAATTTTTTTAATGCCATCAGTTGGGCATTGCCTGCTGCCTGTGTGGGTAGGTGGGCTCGGGATTGCTGCCAGTCAGCCCCTCCCAAGCTCCAGAGCAGCCACCGCCCCTAGGGCATCACTGAGCCCTCCAGGCCTCTGTTGCATTCCTGGGCTTCAGGTTGCTGCTGAGCGTCCTCCGCAAGGCTGGAGCCTAAGCCCCCGGCAGCCAGGGCGTTTGTCTTTTTATAGGGTCTGGAATGTGCCCACTAGCTCCTGTGGCCTGTGGCGGGCTCCACCTCGCCATCTGGAGAGACTGGGGCTTCAGGAGGACGTCAGCTCTTGTCTTGCACTTCAGAGACCTGCAGGGCACAGGGTGGTCAGAGCCTGGGCCACCATGCAGAGAACTGACCATGCTTAACAAGGGTTTGCCAGGGGCTCAGCTCCCCCTTTGGGACACTTAGCATCCCCCTAACCTTAATAAGGCTTAACGGTGATTATCACAATTACCCAAGACAGCACTGGCCCGACAGCTCTGCTTTCCCCCGCCTCCCCATTTGACGCTGAGTGCAGAACCCTCCTGTGGCTCTCAGCCCCCCACCTTATCTAGACCCTGTCTCCAAGCTGAGGGGGCTGGAGGAATGAAGGCCACACTGGGGAGGTCCAATGACCAGAGAGGCCCACTCCAGGAGCGTCTCTTTGGCCTGGGTTCATTGGGTTAAATATAGTCACTTTCCTCATTCCTCAACAGGTCACTTTCCAAACCTGGAGGCTGAGGGGTGAGGGAGATGCCAGGTGCTGGACACTCAGTGAACAGTGTGGCCACGGGGTCAGCCCATCAGGCTGGCTGACTAGACAGGCCATTGACTTGCCCCAGCGGGTGGGGTGGGGACTTCACAGCCGAGGCACCTCACATCCCCCTCTAAGTGGCACTTACCTCATCTGTAAAATAGGAAAAGAGGCTCAGCAAGGTCGAATCCCCTGCCCAGCACTGAGGTGTGCGAGAAATGTCTTGTGTCCTCGAAACCCTGTCTGTTTGGATCCTGTACCCCTTTCCCCCCGGATGCAGGGACCTTCAACAGCAGTCAGTGCTTGCAGTCACTCCTCCTGCCCTAGGTGGTGCCCAGGCCCTAGGTCTCTGGTAGTGCCAGAGTCCCCAGGTCACAGGTCCTCTGCACCCTCATTAGGTCAGGAATCCTGGGCAAGGCTGGAGCCTACTTTCTTGGGAGCCCCAGGTCTCCTCCCATACCTGATCACATCTGCAGGATACTACGCGCTCTGTCCTTGAGATCTCCCACCCTGAGGTTAATCTTAAGCCACACGAGACCAACTGTCAGGGCCCTACCACTCCTGAGACAAGGAGGCCCACCCAATAGCCTGCTGTCTGCTCCGGGGAGCCAGAAAGGGGAGAAAGACAGGAGGGAAAAGTCCTGACTGTCATAGAAGTGTCTTCTGATGGTTGTACCTGTCCAGCCTGCCCCAAGTACCTGCTGGGAGGCCCTGGGAATGCAAGGATATGTGGAGACCACCATGCCAGGCCCCTGCTTCACCCCCAGTCAAAGCTCTACCCAGCACCTGAGCACCCCCCTCCCCTCAGCCAAATCCCCTTTGCTTCCTTGAAGCAAATGGCCTCAATGAGGGGACCACAGTGTGAGTCTAATGCCCCCACCCGCCAGCCCCAAGCCCTAGTAGGAAGGTGTCTGTGCAGCTCACATGCCTGGACTCTAAGAGAGGGGACTTTGAAGCCCAGGGTAGGGAGCAGGCACATGGTGGCAGGGCACCTTCCCAGGGGGCCCTTCTCCCACAGCCACCCTGGTGCTGCCATCTGTTCTCTTTAGACCAGTCCCATTAGGGTGCTCTCTGTGGGCTTTGTAGATTCAGAGCCTTGGGCACACAGGTGGCCTGGGAGACACGAGTCCAGACCTGGCCATAGTGCTTGAGCAGAGACTCAGGGGAAGGAGGTGTGGTGACAGCTGCCTCCATGTCCAGACAGGAGTCTGGGGCTGGCGGGTCCCTTTGGAGGGGAGCCAGCTGGCTTCCACTATCTTCCCATGAAGCACAGTGCATGCCGGGGGCAGCGACCCTTGGAGTTGAAAGCTGGCAGAGGGAGGGTAAGGGACGTGTGGTCAGAGCCCTGCTTTTTTCAGTCTGGGACTTTGTGGCTACCTGGCTTCAACATCCCAGGGAGCAGGTGCAAGGCCTGTGAATCAGGGTCACACAGTGGCCTGCCTCCAGCCATGTGTGCCCTGGAGAGATCCAGTGAAACGCTGTTTGTGGAGGGACGGGTCCCTTGAGCAGGATGTTGGTGACGAAGGCCCTTGAAGGGAGTGGAAATGGAGTTCTCAGTCCACAGGCAGGCACCTCCTGGTCCTCCCCTGAGCTCAGGAGTTCAGCTCTGGTGCTGGCCTGAGGTCCAGCCTCTCTTCTTGGGAAAGGAGATCCCAAGGCTGCACCTGCCTTTGAATTATGTGGCGGCAGAGATCACAACTTTCCAAGTTCATTCATCCATTTAACATTCCTTGAGCACCTACTATGTGCAGGGCAATATGACACATTCTGGAGTCCAGCTTTCAGATGACAATCTATGGGGAAGGATGCATTTGGGTTTAGAGTTTTTGTTGAAGTGGTAGGGATGGACCCCAGGGCCTTCTGCATGCTAGGTAAGCACCCCAACCCTGAGCTACACCCTAGTCCTAGTTTGTTATTTTTAACTTCCAGACTACCATGAACTGATAAATGGCCCTACTGTAACTTGTGGAACCTGCCATGTGATGGACAAACCCAGATTTTTCTATAGTTCACCCATGTGCTTAGATGTTGCTCTAAATTGCTATGAAATTTTCCAAATGCTCACTCAATGCCTATACTATACTTCCCTTACCTTGGAGAGATGGCAACAGTCTGTGGACCAGCCCTGGGCAACAGCCTGCACCTGAGCTCCAGGGCCGGAGGACACCGACTAGTTGACTCAGCCACAAACATGTATGTGGTGGGCCCTGTTCCAGATGCAGGTATCAGCAGTGAATGCAGCAAACTCCCTGAGCTTGAGCTTGTGAACCTGATATTAGGTCCAGATTAAATAAATAAACAAACTTTAAGTCTTGACAACTGTTAAAAAGAAATATAAAGAAGGGTAAGGCAATAGATCATGGAGGAGGGGTGGCCTCGAGGGTCTGATTAATAAGCTTCAAGTTAGAATCTTAAAGAAAGAAGACAGGGAGCCATGTGAATATCTGGGCAACAGCATTTCAGGCAGAGGGAAGAGCAAGGGAAAAACTCAAAGCCTCAAAACCCTTTGAGCTGGAGACCTTGCACCCTGGGAGAGGGGATTGGAATCCTCAACAGGGGGCTTTCTCCAAACCCCCCCTCCAGCTGCCCCCAACAACTTTCTGATGGGAAACCCAGGCCCCATATCCAGGTACTATTGCTATTGAAGAAATGTTCCATCTCACCTGTTCTTGAGGCAGTGAAACCACAGGGCTTCCCCACAACTAAGATGACACATTAAGTTGATTCCCAAGTACTTTTTTTTTTTTTGAGGTTATTGCAAATGAGGTAGTTTTCCTCATTTCCTTCTCAGAGGATTTGTCACTGATATACAGAAATGCCTCTGATTTATGAGTGTTGATTTTATATCCTGCTACTTTGCTGAATTCATTTACTAGTTCTAAAAGTTTTCTGGCGGAGCTTTTTGGGTCTTCTAGGTATAGAATCATATTGTCAGCAAATAGTGCTAATTTAAGTTCTTCTTTTTTATCTGTATCCCTTTAATTTCTTTTGTCTGTCTAATTGCTCTGGCCAGTGTTTCAAGAACTATGTTGAATAGAAGTGATAAAAGAGGGCATCCCTGTCTTGTTCCAGTTTTTAGAGGGAATGCCTTCAATTTTTCTCCATTTAGAATGATGTTGGCCTGAGGCTTAGCGTAGATAGCATTTACAATGTTGAGATATGTTCCTGTTATCCCTAGTTTTTCTAGTGTTTTGAACATGAAGGGGTGCTGCATTTTGTCAAATGTTTTTTTCTGCATCTATTGAGATGATCATATGATTCTTATCTTTTAGTCTATTGATGTGATGAATTACATTTATTGATTTCCATATCTTGAACCAACCTTGCATCCCTTGATCATGGTGCACAATCTTTAAAATGTGGCATATATACACAATGGAATTTTACTCAGCAATAAAAGAGAATAAAATCATGGCATTTGAAGGTAAATGGATGGCGTTGGAGAAGATAATGCTAAGTGAAGTTAGCCAATCCAAAAAAAAAAAAAAAAAAAAAACAACAACAAATGCCGAATGTTTTCTCTGATATAAGGAAGCTGATTCATAGTGGGGTAGAGAGGGGGAGAATGGGAAGACTAGAGAAACTCTAGATAGGGCAGAGGGGTGGGAGGGGAAGGGAGGGGAAGGGAGGGGACAGGGGCTTAGCAAGGATGGTGGAATCTGATGGACATCATTATCCAAAGTACATGAATGAATACATGAATTGGTGTGAATATGCTGTGTTTACAATGAGAGATATGAAAAATTGTGCTCTATATGTGTAATAAGAATTGTAATGCATTCTGCTGTCACTTATGTTTTTAAAAAATCAATTAAAAAAAAAAAAAAAAGATGACACATAAGGACACCATGATCTCCAGGAGGCCGCAGCTGGGCCGCAGGCAAGGAAACACTGCACAGTGTCACAGGGAAAACCGAGGACACACAGGACCAATTCTTCCTGTGCAATGTCAGAGAGACCTTAAGAGATGAGAGGTCCACTTGGGTGGAAGGACTCAGGGACACTCCAGGCAGAGAACCCGAATGAACAAAGGCACTGAGGTTAGAGCAGCTAGGAGACCTGAAAATCATTCTACCTGACAGGCAGGTGGCCAGCAGGCCAGCGGTAGGTCAGGAGAGGTCAAGGTCAGCAGGAGTCCATGTCATAGAAGGCCTTGCATGCTCAGGAAGGTATGTGGGGTTTATCTGCCACGAAGACATTGCTGAGCAGTAGGAGAGAAAGTGGCCAGACAGGATAGAGAGGGGGCAGAAGGAGGAGGAGGTGTGGCAGGCAGCAGATGACTGAAGATGGGGGAAGGAGCAAGTGCTATGGCTGTGTCCATGGGGACAAGATGCACACAGCCGGCATTCAGGGTAGAAAGGCCTGGACCTGAAAAACCTGAAGGACCTGAGTCCAAAAAGACCCCTGGTTGTGGTTTGGGCAAATGGGTACCATTGGCTAAGGCAGGAATGTGTGAGTTAGAGCATGTTCAAAGGGAGAAGTTCAGTTTCAAACCCAATGAGTTCAAGGTCAGACAGAGTCAAACCTGATGAGTTCAAGGTCAGACAGAGCCAAGCCCTGGTATGCCACCCACAGCTGCGACCACATACAGCAGCTCTGTGAACACAAACAGAATAGCACGGACAACAGGACAGGGCAGGCGGACAACGCCTTCCAGGGCCCAAGCCCCTAGTAAGACTTCCTGAGCCCATGCCTTGTCCAGGCCACAGCAGACCCTTCCCTACAGGGAGTCCTTTAATCCTGAAGACGATTCTTCAGGGTAGTTTTCATTATCTTGGTTCTGCAGATATGGAAACCGAAATTCATGGTGTCTTAGGAACTTGAGTAAAGAAATACAGTTGGTGAGAACCTGTCTGCCATAGACCTATTCCTCCCACTCCCCGATGGCTGACTCTTGGGGGGGTGCAGATGGAAACAGGTACTTTGGGAAGGTTGATGACTTTGAGCTCAGGAAACAGCCTGGCCTTGCCCAGGGCATCCAGTGCCAAGCTTAACAAATATCTGTGGAATTACCATCCCTCGTTCCTTTGTGCAAGGCTCAATCCAGGCTGGGGAGGCCACGGGCCAAGGCAGTGTGACATTGATGACATTGTTCCTATGACACAAGAATGGACACATCCCTCTCCTGTGTCCCTCTGGGCAAGGGCCATGCCGTGTGTACACACCAGTTTCCTCTGGCGGTGCACGGTCACCCAGACACTCACAATCAGGCTGCCAGGAGGATGGTGGAGAGGCTTGGGCCTTGGAGCTCATGGACTGTGGAACCCGAGTGACCCCATCTGAGGCCCACAGCTCCCAACAAACTTGCTCTGAGCCAAGCAGCAGCTGGACAGGCAGCAACAGGTGTAGGCAGCACTACGGTGTCCATGGCTGGCAGCCCGGCCTGTGGACACACAGACTATTTTGGGTCCTGTTTTCCCTCCCCTCAACCTGACTTCTGTCCGTCCCCCTAGAGTTTTCAGCAATCTGAATTTACATGCTGACTTGACTTTCCTCTTCTCCCTCACACCCACCCCTCGATGGTGCGCGTCACTGTCAGAAGCCTGTCCTGAGACAGGGGGAGACTGCTCACCCACCTCCAAGGAGACCCCCACCCACTCTCAACAGGGAGGATTCCAGACCCCCCTTTGCAGTTCCTGGGCATGAATTGGGCTGCCCAGCACCTCTGCCTGATGCCAAGTCATCTCCAGCAGCAGACCCTTCAGCAGAACGGCACCACTGTGCATTCTAGTCCCCATTCTATCATTTCTGGAAGATGGAGAAAGCTGTGAGGTCACACATTAAGGGAAGGGATTAGCGGTAGGTCAAGGAGACAGGTCTGTTCATATATACCTCTGTTTACCCTTCTTCCTGGAAGGAGAAATCATGGTTTTGGGAAAATTCTCTCAATAACCTGTTTGGAGATTTCTGCAGTCACAACTACATTAATGAGTCATTTCAGAGATCTTTTCCCTTGCCCCCCACATCTATCCAACTGGAAATAGAAATAGACGATCTTTCAAGTTATGAATGGAGTGGCCAGTTCCCCAGTCTGGCTCTGCCAGGGTCAAGGAACCATGAGTTCGTAATATGAGTTAGGCCTTCATGGTGAATTGACTGGGGGAGACCTGCTCCCCAGAGTGCTTTCAAGGGAGGGGTTGAATGGGGGGGTTGGCCTCTGGAACATGGAGCCCTGTACTGCTCAGCTCCATGGGGCACCCGTCTCCGTCACCTCCTGAAGTTGTGCAGTCCTGCACCTGGACCAGGCAGCAGGCCAGGTTGACACTGCTTAGAGACGGGGCCTCTTTGGGGAGACGAAGGGACCAAAGCTCTTAGAAGCCACCAAACCAGGGTTCAGAAGGTTGCAAGGAGAGCAGTTTCAGCCTGGAGCCCTGACAGAAGGGACCTGCTTTCTCAGTTAGAAATAGCTCTTGCCAGAGCCCAGAGGAGGGGAAGGGTGACCTAGCCAAGCCTAGGGTGACCCAGAGGATCAGGCTACAGGGACAGAGCCCAGAAGAGTCAGCATGGCCTCCTGTAGGGTGCATCTGAGCTGAAACCTGAGCCTCTTACCTGCAGGGTCTCCCCCATACACAGAGTACCCCACATTTGGATCACCTTGCCTAATCATGGCTGCCTGCAGACAGCTCAGGTTAGGGGGGCCGTGTGAGCAGGGAAGTCACAGGAAAAGGGCAAGACCCTGACCAAAAATGGGGAGCAACTCTGGAGTTCTGAGAAGTCCACCTCCTCCTACCATCCGCCCACTGGATGTGAGAGAGGGATGCCCAAATGAAACCACCTGGGGACTCTCGTCTTGGGGGCTGGCCCAGATTATTCATTTATTCATCCAGTTCTAAGCCCTGGAAGTAGAGTCATGGGGAAAAATGGACAAAAATCTTCCCACTTCATGGAGAGCAAGAATGAACAGAGAAGAAGGTGCATATGGTATTTTAGCTAGGGACCAGTGCCGAGGAGACTCAATGAGGGAGAAAGAGAAATATGGAACATTGGAGGTGGCTCAACTTGCAGCTGGTGGCCAGCGAGGGCCTCAGTGAGGGGACATCTTTTGAGTAAAGACTGCCAGAAGCAAGAGGGGTGGCAACGTGGGGCTGTGTGGTGTGAGGGGCTGGGGTGGGGTCCCTGCAGAGGGAGCCAGTGTTCTGAGGCAGGGCGCTGAGGACCCGTGGGGCCAGAGGGGCTGGAGGGACAGGCGAGGCATGACCGCCCCTACTCCCACAGGAGAAACTGGAGTATTTCTTCCTCATCGTCTTCTCCATTGAAGCTGCCATGAAGATCATCGCCTACGGCTTCCTGTTCCACCAGGATGCCTACCTGCGGAGCGGCTGGAACGTGCTGGACTTCATCATTGTCTTCCTGGGGTGAGGCCTGGCTCTGGGGATACTGAAGTCACACTCCTTTGCTGAGGACTCTGTGGCCACCGCTGACACCACTGGCCCCCAGGGATAGGGTGGAAGCCCAGTATCATGCCAACTGTTGCCATGGGGTGGCTTCTGCTAAAGGCCAGAGCCCGGGGTAGGTAGGTGTGGTGGAGAGAAAGGACTGCCCTCCGCCACCTGCCAGCAGGTCACCAACTGCTCTCCAGCTAGGCACGGTTAAAATCTTCATCTCTTTCACACCATTCAACAGTGGAAACCATCTGTGCGGCCCGGCCCGTGGCCGGCAGTCGCTGGGGGTTCCTGTTTGTCTGCCTTTGTCACCTGTCCATTGATCCCACATACCTGCATTATCTGCCTGTCATTCAGGTTCACAAAAAGGGACATTTAGTAACCTGTAGTAGTTTGCTTGGGCCGCCATGACAAGATGCCTCAGGCTGGAGGCTTGCTGGAGATTTCTTTTCTCACAGTTCTGAGGCTGGAAGTCCAAGGTCAATGTACCAGCAGGTGTGATTTCCCCTGAGGCCTCTCTTCAGGGCTTGCAGATGGCCACCTTCTCCCTGCGTCCTCACACAGTCTTTCTAGGCACATGCACCCTGGTGTGTCTTTGAGTGTCCAGATTTCCTTTTGTAAGGACACCAGTTGATCGGATTAGAGCCCACCTGGTGACCTCATTTTGACTTAATCACCTTTTTTAAGGCCCTGTCTCCAAAGTCAGTCATATTATGAGGTACTGGAGGTTAGAGCTTCAAAACAGGAATTATACTCAGCTCATAACATTACCTTTATTAACCACTACCTAATTATAACAGCAGCAGTTATTGAGTACTTTTTGTGCTTCGCAAATAGCATCTTATTTAATTCTCCTACCCACCTCCCTGGCGTTTTGTAGATAAGGAAACTAAGGCACAGAGAAGTTAAGCAACTTGCACAAGATCACATAGCTAGCTGGTGACATTGCCAGGATTCAGCCAAGGAAATCTTGGCTCCATAGACTTCACCCTTAACCACTATGCTGCCCTTCGATTCCATAAATACCATGTTGCTTATCTGCTAACCACCCAGTGCTGCTTTTGGCACAAGGAGGAAAACAGAATTCTGTGAATCAGGCTTGGCCCTCATGAGCTGTCCTGTCTGGGAGCTGAGACAAGGGCCTGCAGAATGACGTGTCCAAACAGGATACCACAGGCGCGTCACGGCTTCACATGCGATGTGTCCAGGGGTGCCTGTGTCAGGGGCAGGGTTTATAGGAAAGGAGGCTTGAAGGAGAGGAAATTGAAGTAAACTCAGAGAGAAGGATGTGAGCAGGAAAGAAACAGCCCGGGGAAGAGCTTGCCCCAGGTTTCCTGCTCTAGGTCACCATGGGGGAGGGGCCGATCAGCACAGCACCCTCTGACCCCATGGTGTACTCAGTGGACACTGCGACTGTGGCTCAGGGCAGGGACCGTGGCACACACCCCTCAAGAGCGGACACAGACATCACGAATAGATCACAGAACTGTTTTCACTGAGTCTGAACTCGGCCCCAGAATCCTTTTTAATGAAATTCTCCAGGCAGCTCTTAGCAAATCCCCAGTTAGCAGTAGATCGCATTTGCCATCTCCCCCCAGGAACTCTGAACACAGATGAGACACAGGCCATGGGGACGGTGGCTTACCTGACCCCTGGCCCCACCCCCACCCCTGTCCTCTGCGTTCCAGGGTCTTCACGGTGATCCTGGAGCAGGTCAACATCATCCAGAGCAACACGGCCCCCTTGAGCAGCAAAGGCGCCGGCCTGGACGTCAAGGCCCTGCGAGCCTTCCGCGTGCTCAGACCCCTCCGGCTGGTGTCGGGGGTGCCCAGTGGGTGGCGGTGCCTCAGCAGACCCCCTCCTCCTCTCCCAACCTGCTCCCCTGTCCCCTTCTACCTTGGCGTCCCAGAGGCTTCCCAGGGATCATAGAGAGGGAGGGTCCTGGGACCAAGCAGGGAGGTGACTCCCCTTCCCCGCTGCCCGCCCTGGCAGGCCTGCAGGTGGTGCTCAACTCCATCTTCAAGGCCATGCTCCCCCTGTTCCACATCGCCCTGCTGGTCCTCTTCATGGTCATCATCTACGCCATCATCGGCCTGGAGCTCTTCAAGGGCAAGATGCACAAGACCTGCTACTTCATCGGGACGGGTGAGCCCTCGGGGACCGTGGAGTGGGACAACTCGAAGCAGGGGGACACCAATGCTAGTGAAGAACTCCAGCATAGGCCATTGCCTCCCACACCTGTTGGCCTGGGAAACGGGTTTCCCCTGGACAGCAGGAGTTGGAAGAAGGACATCTCTGCCACCGTCAGTGAAAGGCAGTGACCTGCCCCACGCCTGGCGTCTTCCAGGCTTTGTGGGCCAGTCATGGACTGAGGTGCAGGCTTGGGATGAGCCTGGATTTCCCTTCCACTTTCCCTGCAGCTGAAGTTTTCGCTTTACCTTGAGATTTCTCAGATCCGGGGCCCACACTGTGGACTCCGAGGGAGACCTGGAGAAAACTCCCAGGAGTCAAAGGGGTCATCTGTCCAGTTACCAGACATAACCTACACCGAGGCCTAGTCACCCTTGAACAAAGTTTTCAAAACCAACATTCCCCCAGCTTCTTGGCTTCAGGACCCCTTAAAACTCTTACAAAGTAAGGAGGACCCAGAGAGCCTTCAGTTATGTGAGTTTGATCTATCGATATTCATGGAATCAGAAATGAAGACTGAGACAAATGTCATGATACCAACTTGTTAATTCATTTTTAAAGGAAAGGAATAACCCTGTGATATGAGATAATATATGGATAATAAAGTTTTATGAAAAATAATTATATTCTCGTAAACCAAAAAATATTTAGTGAGAAGAGTGGCACCGTTTTGCATATTTTTTTGCAAGTCTCTTTAATGCCTGACTTGACAAAAGTCTTCAGTGGACAACCCCACTCTGCATTTGTTGAATGAGAGACGAAGGGGACAGTGACATTTCAGCATTATTACAAAAATAGTTCATAGTTTTTGTGAATTTGGAGGGCCTTATTTGTTTGATATTTGTTTGGAACCCAGGAAGCCTGTGCCATTGAGCTATATCCCCAGGCTTTTGTTTGTTTGTTTGTTTGTTTTAATTTTTCCTTTGAAAATATTTTGGGGACGGCGATGCCCTGAGAGGGTCTCTGGTCTCTCGTGCTGAGACTGGCTGCTCGACACTGGCAGCAGCTTGCTGGGACTTAGCCTCAGCCTTGGTTGGTCGTGGCCTGGACATTGCTTACACGGGAGCCTATGGGGAATTGAACTTGACAACAGAGAGGTGCCCTCTATCAGGACAAGCCCTACCCCCAAACTTGGGCTTCCGACCCATCAGAATAGCACACCAGGACCTGCTGCATCTCAGGGGCTGGTCCCCGCCTCCTCACATCCCTTGACAACAAGGGGACAATTGATGCTGGCATCAAACTCTAAGAAAGCTCTCAGTGGGCTCCTCTCTGGTCCTCTCCCATTCTAGCCTCTTTTCATGGCCATGACGGTGGGCATCCTAATCAGCCCTCTCAGACAGACAGGAAGGGACCGTCTATCACTATCTTCAATCCAAATCTGGAGGTCTTAAAAGCCCCTGCCTGATTGGGGTTACTGATTTCTGGGGTCAGGGGCCCTGCTCTGACCATCAAGGTCCTCATTGTCCCGTTGCAGGGCACTGAGCCCACTTGGTCAACATGGGTAAGGTAGGGCTTTCTGGTTCCAGTGAGCCAAGTCAATCTTTGAACACAGGGAGACTGTAAAACACCCTAATGTGATCCAGAATGTTCTCAAATCTGCAGGATTTTAGAGACAATAAAAGCACCATCCAGGGAGGGAAGAGAGTGCAGGCTGTGGCCTGTTGGCTGCTCCCTGGAGAGCAGACTCCTGCCCCACAGGTCAGATGTCTCAGCCCAGTGCTGTTGGAACATGCCCAACTTAGCCCCCAGATGGGCCTCTGAAGCAGAGCCTGCAAGTGCCTGTCTCCAGCCCCATGCCCCACTCCAGCTGGGCAGCTCCCCCTCTTTGGGAGCAGTGGACACAAAGACCTCTCCTGCTAGTCCTGCTTCATGGGTTGCACCTCTTTGGATGATTAATCTAGAAGCAGACTCTCCAGAGAGGCCCTGGGGTCTAAGCACAGTCACTTCTGCCCATAGCCATCCACGGCCAGTCCTTGGCCTGGGCCACCCCTTCCTCTCCAGCATCTGCTCTGTGGGCGGGCGGGGGGGCTGTTCTCTGCATCTTCACCCCAGTGTGGTTTAGACCTCTTGCTCTATTCCCTGAGCATTCTATCTCCTGTTACTGTCCCCCTACTATCATTGTCTGGCACTAACTCTGCCTTCTGCCTCCAGATATCGTGGCCACCGTGGAAAACGAGAAGCCATCACCCTGCGCCAGGACAGGCTCGGGGCGCCCATGCACCATCAACGGCAGTGAGTGCCGGGGCGGCTGGCCAGGGCCCAATCACGGCATCACCCACTTCGATAACTTTGGCTTCTCCATGCTCACCGTGTACCAGTGCATCACCATGGAGGGATGGACGGATGTCCTTTACTGGGTGGGTCTGAGCCTGTGCCTACTGCTGCCCTTGCCCATTTAACAGATAAGCAAACTGAGGCTTGGAAAGGGTACATATCTTCCCCACAGTTATGAACCTGATGAGCCATAGAACCCAAGAACTGAACTCTAATCCTTCCGGCTCCACTCCAGCACTCTTAATCACAACGTGGCCTGGAGCGGGAACAATAGTAAAACTGTCAAATGCTTGACAAATATAAAGGATTAGTATGAATGCTTCTTGTGAGCTCAGACTAGGGAAGCAAATGATTGAACTTGTCAAAGGAATGTCACCCATGTGATTTCACCTCTGCTGCCAGCCTGTGAGGACAGAGCACAGACCACTATCCTCATCAAATCGATGGGGTAGTTAATGCTTAGAGATGTTGCATGACTTGTCTGGAAAATTTGAAAAATCTTGGTCATAAAGAAACCAATATCAGGGCACAGTGGCGCATGCCTGTGATCCTAGCAACCAGGAGGCTGAGGCAGGAGGATTGCAAGTTCAAAGCCAGCCTCAGCTACTTAGCAAGGACCTAGGCAATTTAATGAGACCTTGTCTCAAAATAAAAAAATAAAAAGGACTGGGGATGTGGCTCAGTGGTTAATCGCTCCTGGTTCAATTCCTGGTACAAAACAAACAATACCATTGGACATGGCGTCCACAGAGCCTAGTCCAGAAGCACATGGGAGATACCTTGGTGAGGGAAAATGGGTAGGTGGCCTGGGACAGGCAGACAAGCAAGGCCCCTGCAGTCTGCAAGGAGGAAAGGTCTCCTTGTTGGGCCCAAGTGGTGTCTCTCCTTGTGCCCAGGAGTGGCTGGATTCTGAGTGGACAGACCTGGGGAGAGCTCGTAAGTCCTCAGGTGGTCAGAGGATGGGACTCACACCTCTGTCTGGACCAGGTCAACGATGCCATCGGGAACGAGTGGCCCTGGATCTATTTTGTCACCCTCATTCTGCTGGGATCCTTCTTCATCCTCAACCTGGTGCTAGGCGTCCTGAGTGGGTAAGGAGCCCAGAGGCAGCTGGGGCGGGGGAGGAAGGAGCAGAGGTATGGCTAGCACCTCATCCCTAGGTCCCCGTCAGTCCCACTGGGCCAAGAGTGCTCTTCCTGGTTAGCAAGGAAAAGATAAGAGATGGCAGCAGGACCCTTCAGGTTTTCATTTTCCTCCCCTTTTCTCCTCAAGCTTCTCCCATTCTTGCTTTCTTCTGTCCTTCTGCATTCACACTTCTGAACAAAGCCCCTTAGACCCCAGCCTCCTGCCCCAGGGTGTGCCTGGGAGGCAGTATGGCCCCTCCTTAACACAGACTGTTTATTTAAATTCCCACACTACTGCTTGGTGGCTGTGTGACCTTTGTCTAATTACCTAACCTCTATGTGCCTCAGTTTCTGCATCTGTCAAATAGGAATAATGTTAGTATCTATTTCATAGGATTTATGAGGATTAAATGAGCTAATACTTAGAGTCTAACACATATCGCACACTAAGTACTAAGTACTAACGGTCTTTATTAATGAGGGCTGTTCCCTCTGGGACAACCCTTCCGGGGTCCCTCCCCAGCCACAGTGAAGAGGTTAGCAGTAGCCAATCACCCCACCCTAGAAGCTTCCCCCACCCCAGGCAATCTGTAGATAGAATTCAAAGGGTCTGTGAAGTTGGTTAGGAGAAACTTATTTTCATTTTTTTATTATTCCAATGAATATTGAGTTTATTTTAATGATGAACATAGGTGACAGACCACAGTGGTATCAGCAGTGGCCGTCACTTGTCCTAACAGAAATCCCAAGACACATTACAGTTGCTGCAAATAGTGATGCTCATTACTACCTAGAAATTATGTTAGTTATTTGATCGACAACTAGATCTTCATAGTAATGAACTAATGAAGAACTATCAGAATGTTGTGTACTTCAAAAACTGTACTTTAATATAATTGGTCCCTTTGTAAACTGTGGTTTTAGTCCATGCATCTTGCACAAAATAATTGTTCTGAGGAGGAATCGGTGTGCTTTGCTGCACCACTAAAGGGTCCATGGCAGAGCCCCCACCCGGACACCACCCTGACAGGGTGTGGTGACTGTCTGAAGAGCAGACCCCTCCTGGCCCCTGGGGCCCATCTCAGCGGCAGACCACTGCTGCTGTCTCTCTGGCCCACTCAGGGCTCTGCCCTCTGCTGCCCAGGGCTGCCCTCTGCTGGTCTGCAGATCCCTCCCTCAGGTCCTTTGCTTCTAGGCGGTGCCTGCCTTTTGGCCTGGGGAATTTCCTCAAGGCCTTGGGTCTGTAAGTGGAAATAATTTCTAGGATACCCGAAAAGGTCAGGCAGTGTCCCCTTCATGCCAGGCACTCTGAGGATCCATGGCTGATCCATCAGGGCAATGCACTATCATGTCATTAACCCCCAACCTTCAAAGGCAATCCCAAAATAAGGTGGGAGAAAATGAAACGGAGTGGGAAAATAGATACGAGAGCCTGGGTGGTCCTCCAAGATGTTCCTGGAGGTAGGAAGGGGAAGGGGGAGAGGTGCTACCCTGAGCCACCTGGAGGGCCACCTCAGACCCCAGGCAACACCACGGCCAGAAGGGGGCACATCCAGGCACAGAGTGTGCCCGCTGCCTTCAGGAAACTCAGGCTTCCCCTCTTTTCTCTTTCCTCTGCTCCTGCGTCCCCCGTCCCATTTCAGGGAATTCACCAAGGAGCGAGAGAAGGCCAAGTCCAGGGGGACCTTTCAAAAGCTCCGGGAGAAGCAGCAGCTGGAGGAGGACCTCCGGGGCTACATGAGCTGGATCACGCAGGGCGAGGTCATGGACGTGGAGGACCTGAGAGAAGGTTTGGGCCCCGGGGCCGCAGTCAGCCTCCCGTCCCGCTCCTGAGCCACACCCCACCATCCGCGCCCACAGAGAGCGTGACGCCATTATATATGCCCGAAAGCCTGGCAGACCCCCTGGGCAGGGGCAGCATTGGCCCTTGAGGGTGATGACTTGCCTAAGCCCCTGCACCCCAGGTGGTAGAATCCAGGGGTGCCCTGGGCTCTTCCCAAAGTGCTGTGTGGCCCACTCACAATGGCAGATGAGGGCTCTTGGAAATCTGAAATCTCAGGAAATCACAGGAGGACCCAGGCTCACGATTGCACCGTCCTTCCCAGAAGTACCTAACTCCGCTGCGTCCTTCCTGTGGCTGACTTTCTGTATCTGTCCTATCCCTAGGGCGGCTGTCTTTGGAAGGAGGTGGCTCTGACACCGAGAGCCTGTATGAGATAGAGGGCTTGAACAAAATCATCCAGTTCATGTGAGTACCTGACCATCTCCCAGCTTCTGTCCCTCTCACTGAGACATGGGGTCAGATTCCAATTAGTTACCTTCCCCTCCAGTCACCATCCCAGCCCTTAGAAAGGCAGATTTCCAAGAAAACAGGGCCAGTTCTTGCTCTGAGGACTCGGCAGTGTCCCGCTGCTCAGGGAACACACAGAGAAGGCCCTGAGCAGGTGACCTATTTATATACCATTCAAGGAAGAAGCAGGGAGCCCTTGGGGCAGCCAGCACATCTGGCTGCTGCTCTCTTAGGAGGTGGGCTTGGGTGAGGCTGGAAACCTCCACAAGGGAAAGGGGGACACACAACATGGGCTTCCTAAGAATTGGCCCTGACCCAAGCGTCTGGAGACAAAGCGACGCTCCAAGCTCTTGCCTTTGTCTTAAGGAGGGCTTGTTTGATTGGTAGGCTGTCTTTTACAAATTCACACATAGTCTTGATTTTTGAAAGATCAAACAATAGAGAACTACACTAAAGAAATGATGAAAGTCCCTACTGCCCTTCAAAGAGGTAACCATGGCAACAGTTAGCCAAGTAGCCCTCTAAGATCTTTTCTGTGCTTTCATCTCTATTACACACACACACACACACACACACACACACACACGATTTTCTACTTTTTTTGTTTGCTACAAAAGGGGTTATTTATGTTGTAAGTGCTGTGTAACCCACTCACAATGGCAGATGAGGGCTACTGTCACTATAATGACTAGAATAATGCCCAGCATATAGAAGGTGTTGACAAACATTTGTTAAATAAATGAATACAATATGCATATCATCTCATAACGTAATTTTTACTTAAAATTATCTATTTGGGACCATTTTTACACCTATGTGTACATATAATCACAGATCTATGAACACACACACACACAATACATACCTTTTTAAAAATATATCTTTGAATATAAACTATTCCTCAGTACAGTTGTACCAAAATGTATCTAATTAGTCTTTCCTGTGTTGTGCAAAAGCATGACCATTTCTTCTGGGCAGAAGTCTAGAAATGGGATTTCTGGGTCAAAAGAAATACAGATTTTAAACTTTGATAAATGGGGCCCTATTGCTCACCAAAAAGGCCATACAAATGGTGAAAGTGACTTTTCCTGACCATCCCAGACATTTTTAAGTTATTGGGACTACTCAGTATTGCTTTAATTGAAATTAAAATGCATGCAACTCCTGTGTGAGGCACAAGGCTGAGTATTTTCCTCGCATCAGCTCATTTAATTGCCTCAGGGGTTGGCATCTTTATTATTCTCATTTGCAAGATGAAGAACTTTGCAGTAAGAGGCCAGATTTTCAATCAGCTGGGCTCAGGAACTCATGCCATGAGCTCTCTTGTGTAGCAGGAGGGGAGAGTGGGTGCTTTGACCAGGTGTGGCTGGAGTTCAGCTGAGTGTCACTGGAGAAAGGTGGACTCCAGCAAAGTAGCTCTTGGCCCCCATCCTCCTGTCCCCTCCCTCAGCCGGCACTGGCGGCAGTGGAATCGTGTCTTTCGCTGGAAGTGTCACGACCTAGTGAAATCCAAGGTCTTCTATTGGCTGGTGATCCTGATAGTGGCCCTCAACACCCTGTCTATTGCCTCAGAGCACCACAACCAGCCTCTCTGGCTGACCCATTTGCAAGGTGAGTTGGAGGGAAGGAATTCGGGAAGGGGGCACATGGACTTGATGCTAAAATCTGCCAAGGGCATCATGGGGTTGTCCAGAAGAGGTCAATTGGATGTTGACCTCATTTTCTAGGAATTATTGACTGCTGGGACTGATCATGCGATTCAACTCCCTCCTTTTACATGGGAAAATAGAGATCTCGACAGGCAAGGTGACAGACCTAACTTTCCTCCTCAGGGCTTTGCTATCCATGAGGACCTGTGACAGCAACGCATTGGGAGAGCTTTTAGTGCTTACCCAAGTGACTGGGCAAATTATTTCAATCAAAGATCATTGCATAGAGGATTACTAGTAATTTAGAGCACCAAGTATCTGAGCTCAAATACTACCACAAGGAATAATCTTTCACCAACTATTTATTGAGTACATACTAAAGCATAGAAAAAGAACTCAGGATACTCAGTCAATACACTGCTCTTTACTTCAAGGAGCATACTTAGCCAGAGGAGAGGACATGTGTATAGTTTCAAGGCCATCCAGGAGGCCATTGATAGAGCAGATGGAAGGGAGCTAGAGGAGGATCACAGAAGAGATTCTGGAGATCCATGATTTTTAAAGGAGAAGTAGACATGGCCCAGGAGGTCAAAGGTTGGCAGGGATTCCTGCAGGAGGGACCATGCATGCAAAACGGTGAAGATGTGAACTTGGGGATCCATTGAACTTTGAATGTGACCGAGAGTGGCAGAGTTGCTTTTGCTTATAACAGACCTCATATGCTGTCATAGGTGTTGGAAGTATAATTTTTGGGCAAAGGAAAGCCAGTGAAAAGTTATAAGCATGAATGTAACAGGATGGGACTTGAGTCTTTGCAGAAGATAAATGAGCCTCATCCATGCAGTCAAAGTCCTCTGTGTGCAGAGCTAAGGACTGTGACCAAGGATAGGGCAAGACAAAAGAAGAACCAGTTCCAATATGGTGGACAAACTAAGTGCCCTCCCACCACAAACATGTAACAATGCTGCCTGATTTATAATAACACCATTTCAAGTTATGAGAAGGAAGTCTCTGGGTGGCCGAAACAAAGAGGCGGCCAAAAGTCAGACAAGTGAACTCATGAGCTAACTTCCAGGGACATTTAGACCTAGACCTAAACCCTCAAGGGTAGCAGCTGGGATTTTAATGTCTAAGCAGGGATACGAGATGGGGCCTGATGGGGCCCTGGACTAGTACATAGCATAGCACCAAGGCCCTGGCAAAGCTGCCCCCAAGTAAAGTAAGCAAAACTCTCCGTGCCCATTGGACCACACGAGGAGCTTAGAAGTTTTTCCCTGCTGGCGCCCTGGGAGGAAGAAAAAAATGTCTCAAGTGAAAAAATCGAAATTGATCTGTGCCCTATGGAAGCATGGGGTCCAATTTTCACTACCTGTCATGGTGCCAAGAGGGTAAGCTAAGACACAAACATAAAAAGCCTCTGTGACGCTGGCTGCAGAGAAGTGAAATCCCCAGGGTGCCCAAGAGAAGCAAACACAACTGCTCTTTAAGGATGCTTCAAGGAGCCAAAGCACACAGAATCCCCACAGGGAAAATGTTTCCTGATGATGAGTTCACAGTAAAAACTTGCCAACCAAATAAGGGACAGAGCTCCCCTGAGGAGAAGGCCTCAGGTCCAAGCAATGGGAGCTAGAACCCCAGGAACCTGAACTAACAGGACAGAGCAAGAGACTACTATATTATGTGATGAAGGAGATTAAATTCCTTAAAAGAAAGAAATCGAAGACTTGGGAAGGAAATAGGAAACAATGCCACTGATCAGATGCCTGTGTGCATCTGTTCTTATCTTCATTCATTCTTTTGAACCCCCATCTTTGGAACATCCTATTAAATGTACCACACATAGTCAGTGACCAAATGTGGGGAAGCTGGGGACACTGCCTACTAAGTGGAGTCAGAGGTGAACTTGAGGTTCTTGGCCTATGCCAATTAGTGGATGATGGTAATGGGGAAGATGGTCAATGACCACATGTGCTTGGTGAGATAGGAGGGGATCAGTTTGGCCTTGGGCATTTGAGACCTCCCCATGAAGAGGTCAGGAAGCAGATGAAAAAACATGTCTGGGATTTGGCACAGAGGTCTAAATCTCTTCAAGAATTAAATCTGGGAGTCATTGGCAGGGGCAGCGTTGAAGTAGCAATCCTAGAAGATTGCCAGATCACCAGGAGATTGTGTACACCCAAGTGTATAGCTCAGGTTCTCATTCAATGTCTAAGTAAAGAATACATCTGCCGAGGGGGCTTAGGAGGAACCAGAGGAGAAGAGAAATCCACAAGGATGTAGTATCACAGAAGCCAGAGAGAAAGAGAAAGAATGTCTGTAAAGGCAGGAGGATGTTCAACAGAGCCAGGGCTGCTGGGAGACTAGAAACAAAGAGGATTAAAACATCCAGCAACTGGGCAACATGGAGGCGATGGATGGCCCTGGAGAGCTTGTTGGTGGAATGATGAGAGTGGATCCAGATGGATATGGGTTGAAGAACAAATGGGACAGAACCAGTTGGGTGTGAAGAGAGCAGTGTGGGCCTCTCTTTCAGGAAGCTGGCTGGGATAAGGAGGAAAGAGCTCAGACAGCAGAGACAGAGTGAATGGGATGGACTTGAGCTTTTTAAATGGCCATGCAAGGGTCCACTTGAAAGAAAGAAGTCAGACATATAAGGAAAGACAAAGGAGCATTGGTCATGGGTTTCCCAAGGAGGATGGAGCAAAGTACAGGAGGACAGATTGGCTGTAGATCCTGGAGGGCTCCTCTATGGGGTGGGGTGGTGTATGTAATAAGGAGGCAAAAGCAGAGCTTAATGAACGTAAGTGAAACTAAAAGTAATGGAATTCTCTTCCTGTTAAATATGGTAGGGCTTAGCTTGTTGGAAATTTAGACTAAGTTTCCTTCAGTGGGCAAAATTCACCAGGTGTTACTGAGTTTTGAAGGGTAAAAAACCATCGTGCCTTGGAAACCTGGGGAGGGTGTGTGGGTGGAGGCTCCGTCCAGGGCAAAGGATTGGAGATGGAGAAGGGAAGGAGTGTGACGGGAGGCTGTGGTGCCTGCCTGCAGATGTCGCCAACCGGGTGCTGCTGTCCCTCTTCACCATCGAGATGCTGATGAAGATGTACGGGCTGGGCCTGCGCCAGTACTTCATGTCCATCTTTAACCGCTTCGACTGCTTCGTGGTGTGCAGCGGCATCCTGGAGATCCTGCTGGTGGAGTCAGGCGCCATGTCGCCCCTAGGCATCTCCGTGCTCCGCTGCATCCGCCTCCTGAGGATCTTCAAGATCACAAAGTGAGCAAAGAGCCAGTGCTCATGTGCTGGGAATCCAGGGCTTCTGGCCCCCAGGCAGCCCTTCCCCTGTGCATCCCATCACTCCAAGCCATTCCCCCAAGCCCACCCATGCCCCTGGGAGTGCTGGTGAGAGGACTCTGCCTCCTCCCCCCCCTTCCCCCCGTGCACTTCCCCCTCAGGTACTGGACATCGCTGAGCAACCTGGTGGCCTCCCTGCTCAACTCCATCCGCTCCATCGCCTCCCTGCTGCTGCTGCTCTTCCTCTTCATCATCATCTTCGCCCTGCTGGGCATGCAGCTCTTTGGGGGAAGGTACGACTTCGAAGACACCGAGGTGCGGCGCAGCAACTTTGACAACTTCCCCCAGGCCCTCATCAGCGTCTTCCAGGTAGGCCGTCCGTCCGCACATCTCTCTTCCTGTGCAGTTACTGAATCCTGCCTCCTGTCCGGAAAGATCAGGACAGGCACCACCTTCTCTGGGAATCCCTTTTGGATCTGCTGGTGTCCTCCTCTGGTCTCCCCCATCACCTGTACTTCTTGCCACTGTCATGCCTGCTGGCCTGTGTCCTCAGTGGGGCTGGGCCCAATCTGCCTGATATCTCTTGGTCCCTGGTCCTTGCAGAGAGGTCGGTAGGATAACAGATGATGAGTGACTAGAGTTAGGGTGCGCTGGGAGTTCAGAGGCGTGCAGCTCGTTTCTCTGAGGACAAAGCCAGACAAGTCAGGTACTCCCTGCCCACCCTGGGAAAGCCCGAGGGATGCATGAAACATTGCTCACCCGGGAGGCATGGCTCTGCCACCTGTTCCCCAGGAGCCACCAAAGGGAGCGTGTCTGAAACCCAGTGAGAGGCCCTCAGAGCCACTGCCCCCCACAGAGCCAGCCTAGTGTAATGTGGGAAAAAGTCCTTCCAGTTATAGCTGGTACCTCCTAGGTAACACCTCCTCTTGTACCAGCAAGAAGGGTGGTGTGTGGCAAGCAGTTGGTCTTTTGGATGGTTCCACTTTCTCTTTCTTCCATTCACCCCACTGGCTGGTCAGACATCATGGCTTTCAAGGGACCTGCCATTTCACACCATTTCTGGGAGGACAGGGGGCCTGGCGGATGCCATCCAGTTTAGCCTGGAGGTTGGAAACAAAACTGGGAAAGGGACCCCTTCATCAAACTCCCTGGCCCTGCAGAACTGGATGAGATGCTACTAAGAGAGGCAATGGGGAGGGCAGGGACCAGTCACCTGTGCCCTGGGATAAAGAGGACAGATTGGGGAGAATGACGGAGCCAGAAGAGGCCTTTTGAACAACGCAGTCCCTACAGAAGACTCTCGGGTCTGCATGCCCACCCTCTCATCTCCCTCTCCCCTAGGTCCTGACAGGGGAGGACTGGAACTCTGTGATGTACAACGGGATCATGGCCTATGGGGGGCCGTCCTACCCCGGCGTGCTTGTGTGTATTTATTTCATCATCCTTTTCGTCTGTGGCAACTGTATCCCCTTGGGTGCAGAGTGCAGAGAACTTAGGGAGGGGTCAAGAGTGCCCACTTACAAGGCAGCCAGGCCCCTTGGCTGGAGGGGAGGTCCTAGCTCATGAAGTGGGGGGATAGGACAAAGCAAGGGCAGGTGTGGCTATGGGATGATCCCTCCCAATAGAAAGGTCTGAGGACCATGGCAGGAGTGATGGGGCATGGGGAGAAACTGACCCCCACCAGCCTGGAGCAGGTGGGAGGAAGCACAGGGTTTAGCTGAGGAGCAGTACAGATGGTGGTCCCCATGCAGGAGCCTGGTGCAGGAGCTGAGACCAGTTGTGGCAGGAAACGGATAGGATTTAAAGGCCGTGGTGGATTCAGAACCCCTCATGGATACCCTCTGCAGCTAGGCTTCTCTGAGGGCCCTGACCTGTCCCTGAGCCCACACCCTCTCTAGCAAGGGACATTCCACTACCCCAGTGGGCGTTAGGTCCTGTCAACACAGGCAGAGGCTTCCTTTCACCCCAACCCAAGGTTCTTTAGCTCGGCTCTCTCAGACATACTGCTCAACGTCTTCCTGGCCATTGCTGTGGACAACCTAGCTGAGGCGGAGAGCCTGACTTCTGCCCAGAAGGCCAAGGCCGAGGAGAGGAAACGCAGGAAGATGTCCAAGTGAGTTCCGTGTCTTCAGCAGGAGGGAGCTGGAGTGCTGGGCCCCGGTTGTGGCCTCCGTCTGGGGGAGGGGGGTTTTCCCTGGAGCCAAATGATGAGGGGCCACGTGGCCTCTCCCTTAGGCCCACTCCTACAACTAGGACATCCAGGGTTGCTGCGGTCCTGTGAGTCATTTGGGGGGCAGGACTAGAGGCGGGATGGCCTTCTACACAGGCCTCAGGAGATGTGATGGCAGAACCTGGTGCATTGGGCCAGGTGACCCGCATGGGGGCTTCTAGGATTTCTCCTCCCAGCCCTACTACTGAGTCACTGTACCTCTTGGAGGGAGTCGTCCTTTACTGAACCTCAGGCACCTTCCATCTGTGAAGTGGGTGTTGGCTTCTCTGGACCTCCTGAGGTCTCTCCATTTGGGATGTCATGTCACTCTCTGTAGCCTGGGACTCTCCTCTCGGGGTGGAAGTAGGACTGGTCTAGACAGCATTTCTCAAACTCAAACTACAAATGTACCACCTGGGAATTTTGTTAAAATTCAGATTCTGTTTCAACTGGTCTGAACCAGGTTGGGTGGGTCAAGGTTCTGCATTTCCAGCAAGCTCCAAGGTGGTGCCAACGCTGCCTGTCACTGGAGGGCCACACTGGAGTAACTAGGTTCTGGACGGAGTCCTGCTTCTCCCAATGCCCATGCCCGCGGGAATGGAGTGCCCATTCCTGTGGACAAAACATGGGAAGAGAAGGGGAAAGAGAGACCAGCAGTAGAGTCCAGACATTCAGAAAGCTTAAAACCATCTTGGACAAACCACTTCCATGAATTTTGTATGAACTAAGTACAAAGCCGCTTTCCACCCATTCACTATCAACAAACGCTGAATATAGCTGACCAGTGAGCCTCAAGCCTGAGCTGTGGCTCATGGCCTCTCATCAGAGAAAGGGCTTGCCCAGGTCCACCACCATCCCACCAGTCCCTCACCTTCCTGCACAGAGACCCCCTGAGCCCTTGGTGTGGGATCCTTCCGAGGGAATTGTCAGGCTGAGAAGACCCCTGACAACTGTCTGGTTGGGACTCCACCTCAGGTTTCCTTGGTTTTCCAACCCAGGGGTCTCCCAGATAAGTCAGAGGAAGAGAAGACCATGATGGCCAAGAAGTTGGAGCAGAAACCCAAGGGTGAGGGCATTCCCACCACCGCCAAGGTGAGACCTCACGTGAGGTGCTTTACAGGCTACATGGCGGGGTTCTGAAAGCCCCCTGGTTTCCTCCATGCCTCAGGGCATTGGTGGGGCAGGAAGGGGAGATGGAAGAGAGGTTGTCTGCCGGGTAAGGGCTCCCCTGCATTCTGTTGGGGGGAGGACTGCTGGATGCATCTGCTCCAGGGAATCCTGTACTGAGAGGCCAGGGCCTTCCAATCAGGGAACCAGGCTTCCTCACAGTTCCAGCTTCCTGCCCTAGAGCAAGAGGTTTCCACCTCCCTAAGACACCCATGCCTACTGAGAGGCTGGGCTGACTCCCCACCAGTCCTGCCCTGCCCGTTTCAGCCTGGCATGACTTGACATTCCCAGAGACTAAGGAAATGGAGTTCAAGGTCAGGGAACTGGGCTCAGAGGGGCTGGGGAGCCTGGTCTGGGGAGTCCATCTCCACTGTTGAACCTAACAGAGGACACAGGCTGGGACAAGCGTGGGCCTTGACTGTGTCTCATGGAGGCAGGACAAGTTGTCTGACTGGGCTCTGGTCTGTAGGACAGGGATGACCACAGTATCGCCTGTCCCTCAGGCTACAGAGGATTATGGAGGTTGAATGCTACGCTGGTCCCCAGCATGTGCTCAGGACATGCAACTGCAGCTGTGCTATGCCATCTTCTTTGTTATGTTTCTTCCTACAGCTGAAAATTGATGAATTTGAATCTAATGTCAATGAGGTGAAGGATCCCTACCCCTCAGCGGACTTCCCAGGTGAGGATCTTCGAGCCTGGGCTGGAGCAGGGTGATGGGTTTAAAGGGGCATATGCTGGTGCCACCTTTTCCCCATGGGCAATATTTTGTATGTCCCCTATCTGAACCTCCATGTGGAGGTCAGGACCTGGGAGGCGTCCCTTCCTCACCCAGCCTTGCAAATAAGCCAACTATCTGCCAGCTCATCTCTCCCTACAATACACATAGTAGAAAAATTCACACATCTTATTTGTGTTTACCTCTGCAAGTTTTTATTGAGTGCTGAATGCATGCTTCAGTGCTGAGGGACCTGGTTTTGAAAGCTCAGAGACTGGTGGGTACATATGACCTTCCTAGTAGTCACACAGAGTGGCCCCTCAATGAGAGCACGTACACCCATCCATGTGGGGATGGAGCAGATCACTCACCATGACTGGCACTGTGTGGAATCCAAAAGGAAAGATGAAGGGGGGTGGGAAGGGTGGATTACATACAGCTATGGATGAACTTTGAGCATCTAAATGCACATAACCAGAAATCCTATCCATCTGGACCAAGGAGAAGACACATGGAGGAAGCTGAATCAGGCTGGATTAATCCTAAAAGTTCACCTGGAAGAGTCCTGGTATCCAAAAGCTCCTAGGCTTTGCTCAGCTCACTCATGGGTCGTATAGAGCACTGGGTCATGGGGGCAATTTTTTGTCTCTTTGTGGAATCAGCCAATGACCATCTGTTTGCTCCAATAACTCTAAGCTCCATGGGGAAGTTTTGTGTTCTGGGTGGCCCAGTGTTTGACACAGAGTAGGTGCTCAGTAAAATGAATGAATGAATATATGCAAGGATTTTGAGAAATGAAATGTGGGTTGAATGGAGATGGCATAGTAAGACTGATAAAATGTTCTTCCAGTATCTACCAGAAATGAAGATTGGGGTTTTAGAATAATTCATCTGGAGTTGTCTCACCTTACAGGTGTCATCTATTAGAAGCTGGTGGCTGGAGAGCGGGTGGAGACTGGCTGACGTGGAAAGTTGAGGGGAACTGCAGAGGAGAAGGAGGGCAGGGAGAGTGGGCTAGGTGTTTGGAGGAGAGGTCTTAGCAAGAGGAGGGATTGTGTTTATATCTACCTTCTTTCTAAAAATAATTCAAGCTGGGCACCTGCGATCTCAGGGGCTCTGGAGGCAGGACGCAAGTTCAAAGCCAGAAACTTAGCAAGGCCCTAAGCAACTTAGGGAGGCCTTGTCTCAAAATAAAAAAAATAAAAAGGGCTGGGGATGTGGCTCCATGGTTAAGCACCCCTGGGTTCAATCTCTTGTACCAAAATAATTAATTAATTGATTTTAAAAAGAATTTGAAATGGCCTACAACAAAAGATACGTGCACTAAAGGAAATAAATTGGGCATAGACAACAGAAAAGAGAATTAGAAGGGAGAGGAGGCAAAGATGCTACCAGGTGCCAACTCTAAGAATTAATAGTCTCTACAATTAAGCAGAAAGTGTGCCCCTGGGGTCCTTGCCAGCCCAGGCAGGACAGGAAATTTCAGGTTAAGACACTCATTCAGAGGAAGAAGCAAGAGATCTTTCTAGTTTCTCAGGAGTGGAGGGGAGAGAGAATCGGATTTGGATGGATGAGACCCTCAGGCGTCTTCAATGGGGAGACCAGAATCCAGAATCAGGGTCTCACTGAGTTGCACTGAGGGTCTCTGCCAGGGCTGGTGGGAGAAGAGAGAAGGTGGGGGGTGAGGGAACCCCTCTTCCAGCACTCTCCCTGCTTAGCACAGCCCCAGCGCCATCCCTGGGACCTCCTGCCCTGGAGCAGAGGACTTCAGGCCCTCAGCTCCCCCTAGAGGCCGTGAGATCTTGGATGTGCTGTCAGTGTCTGTATCCTCCTCTCCCTCCCTCCCTTCTCCACCCCAGAACCTGCCCTGGTCCTGAGGTTGGGCTGCAGCTCAAGAAGTGTTGGTTGCAGTTTTTTTTTGTTTGTTTGTTTGTTTTTTAACATGCAGGAAGTTCCTCTCTCAAATTATAATTTTTAGAATCCTAGAAGAGAGACCGCTGACTCCATTTATTTTAACAACTTTCCTGCCCCTTGTCAATTTCACAAAATTTTTTTTTTGTTATTTTTTGTTGTTTTGATTTTTGGTCCTGAGGATTGAATCCACTGAGCCACATCCCCAGCCCTTTTGATTTTTCATTTTGAGACGGAGTCTCACTGAGTTGCTTAGAGCCTCTCTAAGTTGCTGAGGTTGGCTTTGGACTTGTGATCCTCCTGCTTCAGCCTCCCAAGTCACTGGGATTACAGGCCAATTCCACAAATTGGAAAGCCCCTGGGGGATGTAGCTCAGTGGCAGAACACTTGCCTAGCGTGTGCCAGGCCCTAGGTTCAATCCCCAACACCATGAAAAAGAAAATAATAATAATAATAATGAAAAGAACAAATTGGGAAGCTGAAACTCAGGAAGGGCACAGATTTGTTTAGCACTGCACAGCAAGTCAATGGCAGAATGAGGACAGAATTCAAGTCTCCTGAAGCAGCCCCTCACCCAGTTCCCCAGCTACTATGCATTCATGGTGTTGATGATCCGGTGTTGAGACAGAAAGGGCAGCAACAGAGATTCCTGGGCCTTGTTCCTGGTTCTACTCCCAGAATACTCTGGGTCCACCCCACAGACCCCTGACAACTCAAGTCTGCTCCCTGCAAAGCAAGAGAGATACCTAGGCTAGTTCCTGCTAATGTCCTAGAGTCCCATATTGGCTTGCCACCCACTTTGCTTGCTGGCTGCAGGGACTCCTAGGAGGGCTCTGAGCACAGAAGCCAAAGATGAAGCAAAGTTTGGGAAGACACCCCTAATATCTCCCCCTCTCCCCACAGGGGATGACGAGGAAGATGAGCCTGAAATCCCAGTGAGCCCCCGACCACGCCCCCTGGCCGAGCTACAGCTTAAAGAGAAGGCAGTGCCCATCCCAGAAGCCAGCTCCTTCTTCATCTTCAGCCCCACCAATAAGTAGGTGGTCCCTTGGCTGCTGTGTGGGGTGACCCATGGGACTCCCAGAGAGAGCCATTCTCTGCCCTTAAAAGACCTTTTCTTGTTTCTCCATGCCTACAGCTGCACTGAGAGAAGCTCATTCCTTTAGCTTAACATCTTGTGCCCTGTTCAGGATGCTGGGGTGGGCATCAGTGGTAGAGTGCTTGCCTGGCACTTGCAAGGCCCTAGGTTTGACTCCCAACACTGGGGGTGGGTTGGGAAGAGGACTTAAAAAATAAGTGACCACTATCAGTTACACCTAGAAGAACCGTGTTTATTGGCTCCTTGCTAAGAGCAGATTTAGACATCACCATGCATGAGCTGAGAAATGCTATAGTTTGTATTGGCTTCATAATTTTACAGCTTTAGAATACATAGACTCTAGGGCTGGGGATATAGCTCAGTTAGTAGAGTGCTTGCCTTGCATGCACAAGGCCCTGGGTTCGATCCCCAGCACCACACACACACATACACACACACTTACACACACACAAAGATATATAGACTCTAGATCTTACAGAGTGTCACCTGCCTGCCATCATGGATGGAGTTCAGCCTGCCCCATCCTTTTTGCAGGGAAACTTCAGGGCGGTGGTGCATTGGGAGAAGGGGTAGATGGTGGAGGGATTGCATGGGAATATGGGACAGAGACAGAAGGAGCTAACTGGGAGGCAGGATCCCCTCCTGTTCAGTGAGAGTACCATACAAATGCAAGGCTATCCTTCTCTACTGCCTGGGGAAAATGGAGAGGAGCCATTGTCCCTCTTCAGGATGGTGGCTGATAGGGCTTAAACTGCTAGCAGCTCACGGCACCCCTGCCCCCCTACTCTGTCCTGCCAGGATCCGTGTCCTGTGCCACCGCATCGTCAATGCCACTTGGTTCACCAACTTCATCCTGCTCTTCATCCTGCTCAGCAGTGCTGCCCTGGCTGCTGAGGACCCCATCCGGGCCGAGTCTGTGCGGAACCAGGTGATAGGGGCCCCCATGCCAGGCCTCGGCCATCCCCACACTTCTGGTGCCCAGAGTGCAAGTGCATATTCTCTGTGGCTAAAACAATGTTTCTTAGCTTAAGCTCCTAAAGATCCAGACTGCCTTCTCCGCCCCTCCTAGACAGTACTGTCACAGAGGGAGTAGGATGGGCTGTGGCTACTGAGTGCTTTAGATGACAGTAGTGGTGACAGTGGTGATAGTGGTGGTGGTGATGGTGATAATGGTGATGATGATAATAATGGTAGTGATGATGTTGAATGGTGGTAATGGTGGTGATGGTAGCAGCGGTGGTGGTGGTGGTGGTGATGGTGATGGTGATAGTGGTGGTGGTGGTGGTGGTGATGGTGATGGTGATAGTAATGGCGGTGATGATGGTGAATGGTGGTAATGGTGGTGGTGGTGGCGACAGTGGTGGTGGTGGTGGTAATGGTGGTGGTGTTGGTAATAGTGGTCATGGTGGTGGTAGTGGTGGTGGTATCATTGCTCCATCCCTCCTCTCACTGCTGCTCCTCCCCCACCCCATACCCAGATCCTGGGGTATTTTGACATTGCTTTCACCTCCGTCTTCACTGTGGAGATTGTCCTCAAGGTAAGTGGAGGCTGATAGACATCCAGCCCTGGGCTCAGGGCTTCTCTGGGCCAGGGAATGGGACCCTCCCTGATGTGAATCCAATTTTCTTACACTGACCTCACTCAGGGCCTAGACTAAGGGGCGGGAGAAAACAGGAAGAAGGTAGGTCACCACAGGAAAGCCTCACAGGACCCAGGAAATGGGACAGATCTTCAGCTCCCAAGCCGGGGGAAGGCTGGAGACAGGAAGTACAACCAACCTGTGGCCTGCCACCCCAGCAGAGTACAGCCCGAGTCTGTGAAGCCTGTAGCACTTTCTTCCACACTGAGCACACTGAGCTGAAGAGTAGATCAGGGAAGCTAGAATTTGTTCCTAGACCTTGGTTACTATTGACTTCCCAAGAGTCCCCGGGGCAGTGACCACTGTCTCAGCCTGGGGTTCTGGCAGCCACACACTGTTCATGTCTTATCCACAGCAGATCCCCACTTGCCCACTTGTTGAGGTGGGCACACTGAGTTGAAGCCATCACAGTGCAGTGGGCTTTGGGGGTGCAGGCAGAGGGAGGGCTCATCCCAGCCTTTACCTTCACCAGCAAGGACAGGAGAGGCAGCCATCAGAGCAGACTGTGGGATGGCCCTTATTTCAGGGCCTCAACTACTGAATGAGTTGAGCAGAGACAGTGGATTCCCAAGGTCAAAGAGGACTTTGTGGAGGTGGGGGCATGAGAGCTAGGCCTTGAAGTTGGACAGGACTTCATTAGGAAGAGAAAACCAGGGCAATCCAAGAGGACAGAGAGCAGCAAATTCATTGTAAGATTTGGGGACATTCCTGGAGAGGACAGTGTGGCCTCTTTGGGTTGGGATGTTCCGTAAACACAGGGGAAAACCTGGTTACTGGGGCTGAGAAGACAAGATAAGACAAAATCATACAGGGCCTTGAATTGGACCTTAAGGGAGTATAATATAAGAAGTCGAGAGGGGAGCGAGAAGGCAGTGGGTAGGTAGGGGGCGCAGAGAGAAGGGGCTGGTAAGTTCTGGGGTCCTCAAAGGGCAGTTGAACCCAGCATAGCAATCCCTGAGCAGAGGAAAATTCCCAGAAAGCTTTCCAGGGGGAGGAGGATCTGGGTCCTGCCCCTCAGAAGGTTGGAGGGCCGCAGGGCAGGAGCCTGGACATCCTGCGGTATGTGAAGTCAAGGACTTGTGCTCAGAGAGGCAAGCCCAGCACAGGCCAGGTGCTTCCGCCATGAGCAGAGGGTGCGCTTAGGCCTCGGGAGGGAGTGGAGTGGCAGAGACTCCCAGGCAGGCAGGCTGTCTCTGTACTCACTCCTCCTGAGCAGACGGAGGCAAGGAGCCCTTCTTTGGGAGGCAAGGCAGGGAAGTGTCTGACCTGCTCCCCAAGCTCGCTGCCCAGGACACTGCCTCTCTCCCCTCAGATGACCACCTACGGGGCCTTCCTGCACAAAGGCTCCTTCTGCCGCAACTACTTCAACATCTTGGACCTGCTGGTGGTGGCCGTGTCCCTCATCTCCATGGGACTAGAGTGAGCAGGGCAAGGGCCAACCCTGGGCATGCCCCCAACTTTCTCTGTGCCAGGTCTTTGAAGCAGGAATACCACCCCATGCTGCAGGAGGAGGGTCTCTCAGGGACGTGGGTGGGGGTGTTCCCTGGTTGTCCCCAGCTGAACTGAAGGGGCAGTGCTATATGAGCAAAGCCCTGTCCTGGAAACTGAGAAGGGAGGCAGAGAGGAGAAATCCGCCCCTGTCTCCCCAGGGGGAGCACAGCCCCTGCTGGCCTGGTGGGAGAGACAGAACCTCTAGCCACACAGAGAAAGCCTGTGTCCTGCTGCATGGCCCACCAATGGCAGCTGTGTGGAGAGCTAGAGGCAGGAGGTGCATGGAGGCCGGACGTGAGGCCCACTGGCTGGAACAGGCTGCCCTCAGCCCCACCCCCTGCGCCTCCCCCAGGTCCAGCGCCATCTCTGTGGTGAAGATTCTGAGGGTGCTAAGGGTGCTCCGACCCCTCCGAGCTATCAATAGAGCCAAAGGGTTGAAGGTGAGAGAGGGACCCCAGCAGGGCTCCAGAAACTCTGTCCAGCCTGGCTGGGGCACAGGTCCATCTCTTTGGCCAAACGGGGGTTAAGAAAGAGGCTGGAGCAGCCATGCTTCCCTGGGAACTGTTCCCCCAGCTGACAGTAGGATGCAGTTGGTGTAGGCCTGGCCCCACATCAGCCCCTCTCTCCCCAGCACGTGGTGCAGTGTGTGTTCGTGGCCATCCGCACCATCGGGAACATCGTCCTGGTCACCACACTCCTGCAGTTCATGTTCGCCTGCATTGGGGTCCAGCTGTTCAAGGTGAGGCCCCCCTGCCTGGGCAGCCTGTGCCTCTCCCCACCTGGGGCCTCTCTCAGGCCATGGAAAGCGCCAATGGGTTTCTTTCCCAAGCAGAGGGAGCCCCAAATTGTGAAAGCAAATGTTCCCTAAATGCACAGTTTGGGGGTTAGATCCAGTTTCCTAAGTGATGCCCATGGCTGGCCTGTGGCTCTGCTGGCCACCGTTGCCTATGTCTTCTCTTCCCCCCTGCGGTCACTCCTTCCCCTCACCACCTCAGCCACTTCCTCCTACCCTGCCAGGCCCAGGTTGCAACACACCACCCGCCCCGCCCCACCACCTCCAGCTCTGTTGGTGCAGCAGGGCTCTGCAGCCCATGAACCCAGCCGGGCAGCTGGCATCGGCCAAGCCTCCCAGGAGCTTCTGGAGTGGCTGTCCTTCACTTCATGTCTGGAGCTGGCCTTATTCTAGGCTCATTTTCCTGGGTAAACACAGCTATTTGGCTCCTCCCTAGGAATCAGCCCCAATAAGATGTCCCCTCCCACAAAACTCTGGCATCCAGATGCCTCTGGCTCTTAGGTCACCTGCCATACTCAGAAACTGACATCTGAGTGTTCCACTGACCCTTGATGCTCCTTGTCATGACTCAACCCACTCCTGTCCCCAAAGCATGGTCCTTGAAGTCATGATTATACAACCTCAGTGAGTCTTAGGTACACAATGGTATTTATGCATTCAGCATACGAAACGTCATCCCATTCATGGGGCCAGGGCCTCTGTTAGGGTTGAGGAGGTCACAAGACAAACCACATGTTCCTCCTTGAGGGCAGGGAACAGGATTTGGTGAACATAGTTAAGGTGGGGCTCCTAGAGGACCTTCAGGGGCAAAAAACTACACCATCTAGACATTTGGACAGCCACATGTGGTCTTTGCCTTCAGACGTGGCAAGGGGCTACCCCCCTTCTCCTCTGTCAGGCTTGGGGGTCCCAGGACCCACTGAGGGCAGAGTCCATGCCAGACTCATCCCTCCCCCTGGAGCCCCACCTGTGGCCTGGCACACAGGAGCCCTCCAGACACTGCCCTTAAAGGAATGTTGGGGGAGGGGCTGCCCTTCCTTTGGCTGCCATGTCCCTTCTGGGCAAGAGCAATGGCACCTCAATACCACAACTTCTGTGCTTTCATCCCTCATCAAAAGCCCTCAGATCCTGCCTGCCCAGCTAATAGGAACACATTGGTCACACACGTCACATTTTACTCTGGAAACCTGTCACATGCATTTCATGTTATTCCACTCCCCACTTTTCCCCACAAAACCCCGGCGTTATCCCAAACTCTGCTCCAGCAATCCTAAAGAGTGGGTGTGGTGGGAGCCCCACCACACACAGCGGGCAGGGCAGCTGACCTTCAGCGAGTCCTGCGTCTTCAGTGTAGGCATTTCCTTCTTTGGGCCTTGGAGGGCCTGAACTAGAATCTGTGGGTTTCAAACTTCATTTGAGCCACATTCAAACCTAGGAACCAACTCCTCTATTCAAACCGGATCCTTTGCAGGTATCCAAAGGTGACATAGACAAAAAGAGAAAGTGCTCTCATTGATGTTAGGGGGACCCCAGAGTCCTCACTCAGGCCTTAGGGTCCCCTGTCCCACTTTGAGGACAAGTTGAATCATCAGAGCCCACCTAGGGTCCATCTCTACAGCTCCTGTTTCCACAGCGGCCCTTGGTCCAGCCCATGGCAGGAGAGGGGAGGCGGGAGGTGGGGAAGACCTTTTCCCTGCTGCTCACTGGGGAGAACACAGGGGGCTCCTTCAGCAGTGGGAGGTGAGGGGCTCTGTCTCCCCGCTCCAAAGAGGAGGAGAGGACCAGGGCTGCATTCCTAGTTCCATCACTTGGGGCCCAGCCTGGGGCACTCAGCAAATGCTCACTTAAAGAGCTGGATTCTCACTAGAGCAGCTAGTCTGGGTAGGGAAGCCGGGAGAGCCCTGGAGACAGGATGGTGAAGGAGAAAGACTTTTCGGGGGCCTGCCTCAAGGGCAAGGCCACCCCTCTGAGAGGAAGGGGAGGCTCCTCCTTCCAGATGGCCTTACTGTGTGATTCCGTAGCCCACTTTCCTCTCCTGTTTCCATGACAACATGTCTCCATCTTTCCCTCCTCCTGGATGTAGGGGAAGTTCTTCAGCTGCAATGACTTATCCAAGATGACAGAAGAAGAGTGCAGGTACATATGCTCTGCTGGCTGAGGGGCACCGTGGGAGGGTCCTGCTGCAGGGACCTCAAATATGGGGCACGCTGGCCCTTCGGGCTGGGAACTGGAAGACCTGAGCTATTAGACCCAGGAGACAAGTTCATAGACGCCCCCTTCCTTGGGCAGCTGTGGGGAGAGGGTGTCCAATGGTGTCTCTCCTGTACACGAACTGCTCAGGACTCAGGAGATTCGGGTGGGGCAGAGGAAGCCCAGCCACACTCAGTGGAGTGACTGGGCCTCCCTGCACCAGGGGCTACTACTATGTGTACAAGGATGGGGATCCCACACAGATAGAGCTGCGCCCCCGCCAGTGGATACACAACGACTTCCACTTTGACAACGTGCTCTCAGCCATGATGTCACTCTTCACGGTCTCCACCTTCGAGGGATGGCCCCAGTGAGTGAGGCCTGAGGCTCAGGTCCAACACAGGCACTGTCAGGGCAATGCCAGGAACCAGCGGTCATTCTCCCATAGCCCCCACTGCACCTCACAGACCTGTGATAATGCTCAGCAAACCCCACCAGCTCCTTGATGGTTTGTAGGACTCGTGTTGACTGGTCACTACAAAGGGTCTCTGACCAGGAGACTCCAACAAAATGTGCCCAATCCCCCCATAGGGATATGTTCTCCTGCCCACAGGGGAGTCCTAGTGATTGATTAGCCATAGATGGAGCATTTCATAGACTGGTAGGACCATTCCCAGATAGTTCCAGCCTCCTCTGGCTCTGTCCTTCCTTCTCTCCCATCACTTGACTGTTTAGAAAGTTCCCTGGGTTCCCTGTGGCCAGTGGGGTAATCCCTACCCTTCCTGGGTGGCTGGCTGCCTCATTACCCAAGGCCCTTATCCTGTCCTCTGTGCCCACCCCAAGGCTACTGTACAAGGCCATAGATTCAAATAAGGAAGACACAGGCCCCATCTACAACAACCGAGTGGAGATGGCCATCTTCTTCATCATCTACATCATCCTCATTGCCTTCTTCATGATGAACATCTTTGTGGGCTTTGTCATTGTCACCTTCCAGGAGCAGGGGGAGACCGAGTACAAGAACTGCGAGTTGGACAAGAACCAGGTGCCTGGGTTTCCTGCTAGAGATGGAGAACAGAGCCCCAACAGGCCCTGAGCCCTGGGCTCTGGCCAGTTAAGAGGGTCCTAAGGGTGACCCCAGAACCTCCACTTAAGGCCCAGCCCCAACTCCACGCACTCCACACCACATCCAACCTACATACTAGTTGACCAAGCTGGAGATTCTCTCATGGAACCCCCATGATGCTCAGAGAGAGGAAGCCTTCAGAGCCCCTGGGCTGAGCAAGAGCCATGGTTACAACTGGTACCTCTGTCTCCAGGAGACAAGTTCATAGAAGGTACCTCAAGGATCCCAGTGAGATTCTTCCTCTAAATAGTCCATGCAGTCCCCCAGCCATGGTTCCTCCTGCCTTCACAGAATTTAGGGTTCCCTCAAGCCCATGGATGTGGCATTGGGGGGGCTCCTGGTGCTAACCCACCCTGTGTATTGTGTCCCAGCGCCAATGCGTGCAGTATGCCCTGAAGGCCCGCCCACTGAGATGCTACATCCCCAAAAACCCGTACCAATACCAGGTGTGGTACGTCGTCACCTCCTCCTACTTTGAATACCTGATGTTTGCCCTCATCATGCTCAACACCATCTGCCTGGGCATGCAGGTAAGGAGGCCTCCCAGGACACAAGAGACCTGGGCCCTAGGTAGGCCAGGGTGAGTAGGATGGGATTTCCTGGTTCCTCCCAATAGATATTATCATGCCAGGCACTGCGTGGCGAGGGGCTGGGCAGGACACAGAAGTGAACTGGTCATAGGATTCGCCACCAGGCACTATGGCTTATTCAGGAACCAATTCAGAACATACAAATAGTGTGGTGATTCTGCAAACAGGAGGAGGAAGTGTAGGAAGTAGAAAGCACTTTCTCTGTTTTTCTTCTGAGGTTGCAAAGCTAGATGGTTGAGTTGGTTGGAATCTTGGCTCTGGTCCCAAGAAAACTGGGTTTAGTATTCACAGAACAGGTGTCTCTCTTAGGAGTTGAGCATTCCTTATAGACAATATCCTAATCAGCAGCAGCCTTATCAAATCTTAATTAAGCATGTGATCCTTATATAAGTCTTATATAAATAGAATTGCACAGCCAGGCTCCCCGTCCCTAGGAGCCCAAGACACACCCGATGATAAGACCACACAGCGCCTGGTCCTGAGAATATGGAGTCACTGAGTTAGCAGGCCCCGACCACACAGAGGATCATGAACAGTGGCTTGTGTTTGGGGCTGAGTCAGGCAGCAGACTTGGGCAGCACCACCAAGGCTGGAGGGGTGGGAACAGCCATCAGATCCTTCTGACACAACCTGGGAAGGCCTTGTGGAAGAGGTGGGATTTCATCAACTTTCTAAGAAAGAGAGGAAGAGATTCCCAGGGAAATCGCTAAGACCATGGATTTAAGGGGGGGCCATAGCAGTGGGTTAAGGGGGCGAGTTGTTGATTTAAATACTCTGACACCACTAGGGACAGCATGCAGGTACAGCAAGCTTGGTGAGCTCTGTCTCCCACCAGCTAGTGACAATGCCAACCTCAGGACCTAGGGTCTTGTCTCCTAGTCCTATGCCCAAATGCCTACGTGGAGCCTATCACAGAGCCATGCCTGGAGGATACCCAGGACACCCTGGTCACCCAAGACAGATATATGAATGAGCTCTGGCCTTGCAACCTTTGCAGCTGGACTTGAACTTGCAGAACCTCCCCTCCCTCTCTTTTGTAGGCAGGGAAAGGGGATGTTCTGAAAACTTGGTGGGATTCAGGGGATCACTAAAGCAGGCTCCTAGTTTTCTGAGCTAAAACAAGGTCGAAAGGGGACCCAGGAATGGGTGGGGGATGCTCCCAGGAAGGATGGAAGCTCTTAAAATGGGATCGGCAGGCTGGGCAAGTCCAGCCCTGTGGCCCACCTCTCCCTGTCCCCTCTGCAGCACTACAACCAGTCAGAGGAGATGAACCACATCTCAGACATCCTCAACGTGGCCTTCACCATCATCTTCACCCTGGAGATGGTCCTCAAGCTCATGGCATTCAAGGCCAGGGTGAGTGCCTGCCCTGTGGCCAGTCTGGGTGGGCTTCCCGTGGAGCACCCTCCCCGTCTCCTCACTGCTGAAGCCCCTTGGTCCAGCACTTCTGCTCCCCGCCTGCTCACCGCTTTGCCCACAGCCACTGTCAGGTACAGGCCACGGGAAACTCCAGGCCACCAGAAGCGACAGATGACACAATAGGTGCCCATTTCTGCCCCTTCTTGGAGCCTGTCTTAAATTCCTCACCTTTGCTTCAGCTTCTGAAGCACAGGCCCAGGGCCGAGGAGCATCTTGCCCTGGTTCTTTGGTTCTGGAGTCCACTCCCACAGCAAGCAGCCCAGCCCAGTCAGGCCACCCACTGATGGTTCTGGTTTCCCAAACCTGCCAGGACTTTAAGAGGGGCTCAGGGATGTAAGAGTTCCCCATCTGGATCAGGACCCCAAGTCCTTAGTCCCCAACAACTCTCCCAACCACTTGACACTCTAGGGGAAGAGACTAAAGTGCCAAGAGGAGAAGGGTGTTGGCTGGCTTGGCCCACGCAGCCCCAGAGGGAAGCAACATCGTGGACATTGCACCTTGGTCCGTCCCAGAAGATCTCACTGGACCACTGCCCTGTGCGGGCCACCAGAGTCCCCTCTTCACAAAACTTACCCCTGTTTTCCTGTCTCTCATTCCCAGGGCTATTTTGGAGACCCCTGGAATGTGTTTGACTTCCTGATTGTCATCGGGAGCATCATCGATGTCATCCTTAGTGAAATCGATGTGAGTATCAGCCCGGCAGAGCCATGACTGGGGTGGGGCTGAAAACACTTGTTCAGTCCACAGATAATTGTGGGGTACCCATTGCGTGAGCAGCACAGCACCCTAGGGTTACAGGAAAGCAGAGGCTGTCTCTGGGTGGGTGGTCAGGAAAGGCACTCCATCTGAAGGAGGTGGCCACTGGAGAGGGGCCAAACACCAAGGCAGGGTTTTTGCAGGAGGAGCACAGCCTGGGCCATGCAGAGAAGGTTCAGGCTTTGGCAGGAGCATATGAACATGCAGGGAGTGGGGGCCGGTAAGGCTGGAGTGGGGGCATTGAACTTTACATAGCTGGCAGTGGGATGTCACCAAAGGTTTCTGAACAGGGTGGTGGATTTTAATCTGAGCTGGGGGTCAGGTACTACTTTTGGTGCTAGAGATACGGCAGTGAGCAAAACTGTGGAGGAAACAGACAGTAAGTCAGTCTATCACGTGACGGATTACAGGATGGAAAATGTAGGCAGTTAAGGATGAGGAATGGGAGGGAAAGGGAGGATGATACCAAGAGGACATTGGAGCCAGGTGCAGTGGTGCAAGCCTATAATCCCAGCAATTCAAGAGGCTGAGGCAGGATTGCAGGTTCAAGGCCAGCCTCAGCAACTTAGAGAGATCCTGTCTCAAAATTTTAAAAATGAATAAATAAAATGGGCTGAGGATGAAGCTCAGTGGTAGGAATCCTTGGTATTGAAAGAATTTTTTTTTTAAATGACATTGAGATCAGACCTGAATAAAGCAAGGTGTGAGTTATACAGGTATGAGAAACAGAGTGCTGAAGACAGCAAGAAGAGTGTGTGCAAAGGTCTGTGACCAGAGCATGTTTGCTGAGTTTGAGGAAGAGCAGGAGGCCCTTGTGGCTGGAATGGAGAAGGTTGGGGAAGAGGAGAGAAGACAGGGGTCAGATCATGGTTATGTCTTTACTTTGAGAAAGACAAAGAGTCCTTTGGAGGGTTTAAGCATGTTCAGACTTTAGTTCTTAAAGGATCATTCTAGCTGCTGGGTTGAGCAGACACCAGGCTGAACCAGGAAGAGCGGTCGGAAATTTACTGCAGAGGTGCCGATAAGGGGATGATGGCTGGGGTGCTGGCCGTGGAGGTGCTGAGCAGTAGCCAGCTCTGGATCTATTTTGAAGACTTAGCTGGCAGGAAGGCGAATGACTCTAGGAACTGGACCAAGAGACTCAGCATGCAAGAATGAGGCCCTGGAGGAGAAAGGGAAACAGCAGCAGGATCTGTGTTGAGGGGTAGGACTGCAGGTCAGGGAGGGGTTCCAGCCAGAGAGGTCCCCTACAAGGACTTCGAAGCGGAGCCCTCTGGTGGCCTTGCTACAGAGTGAAGAAGGGGAGAAGACACTGGGAGGAGGAGATCCAAGACGTAGTGGCTAAAATCAATACAGCTTCCCTCTGGGTAGGTACCCAGTGATCCCAGGCCAGGCAGGGGGCAGCACAAGAGCAGGAGGGAAAGGGGACAAGAGCAGGTGGAGAGGGGAATTCATCTTTATAAGCTACCCTACCAGGACTGGGGTGGGATTCTACACTAAAAGTGGCTGATTTGATCATCAGAGGAGCTCATCCATATGTAAGGCCTCTTTCTGAGCCTCCCACTGCTCAGTGAAAAGCACATTAGGTTGTTCCAGCCACGGGAAGCCTGTCGCTGAGTGGGGGTGAGGTGGGGAGGATCAGCCTGGGAGATGCCTGGATGGGGTGGGCAGGGATGGAGTGGGAATGGGGGGCTACAACTGAGGAAGTCTGAGTCTGTGCGGAAGGAGCCCTGGACCGAGGCTGGAAAACTGAGCCCTGGCAGGCCGCTGCAGTTTCTGGGGACTTGGCTGCCACACCGCCTGTCTGGTGTGCAGGGCTGGGGGTGGGCACTGGGAACCCTGTTCAGCCCCATGCACAGAACAGACAGGGAAGACAGAGCTCCATCTGCTCAGGGCTGGCGAGGGGCGGGGTAGGCTGGGGACAAAACCAGTGAGTGAGTGTGTGTGTGTGGGGCGGGGGGTGTATTTCCATTCATGCTCAACGTTTGCTGGAAAAACAGCATCCCCAAAATCCCTGTGGTTAAAAGCAGCACTAGTCACCAGCACAGTCAGAGGAGACAATCCTACACAATCAATATAACGAGCCCAAGTTAAAAATAACTACTTCCTGAAGACTGAGGCCTGGGTAGGGGAGGCCTGGATAAATTCAAACAGTTTTCTTGGTTGTGGAGGACAGAAGGGTGTCACCTGTCATTATCAGATAACAGGTGCTTGAAGGCACGATAAGATTGATGTATATTCCTGACACCTACACACGAGGGAAAGGCCTGGAAGCACATCTCTCACAACAATGATAGAAATGCTCTGTCCAGTTCAATACAGTAGCCATTAGCCACATGTGCCTACTGGTCACTTGAACTGGATAGTGGAGCTGAGGAACTAGATTTCTAATTTTATTTCATATTCCTGTTCATTCAATAGCCACACATAGCTAGCCACCACCCTATGGACATCACAGATCTAGAACACGGCTGTCATCCCCTGGCTACACATTAAAATTACCTAGGGTGCATCCAAACCTCTGACTTCATTGGCCTGGGTGGGGACCCAGAAAAGGCATGGAAAAAAAATTCTTGAGGTGATTCTGACATGCAGACAGGATTGAGACCTGAGTGGTCTGGGGTAAAGCTGCCCAAGACACTGTGCTCGACCGGCACAACCAGGGCGCTGGGGGTCACCTCCCTGAAGATATGTGGAAGTTCAACAATGACTTCTTTCAGCCAAGAGCTCCAGGACAGGGTTTCTCATGAAATGTGGCCTAAGGGAGAAGCTTGGAGTAAGCAGGAAAAATGTCATCCTCACAAACCCAACCACCAGGTCTTTAAGGGCCTATTTACCGAGATGTGAGCATTGGTCCTGGGCCTGGGCCAAGGAGCATCCACTGGGGGGGACTCAGGCTCCCACAGAGGAGCTTTGCCCCACAGGAAACTTCCATAAGAGCCACAGCCCTGACCTCAGGGATCTAGGGGCCACTTAAGAGTGACGAGCAGGTGTTTTCCAGTGAGCCCTCGGCAGGCATGTCCCCAGCATTACATAACCCAGACGTAGGAAGGACCCGAGCCCTGTCACCTGTGGATGCATCTGAGAGTCCAGAGGGACTGTGTCCAGTCTTCCCTCCCTTCTTGCTCCCGTGGCCCGGCCTGTTCCCTCATGTTCCCACAGAGCTTCATTTTCACTCCACCGTCCCCTGCCCCTGACTGCAGCCACTCGGGGTCTCATCTCCTACCTCTCCGTCTTTTTCTCTCTTTAACTCTCCTGTGTCTGTCCTTTCTGACACCTCTCTTCACCTCCCTCCCATGTGTCCCTCCTCTCTCTCCTCTCCTCCCCTCCCTTCGTCTCTTTTCTCCACAGACTTTCCTGGCCTCCAGCGGGGGACTGTATTGCCTGGGTGGAGGCTGCGGGAACGTTGTAATTCCAGGCTGCATGAGCCCGCCCCGCACGCGGCTCGCCCCGCAGCTCGCATGCTTAGGCTGGCTGCATGGTCGCATGGGGTGCATCCAGCACTCAGGGCCCCCTTCCTCAGAGCAGACCCTCTGAGGGTCGGGGTTAGGGAGGAGGCGGGGGCTCTGCGGGAGAATGTGCATGAGATAGTGGCTTCCTTGGAGCCCTGGGAAACCGAGTGAGGGTTCTCTCTGGCACCCTCTGTGCAGATTGGAGTACAGTCCAGAGAGGACTATGCTGGCAAAGGACCTCAGTGATGATTCATTAGGCACAAGGCCTTTGGGGCCACAGGAAGCGGGGCAGGGAGGGGTCTCCCTTCCAGAGTTATCCTTGTGTCTAAGGCTGGCACAAGGGCAGGGACTAAGAGTAGGGTGGAGATAATAGGGAGTGACCCTGCTGAACTTATGGCCAAGCTTTTGGGAATCTTAGCACTTTAGGACATTAGGGCCAGGGGCCTAGAAGGGTCACCAGGGCACTAAGCTCAGTGGCAGCTTGAGGCAAAGGAGAAATAAACAGAAAGTCCTAGAAGGGCTGACAGTGGGCCTGGCTGCAGCCTCGCCCCAGGGCAGAATCCCTGCTGCTGCTCTTGAGCACTGGCTCACCGCACAGCTTGGCGTCCATGCCCACCCCTTCCCCCTGTCCAACAGCCCAGAGCCATGAGCCCCAGGATGTCCAAAGATAATGGACAGCAGGGGCCATGCGGAGGGTGTGGAACCACTTCCCTACCACGGACATCTCCCCAACACACACACACACACTGCACCTCCACCCCACCCTGCCCCTACCACCTGAAGGGGCCGCCCCCAGACTGATCTCTGGGGCTGCTGCCCCGCAGGACCCAGATGAGAGCGCCCGTATCTCCAGCGCCTTCTTCCGCCTGTTCCGGGTCATGAGGCTGATCAAGCTACTGAGTCGGGCAGAGGGAGTGCGCACCCTGCTGTGGACATTCATCAAGTCCTTCCAGGTGCAAAAGCCCAGCCCAACTGGCCAGGAAACTGCACTTACCTAAGGAGGCCACTCGGGGCAGCAACCTGAGTCCAGGGTGGAGCTCTGGGGATCCTGGGGTCGGGCAGGGCCCAGCAAGCTGCTGACGGGCAGGGTGGCAAGCAGGTGGGTGCAGCCCACGGTTGATGCTGACGCTCCCTCCCTGCCCTGCAGGCCCTGCCTTACGTGGCTCTGCTCATCGTCATGCTCTTCTTCATCTACGCTGTCATTGGCATGCAGGTGAGAGGCAGGTGGGCCCAGGCCACAGAATGGGTCTTGACCAAGTTAGAGGGGGCATCCGTGGGCCTCGGGAGGCCTAATCAGCATGCGGGCTGGGCCCTACACCTCCTTGCCTCCTCCACCCCAGTGGTCCAACTGGTCACCTGAGAGGCTGAGAAAAGAGGCTGCACTCCTTAGCCCAGATGCCACAGTGTAGGAGCCTGGAGGTGACCCAGGAGAGCCCTCGGCAGGCAGATGGGCAGCAGCTGCCAGATCTCATCTAAGGCCTTGGCTGGGGCCCTTCCCCAGGAGCCCTCTACCGTGCCACAACACCCTGGGTCTGCCTGCAGTTGGGAAAAAAATGGTTCACTCTCCTACTTTTCTTTGGCCTGGTGGGAAGAATGTTACTCAACTGAGAAAATAGTCCCATTTATTTGGCTTCTGACCTGCTGTGGACCAAAGTGAGCAGAGTTCAGGAGAGGTAGGGGTGAAGGCAAGGAGCAGGTCAGGCAGGAGAAGATGTGGGAGGTGAGCGGAGGGGGCACTTGTATCTAGGTTCCTAAGCTACAGCCCTTTGTGACTTGCAGATGTTTGGGAAGATTGCCTTGGTGGATGGGACCCAAATAAACCGGAACAACAACTTCCAGACCTTCCCACAAGCTGTGCTGCTGCTTTTCAGGCAGGAGTCCCACACTCCCCACCTCACTGACCTCTGGCCTTGGCTCTGTGCTGACTGCCCTGGGGACAGCATTAGCTCCACACAGCCAAGCACTCAGAAAGGCCCCCTGCCTGGCTTAATGCCCTACTGTCACCATCTTGAAGGTTTTAATCGTTTGTGAACAAGTGGCTTCACACGGTCATGTCTCACGCAGCCTCCAATGAATGGAGGGCTGCCTATTCCTCTGTCTCACTCCACTGGAGGAGATGACGGAGGCCGATGCCTCTCCCAAGAGAATGGTGAGGCCTCGCCGGCCTCTGAGCCTGCCTCGCCTTAGTCAGTGTCTCACTCTGACTGTTCCCCGTCTAGGGACTTGAACCGTGGACCGATTTTGCCCCTCCATCCAAGAGACCTCTTTTCTATAGTTGAGCTCCCGGTGGTAGCACCCCATGATGGTAGAGCTGAGGGGCTCCCGCACAGAGAGAAACCACAGACAGGCTCGCAGGGACGGTGACCTAGGATCTGACCTCCTCACCTCCGTGGCAGCAGCCCCCATCTGCTCATCACGCCTGCCCCTGGCTGGGCTGGCGGCCCCCTGAGGGACCACGAAAGAGTGCACAGGCTGACAGGAGCCTCTCTCCTCCAGGTGTGCCACAGGTGAGGCTTGGCAGGAGATCCTGCTGGCCTGCAGCTACGGAAAGTTGTGTGACCCAGAGTCGGACTATGCCCCGGGCGAGGAGTACACTTGCGGCACCAACTTCGCCTACTACTACTTCATCAGCTTCTACATGCTCTGTGCCTTCCTGGTGAGACCTGGGGCAGGGCAGAAGCTGAGGGTGGTGGGCCCGCCTTCTTCCCCTCCATCTCTCCAGGACACTGAGGCTCTGGTTAGAGTGCCCTTTGTTCTGGTCATCTTGGGGGTGGTTTTGTTTTGAGAGCACTTTTTCCTGCTCTAGAGGGATTACAAGAAGTTTTCACTACACACATAAACATGCACGCATATAGACACACATTTAGTAAGCACAAGGAATTTAATGAGGTCATACCCTCCATAGGTGGGGACTTCCTCTAAAGATATTTATGCCCAATTATTCCTTGGAAGAGAAAGTTGTTGTCCAATTATGAGAAGGCTGAGAATCTGGAAACAGCATCCCACAGGAAGTCCCAGGTGGCATTAGAAAAAGTATGAAGTCACTGTGAGACCGCAGGGTTGCTGTCTGTCCATGTGCAGCCATCATGGGGACCTTGTTCCTCTATTCCTTTTCCTTCCTACATTCCCTCAAAACTATTATTAGAGCATCTGATATGTGTCAGGCACCGGGCCGGGTACAGGAGATAGAAAGTTGAATGAGACCCAGTCTTGGCCTTGATGGAACTCACAGGGACAAAGGAGTTCAAGTACCTTGTGATTCAAAGGGACTCCCCCAACTCTGGACAGAAAAGGCAGAGGCAGCAAGAAGGCCACAGGTTAGGGTGCAGAAGAGGGCAGAGTGCCTCGCAGGTGCAGATGGCAGGCTGAGATGGGATAGCTCCCAAAGAGGCACTCGGGTTGGGTTTTAAAAAAACAGACACTGGCACCCTAACACAGCACCTGCCTGCACAAGAGAAGAGATAGTCACTGCCTCGTCTGTGAAATGTGGGATGAGAGCCATGGGGAGGGAGAGCCCGCAGCCCCCCAAAAGGGATGCCTCCCACCTCTGCCTGCGCCCGCATCTCCTGCCTTTCCAGTTGGGAGCCCTTGGTCCTCCTCTTGCAGATCATCAACCTCTTTGTGGCTGTCATCATGGACAACTTTGACTACCTCACACGAGACTGGTCCATCCTGGGCCCTCATCACCTGGATGAGTTCAAGGCCATTTGGGCGGAGTATGACCCAGAAGCTAAGTGAGTCCAATCCATAGGCTCTGTGCTGGGCACTCCCTAAACTGTCCATCCTCCATCCAAGACCCTGGTGTCCCCTAAGGACTCACTCTCTGTTCATTTATCCAAGCTCCCAGCCCAGAGGATCAGAGTGTCTCAGGGTTGGAAGGGGTCCCACAAGCCTCCCACGTGAAAAGACCCTTGACTTTCTTGGGAAAAAGTCATCCAGCCTCTGCATGGACATTCTTAGGAGTGGGGAACTCAACATCTCACCAGACACCCTAGTCCTGGCTACTCAAAGTGGTGTGTTCCACTGACCATCCACACCTGTGTTTGGTTAAAATGTAAACCCTGCCCAGATTGCCTGAGTCAGAATCCTCATTTCTGTTGATCCTCAGGGGATTTGTATGCACATTAAAGCTTGGGAAGTGCCACTTTCTAACATTCCTTTTAAGAAAGGTAATAAACTCGCATTTATTGGATGTTTCCCAGGTTTCAGGCACTATACTAAACACTCTATGTATTATCTTATTTAATTCCTCCAACCTATAACATGGGTTTTCTGATCAGCTTAATCTCACAAATGAAGAAACTGAAGCTCAAAGAGATTAAGTTGCCCTGGCTCATGCAGTTGTTAAGAAATGGCCCCACAATTCCAGGGAGGTCTGCCTGGTGTCCTTAGCCACTGTGCTTTAAACTGCTTACGTCAGGGGAACCAAAACCTAACTGTCTCTGCCAGCCATCCACAAGTCCTAACTCAGCCCCCTGGAGACAGGCAGAAAATGGTCAACTTCCATCCCAGGCAGGACCAGAGAAAGAAGGAAGTCAATAGCATCCTCAAAAATGATTTTTTTTCAAGGCAACACACATCTGCTGCCCTTACCTTGGTCATTCCTGGCTGCTGTGCTTTATGCCTTTTCTGAGATTCATGGTCACAATGAAAATATGGTTTCCAGCTCTGGGGACCAGTCTGCACCTCCTTTGCCATATACTCTACTTCTGATAATATAGCCCAAGAGCTCCTCAAATCTTAACCAAAGCCTAACAAGGTCTTAGTATGCATCCAGCCTCCAGGCCTGAGGATCCCCTCTCCAAGAGAATCCCCTCAAAAAGAGATCCTCTGTCTTCCCAAAATAAAGGCTCCATTCCTGGTACGGGGCAACAGTGAATCCCAACAGGGTCTCTTCCTTTAAAAGGGTCCTAGGCTTCCACTTCCTAAAGTTGGAAATTAAGGAAGTGCCCCATGCTCCCTTCCCTTTGCTCTCTGAGCAGGGGAGGTCCTAGTGGGGCTATGTGGTTTACAGATTTGTGTCCTCCTGCAGGGGGAGAATCAAACATCTGGATGTGGTGACCCTGCTGAGGAGGATCCAGCCCCCACTGGGCTTTGGGAAGTTCTGTCCACACCGGGTAGCATGTAAGGTAACCAGAGCTGCCAGAGAGGGGCGGTTCCAGGAGAAAGGGAGCAGGTGATACACGGCAGGGAAACTGAGGCTCTGAGGGAGTCATTTTAGATGAGCATTTTCCTGTGTTAGATTTCCAACACTATAACAAATGCCTAAAGCTAGGACCGTGGCACACACCTGTCATCTCAGTGGTTCGGGAGGCTGAGGCAGGAGGATCGTCAGTTCAAAGCCAGACTCAGCAACTTAGTGAGGCCCTAAGCAACTCAGTAAGACCCTGTCTCTAAATAAAATCCAAAAAAAAAAAAAAGGCTGAGGATGTGGCTTAGTGGTTAAGTGCCCCTGGGTTCAGTCCCTGGTACAAAAGAAAAAAAAAAAAAAAAAAACAGAGGTAATCACATTATGAATAGAAAAGGTTTATTTTGGCTCACAGTTTGGGGTATTCCAAAATGATAGGGCAGACCCTTTGCTTTTAGGTCTCGGGTATGTGGGGAGTACCACACAGCATGGTGGGAGCTTGAGGCAGAGGAAAACTGCTCCTTCCATGAGCAGGACCCAGAAAAGAAAAAGAGACTAGGGTCAGCCCACACCCCGTCTCGTGTCCCATCCCCTCTGGGCCCACAGATTGGGTGAGCATGACCTCTGATCCCAATTCAACAACAGACCACTGCCTCTGCCTTCACAGCGGCTGGTGGGCATGAACATGCCCCTGAACAGCGATGGCACGGTCACCTTCAACGCCACACTCTTTGCCCTGGTGCGCACTGCCCTCAAGATCAAGACGGAAGGTGAGGGCCTTCAGCGGGCACCGATTCTGCCAGATTCTCAGGGCTCAAGACTGGAATCAAGAGCCATGGGGAGAAGCGGAGGGAGCCTAGACAGTGACCACCAAGTCCTCCTGCCCCTCAGGGCTCAGAGAGAGCCTAGAGTACTCTGCAGGGCAAGTTTTCCAAGGATCTGCTCCCAGACTCCTCCGCTGTGTCTCTGGGCTAGAGAAGTGCCAGGGCTAGCAGGGGCTGGGGCACCTGAGGTCAGCTCTGGACAGGGGCAGAGGAGGGACTCAGCTGGAGAGCAGGGGTGACAGCCTTGAACACTAAGCACTCTGGGCACTGGAAGCCAAGGCCTCAGAGGAGCAAACATGTGACCCAAGGGTTGGACTGCCTTCAGGTGAGAATGATGTCCTTGCCCCATCGCCAGCCTCCAGCACAGCAGCTGCCACACACACACACACAAAAAGCTGAGCCAGGGTTGGCTGAGTGAATGAATGGCACTCAGGGGGGCTCAGTGAGTATAAGGTGGCTTTATCACAGGCAGTCAGCCTGGCCTGGATGGCTTTGGGGCCACTCCTGCCTTTGCCTTGCCCCAGGTAACTTTGAACAGGCCAACGAGGAGCTGAGGGCCATCATCAAGAAGATCTGGAAGAGAACCAGCATGAAGCTCCTGGACCAGGTCATCCCTCCCATAGGAGGTGAGTGCTACTGTAGGAGACCAGAGTCCAGAGGTAGAAAGGGGTAATAAGCTTCTCTGAGAAGTCCCATGAGAATCTGAGAATGGTCCAGACCTCTATAAATACCCTTGATAGACCCGACGGGCATCTAGCAAGGCAGCCACCAGTATCAAGATGCTGAGTGCCCGTCGACCAAGGCAGCAAGACAAGGAGGACCCGGGTGCTGGACCTGGCTGCACCTGGCTCCCACTCTGTGCCAGATTCCCACCAACCTTGGGGACATCCTTTGTTGGCCCCTCTGCAGATGATGAGGTGACAGTGGGGAAGTTCTATGCCACATTCCTCATCCAGGAACACTTCCGGAAGTTCATAAAACGCCAGGAAGAATATTATGGATATCGGCCTAAGAAGGACACCGTACAGATCCAGGTAAGTCCAACCCAGGCAAGTTCCAGGGGACTCCTGCCAGGGCTCCAGTTACCTCTGGAATTTAGTCTGGGGATGGAGGAGTGAGGAAGTGAGATGATAATTCGGGATGGTCCTCCATGAGTCACGTATCAACTTCAGGAGAACCAGGAGCTCTTCACCTCTGGATGGTGGGACAGAAGAAAATGGGATTTGTTCAGAGGAGAGATGAGTTAGACAAAAGCAATAGTCTCCAAAGAAAGCAGATTCCCCCAGGGGTACTGTGTATGAAAAAAGAAAGCTTTAGAACTTTGTTTTATCTTATGTGGGTTTTGTGTCTATTTTTTGTGTTCATTGTAATGCACATAATTTGTAAAATCAAAAATGTGCATGCATTTTTGCTGTATGTGCAGAACATTATTTCAATTGCTGTTTCTATTCTAAAATAATCTCATACTTTGAAAAGTTTGCAAGTACAATACAAAACCCTTTTTTCTGAACTGTTGAGTAACACTAACATAATGTTCCCTCAACCCTTGATGTTCCATGATGCACACATGAAAAAGTGTATTCCTGCACACATGAGTCTTCTTCTACATAACCACATGCAACCATCGAAATTAGGAAAATAGGGGCTGGGGTTGTAGCTCAGTGGTAGAGCCCTTGCCTAGCACGTGTGAGGCACTGGGTTCAATCCTCAGCACCACATAAAAAATAAATAAATAAAATGAAGATATTGTGTCCATTTACAACTAAAAAAAATATAAAAAAAAGAAATCAGGAAAATAATGTTGATATGTTACTGCCATCTACTCCTCAGACCTCATTTGGGTTTCACCAGTTGTCCCAATAATGTCCTTTTTAACAAAAGGAGCCAATCCCACATTGTATTTAGTTTCCATCTCTCCTTAGTCTCTTCCATCTGGAACATTCCCTGTCCTTTCTTGACATGACCTTGACACTTCTGAGGATTATAGGCCATGATGTCCCTCAGGTTGGGTTTGTCTGATGTGTCCTTATATCAGGTATAAGATATGCATTTTGTCAATTACAGAAATGTTGCTGTGTCCTCATTGCAAACTATCAGGTGACATCAATTTTGATTTGTCCCCTTGTGGGTGATATAAACTTTGATCAATTTAAGATAGATACATAGATAGATAGATAAATGTATAGATATGTAGGCATATAGATATGATGATACATTAAATTTTCCTATCTGTATGTTTGTGTCTCCTACACAGTCCTGAGCTATATTGTATCTATCCCATCAAATTGACACCTTTCTGAAGGTGAGGATTCTCTTCTCCTTCTGTCTCAGTACTCTGTTAATTTCTTTATGGCGTGCACACATGTATACACACACCCACACATACAGTAAAAAGATTGCTCCACCCAGAGGCCTGGGGCAGACACAAAATCTCCACCCATGGAATTAAGACCAGACTCTTTGGTAACTATTAGAGTGTGGACTATCACTGCCACGGGAGAAGGGTCTGGGAGCTTCATAGAGCCCTGTGATCTTGAATGAGACAGGAGGGAGAACAGGCTTCAGGAGACACCCAGGTGCAGGGATTAGAAATGAGTGGGGGAAGCAGTTCTAGTCTCTGCTCCTGGTCCAGAAGGTTCACCAGGTCACTTCTCCATCCTCAGGCTGGATTGAGGACCATAGAGGAAGAAGCAGCCCCTGAGATCCACCGCACCATCTCAGGGGACCTGACAGCTGAGGAGGAGCTGGAGAGAGCTATGGTGGAGGCTGCAATGGAGGAAGGAATATTCCGGGTGAGTGAGGATCATGACCACCCCTCATGGTCTAGACATAGTGAGCAGTAACAGAGAAAAGGCCCAGGAATCCAGCCACACAGGAGGTGGACATGAGAGCTGATGGAACAAGGTGTCAAGCATAACACAGCCTTTCCCACCTTCCCTGCATCCCTCATCAACATTCCATGTTATGCCAGTCCTTGATCCTGAGCTCTGTCCAGTTTTCTTCTAACATTTTCAAGGTGGAAGATTCTTTATGATCACCTTGTTAAACCCTCTCAGGTTACTGATGAGGAAATGATGGTGTGAGATGTGCAATACTGAACTTCAAGGGGGCTAGAACCCAGCTTTGCAGACTCCCAATTCAGGGTTCTCTCCACCACACCACATTTCCCTATCCATGTGTCGGTGTATCCTGTACATGTCCTGAGCTATGTCCTGTCTGTCCCATCACATTGAGACCTTCTGAGGGTGGGATTCTCTTTGCCTGGTCTCACTGCTCAGGCCATTTCCCTCTGGCCTCATGGGATTTGTCTCCAATTCATAACTTGTTTCCAGCACCATCATCCTGGGTGACAGCCCCCAGTCCCCTTCCAACCCTCATCCCTCAGTCACTGATCTCGGTCCCTTCACTCTTCTCCTTGCCTCTAGAGGACTGGAGGCCTGTTTGGCCAAGTGGACAACTTCCTGGAAAGGACCAACTCCCTGCCCCCCGTCATGGCCAATCAAAGACCCCTCCAATTTTCTGAGATAGAGATGGAGGAGCTGGAGTCCCCTGTCTTCTTGGAGGACTTCCCTCATGATCCAAGAACCAACCCACTTGCTCGTGCCAATACCAACAATGCCAATGCTAACGTTGCCCATGGCAACAGTGACCGTAGCAACAGCTCTGTGTTTTCCAGGTAATGGAAGCAACTGGATACCAGGATAGGATTGAGGAGACAGGGTTAGCAGGTTGCACGCTAGATGGTGTATCCTTTGCTTGCCTTTATGCCCTTGGGTATCCTCTGCACCTTAATGCAAGGGGCAGATTTGGGGTGCAGAGATGCCTGTGGCCAGCAGGGGGCAGTTTCATGTCAGCATTGGCCCAGATGCTGAGGGGACCTTTGGTTTCATCCTCTGCAGCAGGTCTTAGAGCTGAGATATATTATAGGGCATATTACGGGTTAGAAAGAGCGGGCCTACCTCAGCAGCACAGACTACAAAAGACTGTGGGTGATAAGGTTCAATTGGAGTTGGGCTCCACCTCACCAACCCCAGGCTAAAGACTGAATATAATCTGTGACTACCTGAGTGTCATGGAAAAAAAGGGCAGGATGAGGGAAAAAGCTGATCAGCCAACATGACCCAGGAGCAGGAGCTGGGCTCAAAGCGGAGCTCCCGTATTCTAGGCCGAAAGCCAGCTAAGCTTTGGTAGAAGTCATCTGAACAGCTACTTTCCACAGCCAGGGCTGCCTACACCCCATCCCAGCTGGAGAAGCCCCTTGAGTTCATCCCAGAAGCCTTGAAGGGCACGCCTGACTTTAGACTTTTGTGCAAAGTTATGTGAAAATAGAGATGCATCGGACCTGGGCCAGGCAACTAGGGGATATGTCATGTGATATGAATGAGAGTACAGAAGGGATATTGATCACCATGGACTGGAAAGGTCTGGAATAGTTCTCAGTTGCAGCTGCACGTTTGAATTATAGAAGGAGCTTTCCCAAACCCCCATCATCTGGGAGTGAGACAGTCACTACTATTCCTTAAAGCTCCCAGGGGGTCCTATGTGCAGCCAAGGTCAAGAACCAGGGTCCTAAATGTTGTGAGGCTGCATGGAATGTGGAGAGGGTAGAGGGGACCACTGAACAGGAGTGGAGGCGGGGAGGCATTGGGCTCACACCCCCAAAGTCAGGGATAGCTGTGCAGAGAGGTGAGAGCGTCACTGGAGTCAAGGCCCCTGTGCTATGATGGACGCAGACCCTGAGTGAAAGGATTTGGGGCCACAGAGGAGCAGAGATGTCCAGAGACCCGGAAGCCTGCTCTGGTTCACTTGGCCTTATTTCCATTTCAGTGTCCACTATGAAAGGGAATTTCCAGAAGAGTCAGAGACACCTGCTGCCAGAGGAGGAACCTTCAGCCAAGCCCGCAAGGCCCTGGGTCAGTCTTCTGCCGACCTGAGAAGCCGAGCCTTCTCCTGAGGAGGCCTGGGGAGCCTCCCTCCTTCCTTGGAGTCTGGCAACCCAGCTGGGAGGGCTGTCTTGGGGCCTGTGGCAATGGGAGCCAGCTGGGTCCTGGGGTGGAAGAGCTCTAGGCCAGCTCCTCATCCAGGCAGAGAAGCTTCTAGGTAGAGGCGGGTAGGGGAGCCTGCCTTCTACCAGGTCTGCCTGAAATTCACCCAGCGTGGGAGTCTGCCCTCTCCCAGGTCTCAGGAAAGGGCAGCTCCCGGACTCACTGTTACCTTGGCTCTTGGGCCCTTCAGCAGGTCATCTTGGAGTCGGTCAGTGGGTTTTGGACCACTGTGTGACAGTAGTAACCCCGAGGACATTGCAGATCAGTGTCCCTCTTCCCTGACACACACTCCTTCACATGCACAAACACACTGAAGAATGGCTTAGCTAGAGACTTGGCCCGGAGCCCCTCTCCCAAACCCAGAGTAGGGTAAGGAGACCTGGGCAATTCTGCCTGGCCTGGAGTTGGTTGAGCCCCAGCATGTGTCCACCCTCTAAGCCGCCCTCCACAGCTGGCCAAGGGAGTTGGTACAGGATTACGTGCCTGAGCCAACCATTCTCTTGTCCTCGCCTTGCTCACAGGACCTCTCAGCAAGCCCCAAGTGGAAAACCTGAAAGGATGGCCGACTTGCCAGACACCTCCGGCCCCCTACCAGGTAAAGGGGTGGAGAACAGGGAGCAAACTCCATATAGAAACCCTACCTGATGCAGTGCTAGGAGCGAGCTATGACAGGGGAAGGGCCTGGTACCAGTTTGCCCACCCATAAAAGAAAAAATCAGGTTCCTGGATCTTTTTTCCATGGATCTTGCTGGAGGCCGCTTTGGATGTGCTGGGATTTCACTGCATCTGTGGGTTCCAGCAAACCTGTTGGGGTCTTTGCTTTTGTGCATTTGAAACAGCGCCCCAGGGCAGAGCTTCCCGTTCTAGAAGAAAGGAAGCGCTCCATGCCAGGCTCTCTGCATGCGGAAGCATCTCGCAGCAGGAGCTCTGAGGAGAGCCGTTCCAGGTGCCCAGCTCCAGCCACCGCCCTGCTGATCCAGGAGGTGAGGAGAGGCTGGGACAGAGCAGCTGGCTACATTGGCGGGTGGCCCTGTGACAGCCTGGCATGGAGAGGGGGTAGGGTCAACAGAAGCAGACCTTCCCCCACCAAAGACCACTCCCAGGAAGACCCTGCCTAGCCCCCTCTCCCCCCTGCAGGCTCTGGTTCGAGGGGGCCTGGACTCCTTGGCGGCTGACGCTGGCTTCGTCATGGCAACAGGCCAGGCCCTGGCAGATGCCTGCCAGATGGAACCAGAGGAAGTGGAGGTGGCAGCAACAGAGCTCCTGAGAGAACGACAGACCCCAGAGGGCCCGTCTGGTGCCGTGGGAGGCCTGAGCCTCGCGTCTTCCCTGGGCAGCCTTGACCAGCATCAGGGCTCACAGGAGACCCTGATTCCACCCGGGCTGTGACGGCCGACAAGAATCAGCCTGGGCTTAGAGCTGGCATGACCAAGGGGAGGGAGACTGCTGGAGGGAGGAGTATTAGCACCACAGCAGCCTCCCTCCCTTCAGTGGCTAGACGCCTGGCTGAACAAGGGTGGTCAGGAACCATCTCGAAAACTTGGGAGGAAGTAGATGGACAGGACAGGCCCTTCCCTCACCAGCAAGAAGCATGATTGGCTGGAACTTCTAAGGTCATTCTAAAAGCCCTGTCCAGTGCTAGTGTCCATCTGTCACAAGGCCACTCCCATCATCAGGACATTAAAGTCTCAGGCCTATGACAGTGGCACCTGGCCTCTGCTTGTCTCTTTTTCTGGACCCTCTGTACTTTCTTCCCCTCCCCAAGAGCCCTCAGGGAACCTGGGCCTAGGAGTCTAGAGGGGCTCTCTGGGTTTTATTCTGCATGAGGCAGAGGCACTGTGTGGAGAGTGGGGTTCTTCAGCCTGGAAGTCTAGGGCTGGCCCCATTGACTAGGGCGGAGCAGCCCCAGAGAGGACTGGTGGCCTCAGAAACACCACCAAGCCCTAGTCACACCATGGCCAACCTTCTTTAGAGCTCTGATAGTGCCTCTTTGGTCAGAGTTCACTGCCAACACCACCCTCCTCTCGTGCCGTTTATGGCCTTGGTTATCACAGATCTGCGGTCTCCATGGCCCCTCTTATCCACCCCATGAGCATGGATGTGACGTGTAACAGCAGTTACTATTTGCTGAGTGTCTCCCGTGTGCCAGCTACATACAGTCTCACACCAGAGGTCTTCATGTACTGTGTTTACAAAGCACTCTCACACACAATATCCATGTTATCCTCACCAGAGCCATGTGATGTAGGTATAGGATCAAGATGAGGAAATGGAGGTACAGAGAGGTGATAGGACATCTCTGAGATGTACAGCTGGGGAGAGGCAAAGCCGAGACTCTGCACTGTGTCCTCAGAATCCCTACAGTGCCCCTCCCCCTTCCCTGGATACTCTTTTTACTTCTGGCCACTCCTACATTAAGCCAGACCAGCAAGCCTGCTCTGTGGCTGTTGCCATGGTAACCAGGTTGGCTTCCCATGCAGCCTTCCTATTACATCCTGCAGCAGGATCCCTACATCTGGGTTCTGCCCCAAGATGCAAGCAGCACAGGACAGAGACATTCACACCCTCAGGGTGCTATATATCCCTGGTCCCTGCTGGACCCAAAGCTTCCTGGTGCCTGGTCAGAGCTGGTATTCCAACTCATGTTTCTCCTGAAACCTCAATGCCAGTAGCTTGCATTCACAGCAAAAATAGAAGCCACCAGAAGGTCCCTCCTCAGCTCCTCTCACCACACTGAGGAATCTATCTCTACCTTCTCCCTGACCCAATGGAAACCAAGCCGGGTCTCTCCTGCCAAAATACTCCTTCTATCTAGCCATTCTCCCCTCTCTGCCTCTGCTGGCTCCTTCTATCTACGTGGGACACATTCTAGGTGCTTCTAGCTTAACATGATCCTGAAGCCATCCTGTCTGTGGTTTTATATAAATACTGTGTATCATCTATTTACCTATTTATCCATCAATCGTAAGTCCATTACAGGGAACCAAACTTCCTACCTGGGTGGTGTCCTTGCCTGGGTTTCCACTTTCTATTTCTCTGCCCCACGCAGCCTGCATTCCTCCCCACCCTTTCTTCATGAAAACCAATATCACTAACAGTCTGTTACTAATCCAGTGGACTCTTCTCTACTTGACTTCCAGGCAGATTTGATACAATTTATCTTTCCCCACTTCCTGAAATGCCTCCCAAGTCTCAGATCTCCTGAATTTCCTGTTACCTCCCAAGGGCCCTCCCACTTGAAACTTTCTTGAGCCTTCTTCCTCCACCCTCAGCTCTCAGGTGTACTCTGTCTTCTTGATTTTTCACTGCACCCACTAATTCTTGGGGTGATCACATTCATGCTCATACCCTAGTGACACCTATGTGTTGCTGATTCTCAAATCTATTTCTGGTCTAAATCTCTCCTAAACTCTATCCAGGTCCCTGATTCCTGCTCCTCCTACAAAATACGATGTTCTGTGTCCACCTTGTCCCAGTGTAACCTCTTATCTTCTCCTCAAAGCTGCTTCTCCTCTGCTGCTGCTGGGAAATCTACTCCTCATTCTCAGGGAAACCTACTCCTCATTCAAACTGAAAGGTCTGGCTGGAATGCCCCATAAACTAATCTCCAAAGTGCTTCCCACACCTGTCCCCACCTCCCTTCACCCCACAGCCACGTCCTGATATGTCCCCCATCACCTCATGTCTTGTCCTTTGCAACGGCTTCTGAACTGGCCTCCCAATCTCTCGCCTTCCTCCCAATCCATCTCTGATCTTTCTAAACAGAGAAATCTATTATTTCTTTACTTCAAACCCAAACAGTGTCCCCAGAGCCCTCAGAATCTCAGGCAAACCCTGGCCTCAGTTCCTAGTCTCACCCGGATTTGCCCCATGTGAGTCTCCGGCTCTCCTGGCCAAAGGGAGTTGCTCTCATCTCTGAGCACCAATGTGCTGCTCTCTCTGGAAACTTCCTGAGCCCTGAACTTGATGGACCCCTAATCAAACTTCAGCTTTCCTATTACATCCTGCACAGAGCTTTCCCCCAAGCTTTCTGTTGTCTGACCCAGAAATTGAGCACATTGCTTTCCCTGTTCCAGCAGGGATGGTAACCTTATTGTACCTGCCTTCTCCCCCAGCCAGATGCTAAGCTCCATGAAACCTGGTGCTGTGGCCTCCTTGTTTGTACTTATCCCTCCAGAGATGAGCGTTTTTCAACACTCATTGGTGGCTCAACAGTTACTTGTTGAATAAATGCAGAAAGGAGCTAAGAGGTGTGGACCCTGCCCTCAGCAATCATACTGCCCAGTGCATCCTGCTCAGTCCTGCACCCTTGGCCACCTTATCTGTCCGTCTAGGCCAAGGGAAGGCAGGGAGGAAGAACTCTGCTTCCAGAGGGTGACATGCCAGACTCCACATGCAGAGGGAGCACCTAGACCCCTCCTGGTCCCCTCCTCTGCCCCTCCCCTTCACAACAACTTACACTATCTCCCATTCAATTGACTCATCTACAAGAGTAAGATAATGTGCAACTAATGGGATTGCTGCTCCTATGCTGTGGAATTCTATAAAAGGTTATCTTTACTTGCAACAGGAACTTGAGCACCCTGTACTATGTCTACCATATTAGATTGCTAACTCCACGGTAAGCCCTGTGCCAGTGGTTTGTATGTTAATTTATTTAATCCTCTTACAATTAAGAAAGGTATCATCATCCTCATTTTGCAAATATGACCCAGAGAGATAAGTAGCTTGTCTAAGTCCACAGAGCTGGTAAGGGAGCCAAAGAGAGAGTCAGACCCAGGCAGTTTAGCATCAAATGTCGTTAACTGCTGTGCAATTTGTCAAATCTATGCCTTTCCTTCCAGCCTGACTGACAGGTATGTACGTATAAAAGTCTCTGAGAAACTTTCCTATTAGCTCTTCGCCCTTTTGAAAAGTTCAGGCAGTTTCCTTTGTAACATATAAAGTGTTCTAATTTATCAGAATGGGTGAAATTCTGCATCCATCCCAACTCCCCTGAACAGAACGGATGGCTTTCTCCTAACGGGGGCTGCCAGGCTACTCAAATAAAGCCAGGAGGACCCAATTAAGGAAGGATAAAGGGCTGAGAAGGGTGTGAGGGGGAGTGGGCAGATTTCAGATGAGACAGATGCCCCTCTCGGCAAGACCACCTGACAGAGAGAGTGTGCCCATAGGGGAAGGTGGGGCCACCTTCTGTCACGGGGGGCACTGGCCAGGGGCAGTGTCTGCCAGACCCCATCTTTTCCCTGACCATTCTCTGCAGATTTGGGGCCCAGCTGCTGGGGGGAGAATCTGCCAGAAGAGGCGGAGTGCAGCTAGCAGGAGAGATGAGCACAAAGCTGCATGTGGGGGCTCTGAGGACCAGGCAGCCCTCCATCTGGACAGTGCAAAGCTTAGATGGAGGGTCCCTGGAAAGACCAGAGAGTGAGCCCCAGTTCTAGTCCATTCTCAGAAGGGTTAGTGTTCCTGGCCCCAGACCTGGAGAATTTCCCACCCTGCTCTGGATAGAGCTGAGTGACTCCTGCAGAGCTAGCCGCCTCTCCTGGAGGCCTTGCACAGGGCCTTGCACATGCTAGGCAAGCGCTATACCCCTGAGGTGCACCCAGCCCACCTCCTGGGACTCTATTCAGTTCTTCTCTGTTTGTTTTCTCTCTTCAATATTAGGGATAAGGCTGGGGTCGTGGCTCAGTGACAGAGCGCTCACCTAGCATGCATGAGGCACTGGGTTCCATCCTCGGCACCACGTAAATATAAAATAAAGATATTGTATCCACCTAAAACTAAAAAATAAATATTCTTTTAAAAAAAATACTAGGGATAAAACCCAGAGATGCTTTACCACAGAGCTACACCTCCAGTCCTTTTTATCTTTCATTTTGGGACCAGGTCTCACTAGGTTGCTGAGGCTGGCCTCATACTTTTGATCCTCTTACCTCAGTGTCTTGAGAAGCTGGAATTTCAGGCATAACATGCACCATGGTGTCCATCACCTGGGGTTCTTAAAGGAGAGGTATGACTACTCCCTGCAAAGTGATTATGAGCAGAGTCTTAAGTGGGAAATTCTTGGGATCTAAACTCATTTCCTCCTTCCACTCATGTGAGGAGTAAGGAGGGTCGGGAAGTTCACAAAACCTTTCTAAGTTCCAGCTCCTCCCTCTGTAAAATGGAATAATTCCTGCTTCAGGGTTGTTGCAGGGCATGAATGCGGCAGTGTAAGATCTTTGCACTTGGTAAGAAGCTGTTTTGATCCTGTCAGGTGCTTGGTAGTGAGAGGGCTGATTTCTAAGAAGGGAGGAAGCTGATAGGCAGTGGGGGGTCCTGGGCTTTTAGGGGTAGTTAGGCAGCAGTGACACTCAGCCCACACCCCTCAGCTCCAGGCCTGGCCTCTGTACAGGCCTTGACAGCTCTGACCATCGTGGACGTGGATGGAAGGTGATTCCTGCCGCCAACCATTGCCAACCCAGGGCTGACCTTGACCTCCACCCCTCATTATATTAGGGTCTTCCCCTAATCCTGTGGCAACTGATTCCAGTAATTGGTCACTGCTGCCCTGGAGCTGATAGCTCAGAGTGCCAGGTGACCTCCCTCTCCCCATTTTGCTGATAAGGCACAGAGGGGTATCATAGCCGGTAAGTGGCAGAGCCAGTATGGGTCCTCAAGCTTTGGAATTCCATTGCTTCGTTCCCTTACATTAGCACAACTGTGCCCCTAAATGGAACTTTAAAATCCCATCAAGAAAACCAAGGCATTTTAGAAAGAAACTGACCATAAATACAGGGGACAGATAATTCTGGCAACTGAAAACATTAGGGTGTCCACAGGCACTCCACGGGGTTCAGAGGAGAAAGGTTTGACTGGTGTTAGTTTAAAGTAAAATGAGTAAAAGAAAAGATTCCACCGTGGTGAGAAATGAAACCAGGAGCCATGGCCAGCCAACATCACTTGAGGCAGCAAGGGGAGCCAGGAGGAGACCCAGCTCTTCAGAAAGGCAGCCTTGAAATAAAAGTGAAGCCCTGGACATGGGGAAAATCCATTCCCATTTCTAGTTGTTTGTTCTTTTGAAAGTGCCTCTGCCCCTTGATTTGCTCATCTGTCGAACAATAGCCAACATTCACCAAGCCAGGTTCATGACGTGCCTGAATTTAACATTTCATGTAATCTTTGCAGCAGTACCTATAAAACAGGCATTATGGCTAATCCCATTTTAAGATGAGAAAACTGAGGTTCAGAAAAGCCGAGTGAATTGTGTGAAGTCATTTGGCCACAAAATGGTGAAGCCAGGGTCTAACAGGAGCCTGGACACTCTTCCTAAGCTGCTTATCTCCTGCATTATCATGGGGATCACAGGACAATCTCTCACAATCCCCAACTCAGACTGGGCTACCCTTCCCTGAAACCCCTTCACATCCTGCCAAGCACCAGCCTAGCGGTGGTCAGTGGCACCCCTCCCTCTTCAAACAGGCCAAGCTCCCTGAAGTGTCCAGGACCATGCCCTCTGTACCCAGCACCCCTCCTTCCATCTCTACCTAACAACGTTTCTCAAAAGCCTTCTCTGACCCCCTGTGTTAGTCAGCTTTCTGTCACTGTGACAAAATACCTGAGAAGAACAACTTAAAGGAGAAAAGTTGGCTCACATTGTTAGAGGTTTCTGTCTATGGTCATCTGGCTTCCTTGCTTTTAGATCTGTGATAAGGCAGAAAGGTCATGACTAAATGGGTGGCACCAGAAACTACTTGCCTCATGGCTTCTGGGAAGGCAGACAGAGAGAGGACAAGATATAGTTCCCAAGGACACACTGTCAAAGACCCACGCCCTTCAGTTAGGTCCCACCTCCTAGTTCCTACTACCACCCAATAATCCACTCAACCATGAATTCATCAATGGATTAGTTCATTGATGAGGTTAAAGCCCTCTTGATCAACCACCACCCCAAAGCCCACCACTGAGCATTGATCATTGAGGACCAAGCCTTCAACATGAGCTTTGGGGGCCATTCCAGGTCCAAACCTTAATAACACTCTCATAGGCAAACTTCGCTGCTACCTCCTCAGGGCTCGTGCAGCACTTGATAACTTGTATTATGGCATTTATTACACTGTCTCATAATTAGGGGTATCGATGTGTTATCTCCAAATGCTGTGAGTTCTCAAGGACAGGGACTGGGACTTAACTTTGTATTCATAACAAGGGAAAAAGGAAGGAAGGGAAAATCAAAAGCCTACCCCAAGTAAACTGCTAAATAGTAGGTATTAGTTGATTCAACTAAAATTGCCAATATTCTATTCTTTTTGATCTATAGAATGGCAATTTTCTTGTGTGTGTGTGTGTGTGTGTGTGTGTGTGTGTGTGTGTTTACTACTGGGTATTGAACCTAGAGGTGCTCCACTACTGAACTACATTCCCAGGCCTATTTTATTTTGAGACAGAGTCTCACCAAGTTGCCCAGGCTGGCTTTGAACTTGAGATCCCACTGCCTCAGCCTCCCAAGTCCCTGGGATCACAGGTCTGTGCAATTGAGCCCAGCTACAATGGCAATTTTCTAAAATTTGACCTACTCTCACGAGGGCGGGTTTCCCCACTGTCTGGCACTGCCCAAGTACCACCATTACCCGTCCGGCAGTCCCTGCTCCCAGCCTTTTGTTTGGGGCCAGTTTACAGCTATTCTAACCATCCAAATTGGTTTGGATGGGGGCTCACCAAGGTGGGCACCCTATGCAGGGTGGTCTTCACACAGTGAGCAGATTAAATTTGATGGGGTGAGGAGTGCGGTGGTTTGTTTCTATAATCCCAGCTGAGGTAGGAGGATTGCCAATTTGAGGGCAGCCTAGGCAGCTTAGGGAGACCCTGTCTCTAAATACGAAAAGGGCTGGAGGTGTAGTGCAGTGGCAGAGTACCCCTGGGTTCAATCTCCAGTACACCACACACACACACACACACACACACACACACACACACGTGCATACACACAGTACACATAAAAAAATTGGTATGGGGCCTTTCTGCACCTGTTATCAGTAAGCTTGGTCCTCAGTCTCCCTTGAGTAGTGAGCAGAGGCTCGTTCATAGCAACAACTTGGGGTATGAACTCCGCCAAGTCCCCCACGTCCTCTCTTTCCCCTTTTCCAGCACAAGAGACCCACATCAGTCTGGATGGGGGAGATGGAAGACAGAGGATGGGCCTCTTCCTCTGGGCTCTTTCTAATTTGGGTTATGACCTAAACTCCGCTCCACCCAGTTCTGGCCTTCCCATTTTGGGTTCTCCAACTAAATTTGGAAGTTAAAGAGGGAAAAAAAAAAAAAATGCTTACATCTTTCCATCGTCACTAGACCCTTCCTGATTCCCCAGTCCACCTCAAGGCAAGGCCTCTCTTCTCTCTGCTGCTACCAACGTCAGGAAGTGCAGGCGTCAGGAAGGGAAGGCACAGAGGAACTTTTCAAGAGTCATTTCACCTCAGGTCAACTTGACTGTCTTACGTCAAAAGGGCCTTTGAAATGCTCCTAAAACCACCCCACAAGCTCCAGCCTGGGGTGCTGGCATCCTCTGCTGTCCCTTAAAATCCTCAGTCAGGCTACGTTTCTGGAGAGTTGGCACCTGCGAGGTTAACCTAGCATGACTCCCTGCCCCTGCTGTGGCTGCCAACCCCTCTCCCCTCCCCCCATTTTTAAAGCGCTAAATGTTCATTTGCTGGCAGTTTGCTCTGTGTGGTCTGGCCAAGGAAATAGCTATTCAAACCCAGTGATGCATCCTGGGGGACTGAAAATCAGCAGCTCGGAGGGGTTGGTGGAAAGGGATTTGGGAACTTAATTGGAGGGAAGGGGTTTATAAAGAAGGCACCTGACAAAAGAGGGGGGTGGCTGCTCTGGTCCTGGCTAGGACAGTCTAAGAGGCCTCCCCCTCACACCAGGTCTCCCATCCCCCTCTTCCCTTGCCCCAGGCCTGTGGCTTGGTCTCTTTGTTTCCTTCTGTTCTCTGGATCTCCCAGCCGGATCCCCAGCCTGCCTCTTTCCAGGGCTCTTTATTTTGTTTTATGTCACTTTACCCTTTTTTTGCTATCTACTTTCCTGTCCCTGTCCCCTTTGGCATGTGGGGATCTCTCCATGAGCCCACAGCCTCCATGGTACAGACAAGAGGCCCACTCAGGTAGCTGGAATTCCAATTAACTGTCCCTGTGACCCAGGCTAAGTCATAAGCCATTCTGCCTCCCTGGGCAAAGAAGAAATTGGAGCAAGTTACTTTTTTTAAGAAATAATTTTATTGATGAGTAATTAACATACAGTATTTGATTAATTAACATATATATTTGATTAATTTTGACAGACGTACACACTCATGGAATCATCACCATCATCGATATACACATCACGCAAAAAATTTCCTCAAGCCCCTTAGCAATCCCCCTTGTACCCCCACACCCAGCCCCACCCACTGCCCTTGCTTCCCCCACCATCAACCACCAATCTGACATTTATAATTAGTTTATTTTCCAAAATTCTTACAACAATGGAATTATGTATCACTGTGCTCTTTCTGGTCTGCTTTTTTCACTGAACATAATTAATTCTTAAGATCCATCCATGATGTATTTAGTATCAATAGCTCCTCTCCTTCTCATTGCCAAATAGTGTTCCATTGTGTGTGTGATGTGCCAGTTCTGTACCCATTCCCTGCTGAGGGACATTCAGTTTGTTTCCAGTTTGGGGCTATGTGAACCTGCTCTGATCATTTGTGAATGAGTCTCTGCATGGTTACAAAAAGCAGATGACTTCTCAGATGCTCTGACCACTTTTGTTTTTCTTTTCTTGGTACCCCGAGATTGAACCCTGGAGTGCTTATCTACTGAGCCACATCCCAGCCCTTTTAATATTGTGAGACAGGGTCTCATTAAGTTGCTTAGGGACTGGCTAAATTGCTGAGGCTGGCTTGAACTTGCAGTCCTCCTGCCTCAGCCTCCTGAGTCTCTGGGATTATAGATGTGTGCCACTACATCCAGCTTCTGATCACTTTCTTAGCTCAGTAGATGTCAAGGCCTAGATCTAGTCTTTTCCTTGAAACAGAATGAAACTGGCCATTGACTTGCTTGAGTCTGAACCCTGCTCCTCATTTGTGACCTTATACAACTCTTACTGTCCTGGTTTTTTGTTTGTTTGTTTGTTTGTTTGGCACCTGGGATTGAACCCACTGAGCCACATCCCCAGCCTTTTTTTTTTTTTTTTTTTCCTTTTGGTATTTTAATTGGAGATAGGGTCTAACTGAGTTGCTTAGGGCCTCACTAAGTTGCTGAGGCTGGCTTTGAACTCACGATCGTCTTGCCTCAGCCTCCTGAGCCAGTGATTACAGGCGTGTGCTACCATACCCAGCTTCTGGTTTGTTTTATGGAGATGATAATTGTTCCTACCTCCTAGGGTTACCATGCACATTATCTTATATTATACATTGGAAGCATTTAGCACAATGCCCCCACAGAAATGGTGCAATGGTAGTTGTTATTATTTTGCATGTGCCATTGAGATTTTTAATTTTTACATTCTATTATTTATTTATTTACCTAGAGGTGACACATACCAGTATCACATTTCATTAATTAAAGCCACACGTGGTCAAAATGGGCAAAGCCCCACATTTCATTGGTTAAAGTCACATGATCAGTTACCATCAAAGAAGACTGAGGACATGCAGTCCTACCTAGCGCAGGAAGACAGAGAGCAGGAAATATGTAAACAGCAATAATGACTACTACACCAGCCAAATGACCTTTGAGCTCATTTCCTCTTCTGCAAAATGAGGATGATAACAGTGTTGACCTCACTGTTATGAAGGTTTAATGAGAAAACTTAAACAACACTTATGGTCCAGTGTGGCCATAGGATGGATGCAAGATCTCCTTATCAGCAGCCCCTCTGTGTACAGCACAGATCCCACATGCCAAGGCTCCCTTCTGACTGCAAACTTCCCTTGGCTTCCTAGGCTCTACCACTGAGTGGTTGACAGAGAATGGATAATTTCCTGCAGACCTGCCTCTGCCATTCCCGGACCTCACACCCATGACCTAAACCAAGCAAATCTCATTGCCATAACCTCCTCCTTCCCCAGCCTCACCTACACTCACCTCTGAGACTCCCTTCTCTTTCCCGGAACTTTGTTATGACAAATCCATTGGAGAAGGAATACAGAATCCAAGGGAAATGCAAAGGAAATTAGTATCTATTTTGTGCTGACTGCCAGCCTGGATGCTTGACCCATGTTACCTTGTAATAACCCAATGAGGTGACTGTTCTAACATTTTGAGATGCAGGAGCTGATGCTTGTTGCAGTTACATCACTAGAACAGGGTTATATAGCTAATGAGTGGCAGAGCTAGGATTGGAGCCTAGCTCTCTATGTCTTAAAGACCACAGTTCAGCCTAGGGGCTGTCTTTTGTTATTTCATTCAGACTGAACTTCTGTCAGGACTATAAACTCACTGACAGCCCAATCTCAGATGTTTGGCTGTTGGGTTCCTATTGTGCTATCATGGAAACGGCCCTGCTTTGGAAGTATAGGGACTAAACTTTCAGTTTTATTGCTCAGCCTCTGACCTGTCTAACCTAAATCTCACTATACAATGCAATTTTGGATAGTCCCTTTCATCTGTGGGCCTGTTTCTTCATCTGAAAATAAAGGAATGCATTAAGTGACCCAAGGGGTTCTTTCCAAGCTGAGGATTTGGTGACATGGACAACTACCTTTGGCCCCAATACTGTATCAGAAAGCATTGTAAAGTAGAAGGGGTGGTGGTGAAGATTTCATGTTTGAGGTTATATGGATCATTCATTAAATACTAATTATCATTTGATACAAAATAAGATTTTTTTTAAGACCAGTGGGGTGTTTGTAATCCACAACAGTTCTCTCCTTCCTTGCTATTTATAACAACCTCTGGCTTCCTTTGTGGCTAAGTCTGTCTCCCCCTATAACAGAGGAAGTGAGGCTGAACCCATGCCTGAGCTCAGACCTTTTTAGACTACAGCCCTGTGGACACTCCCTGGGGTTCTGAGCTCCTGCTAGCAGGCAAAACTGGGTTCTTTCTCTCAGAGAACACTGGAGGTTGTGGCTGGACATCTGCTGGAGGATAGGTTAAGGCCCATTCTCCCGGAATCTAGCACAGCTGTGTGTGTGTGGGGGAGGTCCAGAACTCTATCTTCTGCTCCCAGAATCTGAGGTCAATGCTCAGATTTTACAAATGCCAATGCCCAGTTCTAACACTGAAGAAAATAAAAGGGAAGATGGCTCAAGGTCAGGCCACCCTTGGAGACATTTCTAGGGCCTACATGTATCTCTTAGGTGTTTTGATTTGTTCTTTGGGGTTGCTGTTGAGAGCTGAGACGTGCCTGAGCGAAATCTCGGCCAGATGGCTGCCCCAAGTCACTGTTAGAGTATTTTAACTACAGTAGCGTGGGAGCTTCCTGACTTGGAGAGGGCTCCCCACACCTCCCCCAGGTTCCCATCTGCCCAGACGCCCACAGCTCATGTCAGGAGAAATGATGGAGGCCCCAAGATGCCTGGGGGAAGGGCCTCAGTTCAGGACAAATCCTGGGACTCAAACTCCAGTCCAATTTTCTACTCAGGGCCAATGTGTGTGTGTGTGTGTGTGTGTGTGTGTGTGTGTGTGTGTGTTTCTGTCAGGCAGAGAGGAAAGTATTGGGGATACTATGTGCCTTAAGTAGAAACTTCAGGGTTTGGAGAGGAGAGAAGGAAAGAAGAGCAGCTGAAAGGAGATAGAAGGAGTGAGAAAAAACCAGAGAGGAAGCAGGGGCTGTGCTGAAGCTGGACAGAGACCTAAAAGGGCAGGGATTGTCCTAGGCTTCCCCTGACCTGTCTAACCTAAATCTCCCAAGCTGTAGTTTAAGCCTCTTTTCTACCTTGAATCCCCATGTTAGCTTCTCACCTATGGGAGCTGAGCTCAGGGGTCAGCCTGGATCCTGGGCTGTCCTGCTGCTCCCTGGTGGCCCAGGAGGGAGTTGCTTGAGGTGATCAAAGTAACCAAAATCCTGAGGCCCTGATTCTAGGAGGTCTGAGTTTGCAGCCAATGTGTCTCCTTGCTTGTCCTAGCTGGACACTCTGTGGCCTGGAGGATTGCAGAGGGGGTGGGCAGTGGCTCTGGTAGCATTTCCCAGCAGATGAACTGTGAGTCAGAAGGGTCACCTACTGTCGGAAGTTACAGCCGACCTCCTGCAGGCAGGAAACCAGAGTTGGGCCCTAAAGAAGCCTAGAGATGGGTGGGTGGGAGAGCAGTTTTGCAAAATGCAGCATTGCCATCTGGGAGGGCTAGGCCTAGAGGCTGTTGGGCCTGTAAGAAAACCCTAGGCTAGCCCAGCTCCCATCCTCCTGGCACTTGCTTAGAGGTGATCGGGGGAGTCCAGAATCATATGCACAAATTCAAATTCTGAGTCTTATATGTTGCTTATATGCTGGGTGAGACTCAGTTTTCCCATCTGCAAAGTTGAAAAAGAATATTAAAGTCTAGCTCAGGGGTAAAACGATGAAATAACATGCCCATGAAGTACCTTGTTTGTGTTACGCTGCTCCCTATCGCTAATTTTGGTTGGAAGATGGGGAGAGAATGTCCAGGATCTGACTCCTCAACTCTTGCTGGTTTCCGGCCCTGGGAGTGTTCAAATGTTAGTAAAGGGTGCAAGATCTCACCAGGAACCCCCTACCACAACCTTGGGGGTACTCCTGCTGATGGCAACCTTCTATTTGCCCTGAGGATGAGAGGGTGCTGATTTGACCTTGAAATCTGCTGTTGAAATTTTCTGGTTTTTTGGTTTGAACTTAATAGGTCAAACCATACAGGGATCTGGGCTCCTGGATGGAGTAGTTATCTGGGGTGTTAGGGGGACGGTGGAGGAGACAGGACAGGAAGATGGCACTAACAGATAAATTCTCCAACCCTAACCTATATCCTTGCCAAAATCTCTGACATGGTTTCATCATCTGAGGGTGATGCAAGAGGCCTGGAGTCAGACTCCCCTTTCTCCCCTCCCCCAGAGATCTCAACTCACATCTGGAGTTGCAGCTGGGTTGCCTCTTGGGCCCTATCCAGGGGAGGGAGCTGGGTAAAGTGAGGGAAGGGAGGGCAGCTGGTGAGGGGCCCTGTGAATGGCCCCAATGTTGGAGTTGGAGGGCAGGAAGGAGGAGTCCAGTCTCAGAGGGAGGAGAGGTGGACTGGACAGGGAACTGTGTCTCCACAGCACTGGTCTCCCCCTCCATAACTGCCCTGTGTTAAAGTCTCCATGGCACCCCCTTGTCCTTTATATCCATTCCTGCAGGCAGCTGCACTCATTGGCTTTCCCTTCCCACCCATTTCCCCACCCAGCCTCTCCATCCAGGTGCCCTTGGAGTTGACTGCCCCCTTTGTTCCCTCCTCTTCCTGGGGCATCTCAAGCCTCCCACACTGACCCCTCTGCCCCCACTGCCACAACAGAGTGTGAGCCAGGCCTGACGGGTCATCCGTGGGTCATAAAGGTCAATGGGACTGTGGTCTAGACGTATGGAGAGCCCAGTCTGAGCTAGCAGTCTGGCCAGAAAGCTATCAAAAGATGGACTTAAATGCTGCAGGGTGGAGGTGGGGGGAATTTTACTTAGACATCAGCAAGAATCCCCTTCACTAAAGGTTGGCGAACTTACTGGAATAAATGCAGAAGGGAAGCTCTGCTGGCCTTTTCAAACTGTAAACCGCTAATCACTGTGGGATGCTTTGAAGCAGCGCTCTGCCCCGAAGGCCAGGTTTCTTACCCGTGCTTAGCCACTAACTCTCTGTGTGACCTTGGGTAGTTCCCCTCTTTGCATGTTTCCTCATTTTTGAAAGGAAGGTCCCAGTGAAGCTGAGGTTCTGCGACTCCGAGGATCCAGGCTTCTGCGTGCTTGGCTTCTCCCGGCCGTCCCAACTACCCGCTATTCTTCCCGCCCCCAGCAACCCGGTGGACCGGAGCCAAGAGATCCCTTTAAAGGCTCAAGTCCCGCCCCTGCTGCTCTTTCGGGCCTTCGATTGGTGGCTGCAGGGTGGGGCGGGGCCCAGCGCGGCTCTGCCGGGCTCGGGGGCGGGTCCTGGGCCGGGTCGGCCCCCGCCCCCTTTGTTCGCGCTGCGGCGGGAGGTGGTGGCCAGGGTGGGAGGTGTGTGAGCGCGTGTGTCGCGCGGTGGGGAGCAGTGGGTCGCGCTGCCGGCTGTCAGCTAGCTACGCGCCGCCGCCCGATGGCTCCAAGAGGTGTGCTGGATCGACCCCGGGGGGCCGGCAGTGGGTAAGCCCCTCTGCCTGTCGCCTGCGAGCATGACACCTACAGCCTCGGCGACAGCCTTCGCCAGCAGTGCCCGCGCTCCCGCCTCCGGCAGCCGCAGCCGCTGCCTTGGGCATTGGCCCCCGGACCCCCGCCCTTGATCAACGCCCAGACCCTAGCGTCAGAAGACCATGGCTGGCCAGGGGGACTGCTGCGTCAAGGTGGCGGTCAGGTAGGGACCGACAGCGGGAAAAGGGAGCGTGAGCGGCGGGGCTCGGGCTTTGTCTCGGGTGGGCTTGGAGCCGGGGGCACGGACATCGCTGGAGCTGGAGCCCGGACTCCCGGAGGAGGGGCCGGCGTGGGCCGGGCTGAAGGGCGCCGCGCGCTGGCCCCGCTGCCGCAGGGGAGCGGCGGCCCGGCGGACTGCTGGAAGGTGGCTTTGTTTGGGTGGTTAATTTCGGGCCCCTCTTGGGAGCCCTTAATGATCAGAATATCGAATAAACAAGGAAATCCGGTATTTCACACCCAGCCCTGGCCCAGGCCGGGCGTCAGTGCGTTTCCTCTTCGCCTCCCCACGAGGCTGCTGTCTCATAGCGGGATATTGGAAGGGAAATTTTTTTCGCCCTCATCTACCCCAATCAGCTAGTTCTGTGCTGGGTCCGGCTAGCCAAGGCAGCACACTCTCCCGGAGCTCGTTCTGCAGAGATGGGTTCTAAGACCACGGAAGGGCTGGAATGGTGCTTTGGCCTAACGTGGAGAGTCAATGGAAAGAATCCTGTAGGGCCTGCCCCAAAAGGAGATGGGGTGAGAGGAGGGGGTATTAGGTATATTTGAGAGGCTACCTTTGAGAGGACAGGAGGGTGTGACACTGGCCCATCCTCTGGCACTCAGGTGAAATTGAACAGGGAAGGGTTGGGTAGATTTTTCTGGGGGTTCCATTCCTGACAGCTCTCAGATGTGAAGTGATCTGACAGAAATTAGGCTAGAGAGGGCATGGCTGGGTAGGTTCTGTTGGGAGGGGCACACAGAGGTACAGGGACAGGAAATACTGCAAAGTTGAACCATCTGTGTTCTTTGTGCTGGGTGGAGATGCTTTACACCACACTGCCTCTCCCTGTTTTTATTTGGGGGTTTTCTCTTTGAGAGGGTGTATTAGGAGAGTACCAATCTGGGACTTCACCAAGGCAGGGATGTAGAGAGGCTTTGCCCCAGCTTTGTATGATAGGGGGAGTGGAGGGTCTACGGTGGGTCCCTGAGACAGGTCTCCAGATCCCCTGGGTCAGAGATGACCCAGATTCCAGGGGTCCTGGGAAGTTGCTTCTAGACAGGGCCAGAAATGATAATGGATGAAGGCCCCACTTCCTGTCCCAGGGCAGATGCCCCTAGCCACCTCTGCAACCTAGAGAGGAGGCATTGAGGCTGATCCCAGATCTGAGGCTGAGGGAGGGAGATTGAGGCCCTACACCCTGTACCCCAGGAAGCATTCAGAGCATCACTTGAGTACAGCCTTCCTGGCTCCCAACAGCCTGAGACAAAGAGGAGCCCTGCAGGTGCCTGGTGGGCTGACTGGGGCGGGGCCAGGCTGTCGCTGGGGCTGACATTGCAGCAGGAGCCCTTGGAGGTCGAGAGAGGGAGGTGCAGGGTGGGGAGTGGGAGTGAGAAATGTAAATATGGCATCTGCTGCAGATGGGGAGAGTCCAGCGCCATAAAAGGGAAATGAAGCTGCAACCCCCATCCAGTGTGAACCAGGGCTGGGAAGAAAGGAGCTTGGGGTGCCCCTTCCAGGGGGGCTTTCCTTTAGACTCCATCTTGCAGGAGAGAGTCAAACAAAGGCCCTCCACATCTGTTCAGGGTCCCCAGCCTGGGCTGGGACATGGTAAGATGAGGGGCTTCCTGAGGGGCGGCGGGGAGCCTTAGGGGACAGCACATTATGTCAAGGGTGAGAAGCCAGTGCTCCCTTCACATTACCAGAATAATCCTGGGGCCCTGTCCACAGAGAAAGGATTGTGCCTGCTCTCTGCACCCAGTGCTTTAGGGTGATCTTCCCAGTCAGATTGTCCTAAGTGAGGTCCCCATGCCTTGCCTTGAGTGGCTGATCTGGAAGGAAATGTGTAAGGAATCCTGCATCAAAAGAGCCGGGGCTTTCAGGGGCTGCAGGAAGGTAAGGGCCCCGCCCACTCCTCTCTGCCATCGGCTCTAGCTCTCCAGCTCAGCTTGAGCGCCCAGCCCGGCACACGCCAGACCTCAATGGGCAGCCGGCCGTGGAAGGCAGACAATGCCTGGACAGAACCCAGTTTCTAATCAGAGAACTGAGGGTAGGACTGGGCCAAGGCTAGGCTGGGAGGGGGAGCAGATGGTGCCAGTAACGAGCCATAGGGGGAGTTCTCCTTGTTTTGGATGTCCGATCTCCTGCCCCCAGAAACCACTCGTGTCACCTAAAGGATTGGGTGTGGGGCTGCAGTCAAGTAGAGCACTTATGAGAAGGGCCAAGGATTTGGAATTGCCTATACCTACTGCTTCCCCAGGGCTTACTACCTCCTGCCAGGTTCAGCTATCTTTCTGACTTCCTGGAAGTCCTTTGTCCCTAACTGAAGCCTTTTTGAACTCCCATGAGATTAACTTGTGATGAACCCTGGAGTCCAGCTCTTGGGACAGGGATCCAGGATTGACACAGACTTGGGCTGATGTGTGTGTTTAGGAAGAGAGGCCCAGGCTGTTCCACTAGGTGAAGTTCCAGGCCCTGGGCTCTTGGGCTCTAATCTGGGATGAGGATCAAAGCTGGCCATCTGCAAAGTGCTGCTGGGAAGGCCTGGGCTCCGGAAAAACCGGAGGAAATTTGCAGGACCTGGGGCTTCAGGATTAGGGGAAAATGTCCAGGTGTTTGTAGGCCCTCAAAGCCCCACCCCATTGCCTCCCCAACTAGGTGGAGTCAGGCCCATCTGCTCCTGAACTGGGGCTAGTCAGTTTTTTACCAAGAGATCCCAGGACAGTCCCCTCAGGCCTGCCCTCTGATCCCTTTATCCATTAATCCCCTTGTACTGTAAGGACTCTCAGCTTCCTGGGCTGGACTAGAACTGGCCTTTACCTGGGGGTGGGGGAGGAGGACCTGTAGCACAGCTAGAGAGAGGTGAGCCTGAGCTGTAACCTGCGGCCAGCTGCAGAAATACAGGCCTGACAAATGTTAAGAGATGCAAGTTGGCAAAGTCGAAATTGGGGAAGGAAGCCAAGTCACATGGTGAGTTTATTTAAGACCCTTTCAAGCCCCCAGCTCTGAGCCTTCACCATGAGGGGAGCCCTTAGTGTTGCCTAACTCCCTCCTGCTTATCTCTGCCTAGCTTCCCTAAACTTCCTTCCTTTAGTCTGCAGGGGAGGGGGAGGTGCCTTGGCCAGTCCCACATCCATCCATAGAGAATACAGGGTTGAACAGGGTAGAGAGGGAATTGAGGGAAGCCCCAGCTGGGGACCCAAGGGACAGTGTTAGAGTGGACCCCTGTCTTCTCCCATAGGGGTTCTCTAGCTGCAATTATTTCCCTAGTTCCAGACTAGTCTCAAATCTTGGTCCATAGCTATCTAAATTTTCAGTCAAGAACATTGTGGGATTGGGAGAATAAAGAAGACTGAACTATGGGGGTGGGCATGTGGGTGCCTTCAGGGTCCCAAAGCCATTCAGAGCCAACTGATGCCAACTGCATTTCATGCTTTCCAGTTTGCAGAAACTGAGGCCTGGATAGGAGCTCTGAGGGTTGTGTGGAGACCTGAGAGTCCTGGTAGTGGCCTCCTGCTGCATTGACAGGGCTTACATCACCACAAGGAAGTGGAGTGTAGTAACCACAAGCCCCGGAAACCTCCCCTCCTCCACCACCCAGCCAATATGCTTGATTGGTTCTCAGCTTTTGTAAACCCAAGGGTGGGGCTGGGGCTGGGGCTGGGGCTGGGAGGTAACTGAGGTGACACATGCCTGACACCTTTACTCTTACAGCTCAGGGAGCAAAGGGCAGGGCTGGACCAATGCAATGCATCTGCTAAACGGGTCATGGGTCCTCTTTCCTGATTGTCCTTCTGGGCCTCAGTTTTACTCACTGGGGAATGGGGACACCTGGTTTGTTCTGATTTTTTCATTTATGCAGAGCAGAAGTTTGAATGAAGTAGAAGGCATTTAATTCTTGGAGGGAACAAAATACAGGTAGATACCTGCAGAGTCAAGTATGAATAAAATGTTTAAAAAATAAGCCCTAATTTAAGTATACCTAAGAAGTATCTCCCTAATTTTAAGCTGCAGTGAATTATTGGGTAAAGTGATTCAAAGTGACTCCACCTATTTATTTATTCAGAGAAGAAAGCCTGCAGGGTAGAAAGGAGAGTGAACTAGGAAGTGGCTTAGCACTATGATTTGTTGAACACTTACTTTGTGCCAAGCACTGTGCCTGCATTATCCTATTACACCCACCAAGAAACTGAGGCTACTCTCCTTTTATAAACGAGTGAACACAGCAGCAGATGCAGGAGGCTGGATCTGAACCCAGAGCACTCCTCTTTGCAAGCACGTGGCTCCTCAGACTGCTCTAAGCCACCTCCAGTCCAGCTGCTAATTGGCTAAGTGTTCTGGTCTCTGCTTCGGTTTCTTCAAATGCTTTACTTCTGTACACAGTTGCCCTGGAGGAGAATGTGGGAGCAGCGCACAGCGCTGTGCAGCTGTGTGGCAAGGGATTTGCCTTACAGGGTTACTTGGCATAGGGCTGCCCATCCCCACCGTGGCCCTAGTTCCTAAATCCTTGTGGTTTCCTTTTGGTTTGGGGGAGTTCCTGCCTCCCCATTCTCTTGGCACCCTCTAGAGGAGGAGGTTCTGGGGCTTCCAAGTCTTCTCCTGCTGCCACCCCACCTCCCTCAGCCAAAGGTGAGAACCCCAGGCTTCCTGGGCCTCCTGGCCTTTCATTTTACCCTCTGGACAGTGTTGCAATTGAGGACATTAAGGAGGAAAGCAGTGTCCTCCTACCCCCGCCCCCTTAGAACAGCTGGAGGGAGCACTTCCAGGGAATGAGCAGGGCTAAGACAGATCCACACCCCCCCATCCTATGGAGGGAGGAGAGGGGAGGCTGGGGCAGGGGCAGTGAAGCCCCAGGCTGGCAGCAGTGTGGACTGCAGTGTTCTCTGGAGGACTCCCCCTGTTTACCTCCAGCTGCTCTGAAGCATGGGAAAGTGGGCATGCCATGGTTCCTGTCCCCAGATGCTTAAGTCCCTGTACCTCTGTCTTCTCGGTTGCAGGCCACTATCATAGCTGGTGGTGGAAGCTCCCTGTCAGTCCTTTCACAGGCTGGGCTGGGCTGACCTAGGCAGAATGAAGGTGCAACAAGAGAACCTATTGCGCAGGGGGGGCAGGGCCAGGGCCAGCGTGGCTCCTGCCCTCCACAGCCAGCCAGCCAGCCAGCCAGCCAGCCAGCCAGCTGCCTGTTGCTCTGCATTCCTCAGCAGGGGAGCGTCCCCAGGGTCCAGTCCCCACTGAGCTGTCCCCCACCAGATGCAGATGTCATCACAGCTCTGGGCTCTGGGCTAAGCCAAACTGCAGCATCTCCTGTCTCCCAGGAGGTCATGGGAAACCCCTGCCAGATGCCCCCTGGTGGGGGTGGGTCTGCAAGAGCACAGCTGAGTGGCACTTCCCTGAGCTAGGCTTGCCCTTCCCAGGCCTCAGAGCCAGAGGAGTCAGTCCATGGCTCAGGAAGCTCCTGGTGCTGCTCACAGCCGGGTCTGTGCAGCCAGCCTGCCAGCACAGGGCCGGCTGGGGGTACATGCAGCTCAGGACAGGGACTGGCCCTTTCTCTCAGCCTCTGCATCCCACTCCCTGCTGCTGACACCACATCCTGTCTTCTCCTATATCCTCCCCAGTGCCTGGTTTCAGCCTCTCTGGGGAGTACTCCTGATGGCCTAGAGGGTGAAGGGCAGGGAGACCCTCCCCAGATGCCTCATACCATACACCCCTCCCGTTTGCCTGCCTTTCCCCAGCATGATTCAGGAGACCATGGCCAGGACTCTGGGATGAATTGAAAGGATGGTCAAGCACATCCCTGAGGAGGGGGTGGGGTGACAGTTCTGAACCCTGTTTGTGGGGTTGACACCCCAAGACTTCCTGCTTTGAGTATTGCTACCTCTCCATGCTCTGAAGACCCTGTTCAGGGGCAAAAGTCAGGCAGAAAGGATTGACAGACCCCTTTCACTGGGCCGGCCAGGGCCTCATAAACCCATGCCCTTTGGCTCCACTATACAAAACCTTCTTGTGAGGGTTCAGAGCGAGCCCCAGTCTTTTCCCTGAGGCCAGCTGCAGGAGGGCTGGGCTGGGGACAAGTCTGAGAGGCCAGGGAAGCTCTATGGGGAAGGCAACAAGACCCTCAGGCTGTTACAGGGCTCTCTGGTGGCTCTGCCCCCACTTTCCCGTACAGCTAAAAGGGTCAGCACCCCAAAGTGGATCTTGCCGCCCTGACTGATAGATGCCTGGCCTCTGTGGGGAGGTGCCTTGTCTGGGCTCAGTCAGTTAAATCCCCCCTGGTGTCTCGGAGCCAGACTCCCCAGAGAGAGCAGGGATTTTGCTTCCAGCCGCCTTCCCCAGAACTGGCAGGCTGCCAGGGAGAGGAGGAGGAGGAGGAGGAGGAGGAGGAGGAGGAGGAGGAGGAGAGGGTGCTCAGTAAAGGGGGGTGCGGACGTCTTCTTTCTGCTGCTGAGGAGCGCTGCTGCCTTGCTTTGGCAGGGAAGCAAGCTCCATGCTTCCCAGGCCCCCGGGCCGCAGCTTCCTTAATGACAAAATGGGGAAATACTTTCCCAACAGGCCCCTCATGGCACTGCTGGCAGCTGTTGGTGACATCAGCCAGGGAGATTCTCTGAGGGGATCGGTTTTCTCCAGTCCAACCTCTCTCCTGCCCTGGTGCAGAGTTGCTTGGGGGATGCAGCCAGACTGGGCAAGGGTAGGATTGCTTGGAATTTCATCTCCACCATTACAAATTGTGTGACTCTCGGTTGTTAAATCTCACCTTCTGAGCCTCCCTAAACATATCCCTTGCTTCCTGGGGTAGACACGACACAGTCCCTCCTTTCATGTGCATCAATGAGCTGGGAACCCAGGTTTTCAACAAATAGTAGATATCGTCCTTATGGGATGAGGCCTGGGAGGCAGAGGATGCTGGAGGAAGAAGACTCCTCCAAGCTTCCCTGTTCAGTTTAACAATCATTGCAGGCAGGAAGTTCTTTTTGCTAGCTTATCTAAATCCCCCCTGCTGTAGCTAAGTTCCCCTTTGATCTTGCCCTGTCACTGATGAGGAAGAGCTGGCCCCTGGCAGGTTACAACATGGCAAAGTGACCCGGTGTGCCAGCAAATGAAAGATCATGGGGAAAAAAAAAAAAAAAAAGATCATGGGGTTCCTCTCTGTGTCCCTCCCCTACCTCTGCCCCCAAACACACGCACACACACATTTCCACCATGGAGGATGCAACACTTGACTGCCTCTCTGTCCCTGCCATCCTGGTTGAAGCCAGGTGTGCTGATTTTGGACTGGACATGAGGGGGGAAGCAGTAGAATCTGGGCCAACTTTACTTCTCCCCTCAGGCTTTGGTGCTGCATGCCCAGAGACTGACTAGCCTCTGGGGGCTGCATTTCAGGATTCCAGGAAGGCATTAGGGATCCTGTTGGAGCAAAGAGCAGATATGCTCTTAGCCCCCTGAAGCTTTTTTTGAAGGATCTAGTCAGGTTGGTTATTTTGGTCATTTAAGAGATGAGTCTAGTCCAGGTTTCTCTTCTTCTGAAAGTCTGTGAGGTAGGGCCTAGGGAGGAGAGGGTGTCCCTCCGCCTGGAAGTCCTGAAGTCCAAATTACACACAGGTGGGCAGCTGCATGCATGCTAGGTGTCTGTCTCAGGTACTCCTCTGGATGGAATCTTCGGGACTGAGGGCTAATGAAGGTAATCTTCATAGAAGATCTTGTTTCTTATTAGCTCCCTGACCTTGAGCCAAGTTCTTGCCTCATTTGTGAATCAGAGGCAAAAAATTCCAACTTTAGAACTAAATGGTATGTGATGGCCTAGCTTTGAACAGCATCCTAAATAGCACCTAGCAAGAGGCGGCCTGTTCCCTGAGGACCATGGTGGGTACAGTACAGAGAAGATGCATCAGGCATCACAGACCATGCACTATCTTTGTAAGAATCTTCTAGAATTCCGGAACAGTTCATAGATATCTTAAGGTCACAGCTTGTTACTTCTCCTCAGTGAGAAATAAGACCAAATGCAAAGAGCCTGGGGCCCTTGGGGGCCTCAGGATAAGATTTGGTTGGCAGGTCAGTTGGAACATGGGAGCATCCCTACTGATGGGTGGGACTGATTTCATCTAAGTAGCTAAACTCCCTCCTGGGAGCCCAAGGTCGCTGGGAGGAGTTCCTGGGAGGGGTGATTGGCCGGCTTCACGTGATGTCACTAGAGAGGGTTGGAGGTGAGGCTGGCAGTCCCCGTCCTCCCCCTCCCACTCAGCGGGGCTGGGTGTGGGGCTCCAGGCACGTGCCCGGATGTGCCCAGTTGTTACCTCTGCAGAGGAAGTTTTCCATCCTTGGCAGCCTCTCAGCAGCCACCCGCCCCGGCCTGCCTCCTCCCTGTCTCCTCTGTCCTGTCCTCCAGGCTCCTCAAAGAGCCGAGGAACCGCTGAGCTCAGCTCTTCCCGCAGCCCCGGCCCGCGGCTCGCAGCCTTTGTCCCCCGCGGGCGGCGGCACCGAGCGGCTGGGGGCGGGCCCGGGAGGAGGGGGCTCTCAGCCGCCCGCGCGTCCGTCGCCGCGATGGCTCGAGTCCCCGGGGGCGGGGGACCGCCCCCCACATCCCACCAGCCCCTGCTCAATTGTGAGCGGAGGAAGCTCAGCGCCCTCGTCGCCGGTGCCAGATCCTGCCTCTGAAAAGCCCCGGGCCCTTTCTCCTCGGGCCGCCGCTCAGCCTGCGGGTTGCCAAGTGGCAAAATAGGCAGGCTCTGTTCTGGGGGGTTCCGGGGCCTTTCCGAGCAGGGCAGGATCTGCAGAAGGGGGAAGCGGGAGGGGTGGGGCTTGGGGGTGAGATGACCCTGGGTGGGATTCAGGCGGCCCTGGGCAGAAGTGTCCCAGGATCTTTGGGCCACATACCGTGATGGACAGAAAGACAAGCAGCTGGCCCGAGGGCCATAGTTTGCCAATTTGAGGTTTTGGGGGTTTTTCTGTCTTTTGTTTTAATTTATCTGGATCACTGAGGGTTTCTTGCCTTCTGAAATTTGGTGCTTAAGGCACGTGCTTCACCCTAGTCCTGACTCTGTCCATAACTCCTAGGGCCCATGGTGTGATCAGAAGAGCCTAGAGACACTCCTGACTTCTCCCCATGCACCAGGGTTAAGTGGTTCCCATCCTTGCTACCCTGCTTTAAGGGGAACTCTCTTTTCTGGGGCAGGATGGGTCACTGCCACCTAGACAGCAACCCAAAGAAATGATGTCATTCACAGTGGGACCAGGCGAAGAGGCTGCTGGGGGCTGGGGTGATGCTGTTCTTAGAAAGTTAAAACTGGGAAGATCTCTAGATAACCCAGGCAGAAGTCCAGAGTCATATGCTACAAGAGGTCAGAGGCTGGACCAGGACCAGCCCTCCAGGTTTGAATTCTCCCTGAGACAGGGTGTGATGAGGAATGCTGCCCCAGGATGGAGAGCCGTGGAAGGCATCTGTGTGGATGAACATGTAGGACTCCTGCCTCTGATGGTGGTGCTGGGGAGGAAATTTCTTTAGTGATCTGGGGATTGAGAGTTTTCTGGGTAGGATGCCTTCAGAGAAGTGCAAGGGCGTTTGTAGTTAGCTCGAGCCAGGATTGATGCCCTGCTTCACTGTGTACTGTGCATGCAGCTTAACCACTTTGAGTCTCTTCTTTCCTTTCTAAAAGCATCACTTAAGTAAGGTAAGCTGAGGGGGCTGCCTGGCCCTGAACTAGCACAGGGAACACATCCGGGAAGTCATCCTCCCTTGCTTCCATCCATAGCTACCCATTCAGTCCCATTCCTGGGACTGTCAGTCTCTCCCTCTCCTAGTCAGTTGCTTTTAGAATAGTGACTCATCCAGAGCCCATGTCCTCTCTCTTCCAGCTGGTACCTGTTTTTCTAGGTGACACTGCTCACCCACCTGTGCCCTAGTAAAGCACCTCATGCTTAGAATGGGCCAGCATGGGGCTCTGTTGCTCTCTCTAACCACAGAGAACCCCACGTCAGAATGTGCTGGGCCAACAAAGGGTCCCAGGGTGAGCCAATAATGTAGGCTACAACTTTTGAACCCTAAAACCCTGGAGTGCCCTTGTCTGCATGCTCCCTCCATACTGCTCTCCGGCTGACTCTCTCCATCCTGGGAGGCAGGCTCCCTGGGTGGTCTAGGGGCTAGTTGCTGAAGGCGAGGCTGCCCCTCTCATTGAAGGGCTCTGACAGCGGGGCTGCTGCTCCCCCTTGCCTGCTCCCACTGTCTCTGGGGATGCTGATTCGATTTGCTCCAATCGCCAGTGTTGCCATCTGCCTGCAGTAATTAAATGGTATTTGAACTGGATCCAGAAATCCCATCGCAGGCAGCCATGTGGGGAGGGTGTCCTCAGGAGCTCGTGCTTGCCCACGCAGCTTGAGGGTCCTCAGAGGCTACTTGGGCCAGAACCTTGCTTCACCTGGGAATATCCAAATGTCCTGGGAGGAAATGCCCTGGTCTTAGGTCCCACAGGCCCAGGGCAGAGCAAGGTTTGAGGTCCTGTCTATAGCCTGTAGCCTGTGCAGTGCTTTATCCCTCTGTCTGAGTATGAGACTTTCCCTTGGCCCTCTGAGCCCCGGTCCTTATAGACAGTGTAGTGCAGGACCATCACAGGGACATGCATGCAGATAGCCTGAGCTCAAACTGGCTCCTTACTGTCTGTGACGCTGGAGGACACCATCCCAGATTCCTCATCCATAAATGGGGTTATCATGAGTTAGTATGTGTCAGTGTGCAGATGCTGCTTGGCATACAGTGAGAACTCAGTGTTTGAGCTGCCATTATTTATGTAGAGATAGGAGTCTTGCTGACCCTGAGGTCTCTTAGGGCGGAGTTCTGGTCTGCAGGTCCAGAGAGGATGAACAAGAACCGGGCACAGTGGTGCATGCCCATAATCCCAGCTGCTTAGGAGGCGGAGGGAGGAGGATCGAAAGTTCAAGGGCAGCCTCAGCAATTTAGCAAGGCCCTAAGCAACTTAGTGAGGCCCTGTCTCAAAATAAAAAGCAAAAGGGGTGGGGATGTGGCTCCATGGTTCATTGCCTCTGGTGTCAATCCCTGATATAAAAACAAAAACAGAAGATTCAGAAACCAATTCAGGTGGGAGGCTGAGAAGCAAGTTTCTCACTTTACCTTGGCCCAGGAAAACTGGATAGGATAGCAACGTCCTTGGGCTTCCATTCCTTTCTGGGGAGAGCCACCCATCATGAGGACCTGTTCATACCTCAGAGGAAACACTTCTAAAGAAAACCCAGACACCACATGTGGAAGCAACTGGGGAAATAACTGCCCCCTCCCCAGGAATTTTCCCACCTTCCCAGTCCACTCCCTTAAAGCCAAGTGCAGGTAACAGTTTCAGGTGAGCACCTCACTGGCCTGCAGTTCAGTGAGGTGCTCACCTGAAACTGTTCAGTGCCAGGGGGCTGGGCTCGGGACAGAGACAGGAGGATAGCTTGGAGGCCCTGGGCTCTGTGGCCGGGCGCCTCTGGGCCCTGGGTGGGTGCTGGCCTGGTCCCACTCATTCTTTTCTTCTCTTGGTAAATGTTGGCTTGGGGAGAGGGAGCCTCACAAGCAGCTCATTGTGAGTGCCTGGCCAACAGGGCTGGCTTGTGTGAGCCCATGGGCACTAGAGCCTAAACCCCCCTTTACTTTAGGGTGTTGGGGGATGCTTTCAGCCAGGCTCTTCACACGCATGCTCACTGACTCATGCATGGTTGCCATGGGGATCTCGTCATGGTGATGGCTACTTGGAAAAGGGAAGAAGGGGTAACTGATGGAGACAGTTCTGCCCATGACTGGCTCCCCACTCAGTCCTGATGCCACCTGCTGTCCTCTGTATGAGGGGGCCTCCCAGCGTCTGAGGGATAGGCCTACCCTGTGGCTGGCCTGCTGTCCCTTCTAGAGGTTTCTGCCCTTTGCAGGAAACGTTCAACTTGGCCTGAGATGCCACATTCTGCTTTGTCTGGCCCTTCAGCTCCTGCAGGGAGCCAGACCTGGTGACTGTCCACCAGGCTCTGGCATCTGGGAAGGGGGTTGTTGGTTTGGAGGACCCCTGCAGCCCCCACAGGCTTTGGCAGAGGCTCTGGCCTCCTTCAGAACTTGGCCCTAACCTGGGGGAATGTGACCCAGAACCAGGCTTGTCCCTCTGCTCCCTGTCCTGGCCCTGAGCTTTGCCTCCACAGAAGCAGAGTATTCTTGCTCGGAAGGGTGTTGATCTCCAAGGTCCCCAGTCCAGCCAGGACTGTGTGCTTTTTTCTTTTCTTTTTTTTCTCCCCCTCCCCCTCCTTTTTTGGTGGGGAGGGATAGAATTAGGGATTGATCCCGGGGGCGCTGTACCACTGAACTACATCCCTAGTCCTTTTTATTTTTTATTTTGAGATGGGGTCCCACTGAATTGCTGAGGATCTTGCTAATGTTGCTGAAGCTGGCCTCAAACTCACAATCCTCCTGCCTCGGCCTCCTGTGTCACTGGGATTATAGGAATGCACCACATCTGGCAAGACTATATGTGGTTCATGCCACACAGATATGGCGCTGGCCCCATCGCTTGCCATTATGTAACCTTGGACAAGTCATCTGAACTTTCTTACCCTCAATTTTCTCATCTGTAAAATCAGGCAAATAATAGATACCTCACAGGTTTATAGGGAAGAATACATGTATTATTTATATAAAATATGTTAAAGAGAGATTTAGTATATACTGAGTGCTCAATAAATGTTAGCAACAGCTGTCTGGGGGTATGATGCTTTTATTACTGTGTTACCAAAGCAGTCCTCGGTTAGCTCCTCCCCACCTTCCTCTCTGCCCAGTGCCAGTGGGAAGCCTGGCAGGTAATGTGAGGAAGGAGGGCCTGAGCCAGGGCTTCTCTATCCTGGGCAGGATCCGGCCCCAGCTGTCGAAGGAGAAGATTGAGGGCTGTCACATCTGTACGTCTGTCACCCCAGGGGAACCCCAGGTCCTACTGGGGAAGGACAAGGCCTTCACCTATGACTTTGTCTTTGACCTGGACACTTGGCAAGAACAGATCTATTCGACTTGTGTGAACAAGCTTATCGAGGGCTGCTTTGAGGGCTACAATGCCACAGTGCTGGCCTATGGGCAGGTAAGCCACCTCCACCCCCAATAGTGGCCACCGACTTTGGTGTCCCCTCATCTGAGCCCCACCTTTAGAGCAGTTGAGACAACTGCATGGTTTTGTCTATTGTCTGAGGATTTGGCTGAGCCGGAGGGCTGGGAACAGTGAGGGACTTCCACGCTGGTGCCTCCAGAGGGTGCTGGGTAACACTCTCCTTGTCTTTGCCAATGCAGACGGGCGCCGGGAAGACGTACACTATGGGCACTGGCTTCGACACAGTGACGTCAGAGGAGGAGCAGGGCATCATCCCAAGGGCCATAGCTCACCTCTTCGGGGGCATCGCTGAACGCAAGCGACGGGCTCAGGAGAAGGGTGTGGCTGGGCCTGAATTCAAAGTCAGCGCTCAGTTCCTGGAGGTACTGTATTCTTGCAGGGTAGGCAGGAGGGACAGGCAGGAGGGAGACCTGGTAGACCACAAAGCCACCCAAGCTGGGTCCTCCTCCAGTGCAGTCGAGTAGCCTAGGGAGTCACAACTGATGAGTTCCTTGCTGCTGGAAGTCCCCAGGCAAGGATAGGAGGATCAGTGGGAAGCTTTGAAGGGTTTCCTCCATCAGATGGTAAGGAGTCAGTGACCTATGAGATCTCCTCAAACCCTGTCTGATTCTAGCTCTGACACTTTTTAGCCATGTGACCTTGTGCATGTCATTTCATGCTCTGAACTTCATCTGCAAAATAGGGGTGATGTCTACTTCCCAAGGGTTGGCGAGGATGACGTGGAAGCATGTTACTTGTGCATGGTAACAACTTTGGTTCCTGCCTTTCCTCTGGCCTTCATGGGTCCCTCCTCCGCCTTCAAGTAGCCTGCCTGTCCCTTTCTGGCTGAGATGCTTCCTGGCTCTGAGTCTTCTTGGGTCTCCTGGCAAAATGGTCCCTAGAAGAGAATTCCTTGGCCTCTAGCCCTGCCTGTGAATGGGAGGGTGTCAGCCTGAAACTATGGCATCCAGGAACTTTCTGGGGTGAAGGATGAGATCTCTAGGCTCCTTGACACTTGGGCTGTGCTAAGCCCCAGATCAGTAACCCCAGGTGTAGGCACTCCCTACTGTGAACGGGCCCTCCCAAAGGGTTTCTAGGAAGGCAGAAATGATCTCCACCAAGAGCCTGACCAGGTTTCTCTGGGACATATGGTTGGGCCTCTCAGATCCTCAGCATTTAAATATTCAAGCCAAGGAGCCCAACCTTGTGGTGTTTGCTGGTTTTAGAGGTACCCTGGGCTCTCACCCCAAAACCCTGGTGTTGCAATTGTACTCTGGTTGTCCTTTGAGGGAAATATGTGACCTCAGCCCTGCCCACACTTTCCCATGCTCCAGCTCCTACCCATCAGAACAGTCACTCCCTCCTGGGTACACATGGCTACTGCTTTCCTGATTTCTTAGGGGGACCCTATATTTTAGGCATGGGAATTTTTATTTGTTTTTCTAGACCTTTGTTTCTGATGAACTGCCTGCCTCTGTGTGTGTGCACATGTGTGTATGTGTGTGCACACGCATGCATGTATATCCTGCTGCTTGGGTATTGCTATTAGCTTTTCTCTCACATCTCTTTGTTTTCTTCCTTTCTCCATCCCGTTGCCATGGGGATCCACAAAAGTAGGCTATTTTCTATAAAATCTATGCCAAGGGGTGAACCACAAGGGGTTAAATGATGCAGTGTGTCTGTCCCAATATAGACAGACACTAGAGTGCCCCCTCTTTACCATCTCTCCTTCTGTTTCCTCTTCCCCTTCCTATGAGATATTTCTGTCCCTTTAAGGCCCTCAGTGCCTCAGATGTCTGAGGTCTGCAGTCCCCCTCCCTCTTGCCCCACTGGATTCTCCCCCATCTCTTTCCCGCTCCCAGTCCCAGCTCCCTGCCTGTAGACCACTCCAGACTGTCAGTGGAAGTTTCCTTGCTCCTGATTCCAATCACAGGAGTCTCCTGGGCTACCATCTGAAATGGGTGGCCACCTCCCCACATTAGGCTCCCCAGAAGGCTGGGCCCCAGTCACCCTTTCTCCATGATCTGTTTCCCTCCTGAGCATGGGGCAAGGCACATAGCCGCCACCTTCCTCCCCTCACTGGGAGGTTGTCATTATGTCAACCGCCAGGGACCATGGGGATCAGGGAATGGTCCCTGGAGGTCTCTGAGCTCTGCCTCTTCCTTCCCTCATCTGGAATCATCCCATCCCCTCTTTTCCTGTCCAGTATTGCAATAAGATCTGCCCAAGTCATGTCAAGTTTTTTCTCTAGGATCCACATCCCTTTGTCCCTTTAAGTCCTTAGCTACCTACTGGGACTGAGAGCTGCTGGATACTGGTTCCTCAAAGTTGAGGAACCATGTACAACCTCAGGGTAGGTCTGCCCAGGGCCCAGCTGCCCTCCTTCCCCTGTCCAGGAGAAAGATCCTAGAATTCAGAACCCAAAAGGGACCAGGGTTAGATAAGTTAACTTCCAGAGCCTCAGTTTCCACTTCTGCAAAATAAAGGTGGTTTAGAAACAGGAGAAGCCCCCCGGGGGCCCTGCGCTGTGTGCCCTATGAACCCAGCCCTGTTCCCTCCTGGCACAGCTCTACAACGAGGAGATCCTTGACCTGTTTGATAGCACTCGTGACCCTGACGCTCGCCACCGCAGGTCCAACATCAAGATCCACGAGGATGCCAGTGGTGGCATCTATACCACAGGCGTCACGTCTCGCCTCATCAACTCCCAGGAGGAGGTGAGCATCCGCAGGATGTACAGGGCAGGCACAGGACATCCTGAAAGGCCAGAGGCTGGTAGCACAGACTCTTGAGACTCACCTCTGCATCTGTCCCCAGCTGATCCAGTGCCTGAAGCAGGGCGCCCTGTCCCGTACCACGGCCAGCACCCAGATGAATGTACAGAGCTCGCGCTCCCACGCCATCTTCACCATCCACCTGTGCCAGATGCGGGTGTGTGCCCAGCCCGATCTGGTGAGGAGCCCTCTGGGGCCCAGGAGCTTCTTGCTGTGAGGGTGTTGAGGGAGGACAACACGAGTAGCCCTGGACCCAAGCTAGCAAACCAGAGTTAGGGCTTGCCCTGCAACTTGTCGATTTTTCTTTTTTTTTTCTTGAGCTTCAATGACCTCTTCTATACAGGGGGGTAATGAGACCTATATCGAGTTGTGAGCAATGAATGAGAATCAGGCGTGTGCACATACTGTGTTTGCTGTCTCAGGTGGGCGAGGGCTGGCAAATCAGAGGCTGTCTTCTGCTACAGGTGAACGAGGCGGTGACAGGGCTTCCTGAGGGCACAGCTCCTACGAATGAATACGAGACACTCACAGCCAAGTTTCACTTTGTGGACCTGGCTGGCTCTGAGAGGCTGAAGCGGACAGGGGCCACGGGTGAGCGGGCCAAGGAGGGCATCTCCATCAACTGTGGCCTGGTAGGTACATGGAGGTCCCCAGCCCCGGCAGCTAGCTCAGCTCTGGCTCAGACCCTCCTAAGGCTCTATGACTCCAATGCTGCACAGGCTTCCTGGGGCTTCTTGCCAGCTATTGGGCAGGGCACACCTAGCTCTATTTCTAGTTCTTGGGGCCTTCACTCTCAGGCCTCACCCCTACCCCAATGCCCAGATTTCACCAATCTATCACATCTGCCTATAAACCCATACAGGGGTCTGTGGGCTGCTAGGGCCAGCAAGGCTGGTACAGATGGCTTGGGACTGTGTTGTGCCTGCCTCTCCCTCCCTGAGTGACTCCTGAGCACAGGGTCTGTCTCCTGCAGCTGGCCTTGGGCAATGTGATCAGCGCCCTGGGGGACCAGAGCAAGAAGGTGGTGCACGTGCCCTACAGGGACTCCAAGCTCACTCGGCTCCTCCAGGACTCTCTGGGGGGCAACAGGTATCTGATGACCAACATCCCTGTGAAGGGGTTGGGGAGGCAGAGAGGTTTTTGGAGAACACCCAGGTGAAGGTTGGATGCATGATGGCCCTGTGGATGAAGAGGCCTTCCCATCCGAGGCTGAAGATTAGGCAGGGACCTCGAAGTGCTCCATGACCTTTGGCCAGTTATGCTCAGACTCAGTTTCCTCATCTGCACAACAGGGAGAGATATTCCTCAGGGAAGTCATTCATCCCAAAGGAAAGAACAGACAGAAAATGCTAGAAAAATGCAGGGGCTATGGCACATCCTTATCACTAATCAGAGGACTCTGGCAATTAGGCACCACCACCTTTCCCACCTGGCTAGCTCCCTTCACTGGGTTACCCTCCGGCAGGGGAAACTTTAGGCCAGGTGGTCCAGAGACCTGCATCCCAGCTCCTGCCCTTCCAAATGCCCAGGTCCTTCAGGCATTAAAGTAGTGGGGCGTCAGGTGGGGGCAGAGCGTCCGCACCCCTCACTCTCACCCTGGCCTGACTGCACCCTCAGCCAGACCATCATGATTGCCTGCGTGAGCCCCTCAGATCGGGACTTCATGGAGACACTCAACACACTCAAATACGCCAACCGGGCCCGCAACATCAAGAACAAGGTGGTGGTGAACCAGGACAAGACGAGCCAGCAGATCAGCGCACTGCGGGCTGAGATCGCTCGCCTGCAGATGGAGTTGATGGAGTATAAGGCGGTGAGCAGGCTCCTGGGCTCTGCCCAGCACTCCTGATGAAGCCGGTGCCCGGCTCTGCACCTGCCCTGTGGTTCCTCAGCATGCCTGCCACCTCCCCATCACCTGCCCTTCCACTCCTTGTGCCTCCTGAGCATTGCTGTGTGCCGGGCCTGGGGCTCAGTGTTAGGAAATTACCCAGGTGACTTCAGCAGCCTGAGCCCTCTAGGCTTTAGAATGCAAAGTCCTTGCATAGATATCCTGCCCAGGGCAGACACTGTCCAGGGTGTTTTTATGTGCACTGAACATGCTGTGTTGGAACAGGTGAGAATGCTGTGCTTCGATAGATAAGTTGACAGTGGAGACCACAGTCACCCACTGTGCTGCAGGGGGACAGGAGAGAAAGTTGGTCTTGCTTGCTGGGTAGTCAGGGAAGGCCCCATAGAGGAGGGCTTTGATATAGATATTGGAGGACAAAGAGGAAGCAAGTAGGCATTCTAGGTAGGAGCAAAAGTAAAGAAAATGGTTGCTTTGAAGGAAGTATGTAATTCCATATAACTCAATAACTGTGCTTGAAGTCACCAACTGGTGGCCATGGCCATGGCCTCAATCTGGCACACGAATGGATTTTGGTTTGACTTGCACATGTTTTAAAAGACTGCTTAGTCATCAACCTTTCTGAAAATCAGGGAGTTTTAGCTTTTCTGGAAAAATTTCAAGTTCTATCTACATATGGCTAAAAGTTCGCTGGAATGCATGGTGGCTGCCTCTTTTAGATCACGTCTCTGAGTTTTTTTTTTTTTTTTTTTGGTGCTGGGGATTGAACCCAGGGCCTTGTGCACCCGAGGCAAGCACTCTACCAACTGAGCTATATCCCCAGCCACGTCTCTGAGTTTTAACTCCAGTCTCCACAACTCCTTGTTACCTTATACCCAAATTGAGTCCCTCAGTTATGACAACTGCCTGGCCCGGGTAGGGTTTTGTCCCCTGGAGTAGCATTTGTGGAGGTAGAAACATGAGTGGCAGAAAGGTAGGTCAAGCTAAGACAGTGGGAGGCCTTGAATGGCTGGTTCTAGAATTTGGATATTTGGGGTTTTGAGCATTGGGAGATGGGAGCTGTATTTTAGGAAACCAGGGGTAGGGGACCCTGCAGTGCTGCCATGTCCTACAAAAGGCCAGGGGACCTGGCGGAGAGAAGAGCATTGTTGCCACTTCCCTGTGAGATTTGGTACCTGACTGCTCCCTGCCTGTGCCCTTTCCCAGGGCAAGCGGGTGATTGGGGAGGATGGAGCCGAGGGCTATAGTGACCTGTTCCGGGAGAATGCCATGCTGCAGAAGGAGAACGGGGCACTGCGGCTGCGGGTGAAGGCCATGCAGGAAGCCATTGATGCCATCAACAGCCGTGTCACCCATCTCATGAGCCAGGAGGCCAACCTGCTTCTGGCCAAAGCTGGTAAGGCAGGGTGCACTCAGGCCAGCTGGAGCACCAATGTGGTGGACCCTTCCCTCTCCATTCCCATCCCAGGATGTTAGGCAGAGCAGGCCGGCCAGCCAGTGCACAGGTCGATCCATTCACACACTTTTTAACCACTTTTAAAACAATTCTGTACAATAAAGTAATACGTGTACACATCCTTCTTAAACAGGCAAGTGTTGTATCAGTATATGAAGCTAAAGGTTAAAGTGCCCTCACCAACCTCTCTGAGATTCCACCATGTCCTTTCTGCTTCTCTGAAGGAACCTTCTGGAGCAACTTAGTATATATTTTCCCACACCTTTCTCAGCATCTGTTTCAAGTATAAGTATGTTTGAATATATTCATGTGTGTATGAATATATACTTCTATATTGGAGATCATTTATATTATTCTTATGACTTTCCCTTTTCATTTAGCATTTTGTTTTATAAATCTCTATATATTAAAACCAGCCTAATTTTTTAAAAACTACTACGTGGTTTTCTGTAGGTGATGATGAATCATTTGTAACAAACAGCCCTTTTCTGATGGGCATTTAGCTGGTTTCCACTTTCTGCCTCTTACAACAGTGCTTCCTGTCTGTGCACGTGTACACGTGGCTAGAGATTCCTTTATGGAGAAGGTCCATGTGCACTCCCTATTGGAAGCACAGATACAAGGTCACTGGTCTTAGAGGGGAAGGTCCTTGCTGACACTCACCTTCTTTATTGCATGTCCCTTCTGCCTTCCGCCCTCCAGGTGACGGCAACGAGGCCATCGGTGCTCTGATCCAGAACTATATCCGGGAAATTGAGGAGCTACGGTGAGTGAGCCCCTGAAGGTGTGAGCAGGCAGGAGGCCTTGGCCAGACCAAGATCAGGGTGATGACATCTCACCTGGCCCCACCGCCTTGCTCTTTCCATGCAGGACAAAGCTCCTGGAGAGTGAGGCCATGAATGAGTCCCTCCGCCGCAGCCTCTCAAGGGCTTCGGCTCGGAGCCCCTATTCCCTGGGAGCATCCCCAGCCGGTCCGGCCTTTGGGGCCAGCCCAGCCAGCTCCATGGAGGATGCCTCTGAGGTGATCCGCAGGGCCAAGCAGGACCTGGAGCGACTGAAGAAGAAGGAGGTCAGGCAGCGGAGGAAGAGGTAAGCAAAGGCTGCCTCCTCCCTGAGAGCCCTGAGGTGGGAAATTGCAAATGGACCCTTCCAGAAGAACATGGACCCCCCTGTGTTCAGGAGGGACCACCACTGCCCCACTACACCCCATCCCCAGGAGCTCCCCCATTATTGTGTAGGAATTCATGGAGCAAATTTGCTCTGCCTTTTGGGCAGAGACCCCGCCGCCACCACCTCCAATGCTGTACTTCCCCCCCCCCCACCCCACAAGGCTAATTCTGGGCAGGACAAAAAAGAGCAACTGGGTTTTTAGGAGAGCAGGAAGTCAGCCCTATCCCTGTGCCTCCTGGCTGGAAGCTTTCCTTATCCCACCCTCCACCCTCCTCGCCTGCATGCTCAAGCCAGGGTTAGTCCCCCTAATCTGGGCTCCCCTTCACTCCACAAGCAGTCCAGAGAAGGAAGCCTTCAAAAAGAGGGCAAAACTCCAACAGGAAAACAGTGAGGAGACAGACGAGAATGAGGCTGAGGAGGTGAGGACCCCCACCCCCACCCCTCCTGGTCACATGTTTACTCCTGTGTCCCTGCTGGGGTTGGGGGTCCCCATCAGCACCTTCCAAAGGGTGGAGTGGGGTGAGTGCCCTTCATCGATCCTTGCACTTCCTATTAGCTCTGGCTGGTTGCCATGGTGACCTGCATCACTCAGGCCTCCTCCTCATCCCAGAGGAGGCTGGATGGAGGCTCCTCCAGAGAGGCTGTGCCCAGGCTACTGGGGGAGGGGGTAGTCTTCCCAAGGGAGGGTGTGGCCGACCCCAGCCCTCCTGACACAGCTGAGGTATTGGATCTGGCCTGGCCTCAGCTTCTGGGCTCCCCTCCTGGAGGCCAGGCACAGCCCTAATTGCGCCTGGTGCCCAGGAGGAGGAAGATCGAGACGAGAGTGGCTGTGAGGAGGAGGAAGGGCGTGAGGATGAAGACGAGGACTCGGGCAGCGAGGAGAGCCTGGTGGACTCAGACTCAGACCCCGAGGAGAAGGGTGCGGGGGGCCCGGGCTGGGGGACACGAGACACTGTGGCCAGTGCCCAGGGTGGGGCTTCCTGTCAGCAATGGGCCCAGAGAAGGTTCAGATGCCCCTGGGGTGGGATCGGGCTTGCTTGAGTTCTCTGAGATAGTCGTTGTCCAAGGCTCAGAACTCCCAGCTGTGAATTCAAGAACAAGAACCGTAATAATAATGATGCAAATACTGAGCGCTTACCATGTGCCAGCCTCTGTGATTAGCTCAGCATTTCACATGCTGGCTTCTTCCAGTCCTCACTGCTACCCCATGCATAGGTGCTATTTTCCCCTGCGTCACCATGGAGCATGCTCAGAGAGGTCCATACTCTCCCCAGTTTGGTCCAGGCAGAGCAGTGCATTGAATGTAAGCCTGGCTAGTGCCAAAGCCCATTCCCCTAAGTGGGGCACCTGCCCCTTTAGCTCTGTCTTGCTGCCATTTCTGGCCCATGGCTCTGCAAGGTGCATTCAGTCATTTCACCCTCCTCCACCCAAGCAGGGTCCCATGTTTCTATGACAGGTGGATGTTGGCCTCTGGAGCCGAAAGCAGTGGGAAGGATGTCTAGACCCGCTCCCAGCTTTGGAGGCCAGGCGTGCCTTTGGGGGCTGCTCTTTAAATGTGTTACCATATTTGGCAGCACTGTGCCCTCTTTGGATTTACCATTTCACCTTCCTCTGGTCATGGCTGACACGAGGAAACACCCCCTCCCTAGACTGCGCTCCCCACCTGGCCCTTACCCTGTTGCCAGTCTGAGCCTGGCTCTGCACCGACCCTGCAGAGGTGAACTTCCAGGCGGACCTGGCTGACCTGACATGTGAGATCGAGATCAAGCAGAAGCTGATTGATGAGCTGGAGAACAGCCAGCGGCGCCTGCAGACGCTCAAGCACCAGTACGAGGAGAAGCTGATCCTGCTGCAGAACAAGATCCGAGACACCCAGCTAGAGCGGGACCGGGTGCTGCAGAACCTCAGTGAGGCCGGAACTCCCCACCCCGCCAACCCCCGCTTTCCCCTGAGCCCCTCCCCTGTCAAAAGCACACCCTACAGCAGCTGGCTTCTTTGGGCCACAGTTGAAAGTTTTATGTCACACCCAGGTCCTCTGCCAAGTTTTAAATTCACCTTTTTAAAACTAACATCTCATATATTAGGATCTTTTAATCCTTTTTATTTCTTCATGTACCTAGGCAGGACACTTCCTGGCCTTTTCTCCGGCATTCAGTTCCTGGCGCCTGTCTATAAGCCACCTTCTGACTTCTGTCTCCTTACTCTCTTCTTCTTCCAGTTCAGTTCATTATTCATGTATTCATTCCTTTGTCTTATTCAGCAAGCCTTTGCTGGATGTGTCTTATGGAGCAGACATTATCCTAGATTCTAGAGATGTTGACGTGAGCAAAACCCCTGCTCTTATGGAATGCACGCTCTAGCTGAGAGAGACAGACGTGAACAAAATAAGTGTGATCTCTAAAATGACAGATGGTCATCAGGGATATTTTAAAACATACAGGAAGGAAGGAAGATGGGGGACACTTGGAACTAGGTTGGTCATGGGAGACTACCTGGGGAAGGTGACTGAGCAGAGGCAGGAAGGAGATGAGGTAGTGCTACAGCCGAACGAGCGATGTTAAGGGCCTTGCAACAGAGTGAACCAAATATGCCAAAGCCCTGAGCAGGTCATGCCCATTGTGGGAAGGAAGTTGCCTTCTACTCTGCAAACGAGGCAGTGTCGAGTTTTGAGAGAAGCACATGATGTGAAATTTAAAAGTATTTTTAAAACTTCACTGTGGCTGTTGTGTAGGAGAACAAAAATGGAGGGTGGAGACCATTTAGAAAATTGTGATAAAGATCCAGAAAAGACGGACAGGAGGTGGTGAGACATGGGAAGATTCTGGATATGTTTTGAAGGTCGAGCCAAAGGCTCTGTCAGTGCTTAGAGTGGGGGACTTGAGGGAGAGGGGAACCAAGGATGCCTCTGAGCTGGAGTGAGAGGTGGAAACTGGGACTTGGTTTTGTACCTGTTCAGTTTGAGATGTCTGTTGGCAGTTCAGGAGGGAGCATCTAGGGAAGGGAACCAATTTAGTCCTTCTGCTCTAGCTCATGTCACTATCTTCTCTTGCTGACTCTTCCCCTTCCCCTTAGTCCCACCTCCTTTCTCTCACAGTTATCATGGGTCAGAACCAAGCACACATGAGTGGACTGCAGCAGGATCAGGGCCTCAGGTCTCAAGATGAGATCTCACATTCCAACAGAAAGTTAGAGCAGGAAGGGGCCTTGGGCATCCATAGCCCCATTCCCTTGTTGCGAGACTTCGTGCCCAGCGTCCCTCAGTGAGACTAGAACTCAAGCGTCCTGCCTCCCCTGTTGATGAGCCCACCTTCAGCGGGAACACACAGAGCTGAGGGCTGCCTCTTGCTGCTCTCAGGCACCATGGAGTGCTACACAGAGGAGAAGGCCAACAAGATCAAGGCGGATTATGAGAAGAGACTGCGGGAGATGAACCGAGACCTGCAGAAACTGCAGGCCGCGCAGAAGGAGCATGCCCGGCTGCTCAAGAACCAATCGCGCTATGAGAGGGAGCTGAAGAAGCTGCAGGCTGAGGTGGCCGAGATGAAGAAGGCCAAGGTAGGGCCAAGGGTATTAGGACTAGGCCTAGATGGGACGGTGCCACACCTTCAAATCTACTTTCCATGTTAAAAATAATCGTTGCTGTCAAGTGCGGATTTTTCCCCCCAACACTTATCACTACCTGGTTTAACCCAGTCCGGGCCACGCACATTGTCCTCTTAGCTAATTGCTTGGTTCAGGATGCAGCAACCTGGATGGTGCAGTGCTTGGGGGAACACACCCAGGCGCCCTGCTCAGTGCTGCCCCCTTTTAGTGGGTAGCAGCACTGCAGTTATTCCTGCCTGCACAGGGCACATACAAGACTCTTATTTGTTGTAACCTTTGCCTTGAATCCCAGTGATAATTATGTTGCTGGCAGGTTTTCTGGGGCCAGGCCCTTCGCTAGTCATACATGCATGCCCTGTGTGGCCCTTAGGAGAACCTTATGAAGCGATTCTATTATTATTCCCACTCTATGGGGAATTGAGGCTCAGAGAAAGCTACAAAGAGTCAGTGCTGGGATGCTGGGAGTCCTCAGCCTCACTAGCTGGTGTGTGTTCAGGTGACACAATACCTCCTCCCACTTTGCTATGGCTCAGAGTCTCTGGGGCCTGGGGTCTTTCCCTGAGGTCCTGGTTTGGGGCTCAAGTCTTATGCCTCCAAGTCTGTCTGGCTCCTGCCTGGAGATCAAAGATCCATGGTCCCTTTATGTCCCCCCCTCTGAACCTTCCTGCCCTGACCCTCAGGCTCTGGTGTCCCCTCCCTCTCCACAGCCCTAGGCTGGATCCCTAGTGAATCCTAGCACTACTGATGGCAGCCCCAACAGCTGGCCTGGGGAGCAGATACACAGGAAAGGGGCGTTCTCCAGTGCGAGGGACCAATAGGACAGGTGTCTACATTTCTAGGAGCCACCAGTAACTGTCCTCACCACTGACTCATTAGTGCTGACCACTATGCAGAGGCAAGTGGCCTAAATGCAGGGATAGCTGGAATAGATTCTTAGAAAAGGCGGACCTCTTGCTGTCATAGATCAGCCACCTCCCCTGCGCAGGCTTTGTCCCCAAGCCTAGGCCACAGGTCCAGGAGCTCCATCAGCCTGACCAGACCAGATTAGAGAAGGCCCTGCCTTGCTGTGCTTAGACCTTTTTGACCTGGGCTGGTCCCCAGGGACCCCACTCTCCTCTTCTACTTCTGTGCATCCACCTTGTGGACAAAATGCTAATGACATTGAAGTGCCCGCAGATTCCCCCAGTCCTGGGCGCCCTCTGGTGGTGCAGAGGGAGGGCCGGGTGGGTCTTTGCATCCTCAGGTGGAGTGGCACACACCCGTGGCCTGGCCTTCGGTAGCAACTCCAGAGCAGTTCTGGGTGTTTTTCTCTTCATCCTCATTCTGTGTCCCTGGGGATTCCTGGCTCATTCCCCTTCAGGCCCAGCCTCTCCCGGCCAGCTCCCATTTCAGCTGGGCCTGATTCTCGAGACCGTCTCGTGAGGAGGGAACATTCTCTTAGGGCTCTGAAGTCTGGAAAAATAACTGATGCCCAGGGCATGTGTGAAAGATAGAAGGATCCACATACATTTATGTGTGTTTCAGTCACGGGATTGCTGAGGCCCAGCTCTGACCACCTGCCTGTGCTTCTATGAGCCCAGGGATAGAAGTGGAAAAGAATGGCTTAGAATCGTCCCAGGGGCACTCCTACAGCCCAGGGGCTCAGGTTTTCTGTTGGAAGGACAGAAAAAGCAGCAGCAAGGATTCTGACCAGATGCCATGAAAGCCAGTGGCTTAGACCCTTCCCACCACCTTCCAGCTGCAGGTCCCAGTGAGTCACAGGACTGCATAGAGTAGGACCTGCAGCTGCAGGGTCCCCTAGGAGAGGACACACTGCCATGTACTTTAGGACTTAAGAGCAAGGCTCTCCCAGGAACTGAGGCCCCTTGCAGCACCGTCGTGTACCTGGGATGCGCTCACCCATTCTGAGACCATCACTTTGGTGTGGCCACCATGGGGCTCCACCACGCATGTGATGTGCTGGATGGACCTTCGTCCAGGAAGACATGTTTCCTCCCCAGGAGCCTCAGCTCGCAGTGTGCTAGAGTTTTTAGGCCCATTGTTAGCTGAGGCTTCGACTTCGTCTTCCCAATCTCAGTCCTTTGGAAGAACACTCATTCTAGACCCCAAAGACCCTGTAACAACAAGCCCACCTCTGCTCTATAGACACCCCTTCAGAGCCTTCCCTGCCAGGGAGAAGCCAACCCTGATAGCGCTGGCTGCCTTGGAATCTCTCCTACCTTCTTATGCCTTTTCCTGTCCTACCTGTCCTCAGGCAGGACAGGTTGGTGACTTTCCTGTGATGTCTGAGGCCTCTGTGGCAGAGCCAGGACCAGCCCCCATGGTGATTCTCCTGCCACCACTACCTGGAAGCTGTGGGAAGTACTGTGCTCATTGCACTCCTGTGTTAGGGGCCCAGAAAGGGCAGGCAGATGATGCAGGTCCCCAGGACAGTGGTCTCCCAACACATTGGGTCATCTCCAGCCATACTAATGGTGATTCTGTGCCTTTGGCTAGACATCGGAGAACTCTGGGTTCCAGGCACTCTATACTTGGTCCCTATCCTTGAACTGTTGTGGTGCCCTGCCTGGGGCTGTAGGAAGACCTCCTGGATTTGTCACTCATCTCCCAGACGCTCATTTCCTTATTTATTGAACAGGAACGGTAATGCTGGTTCTTAGTAAATAATGGTGAATTTTATTGCTGTCATTATGAGCCTGACCCTGGGATCCAGCCCCGACTTTCACAGCTCAGGCTGTCAGATGGAGAGAGGATTACCTGCCTCCAGCAACCTTGGCTGACCTAGAATGGTCCAGGATGGTGGCTTTGGGCAGGGGACAAGTTGCACCTTGCAGATTGGGAGTCCCTGCACTGCGAGGCTGGCTGTAAGGCCACTCCTTCTAGCAGGTTGCCCGGGTTGTACCAACCTCCATGGAGGGTTTAGGGGGCAGACCCTCGCCCCAGACCCTTGAACACTGAGCTGGTACTGTGTGACAGGCTGTCACCTCTACTCAACATCCTCGGAGCCAGCCACTCCCTGGAGCACGTGGGCCACTCCTTTCCAAGCCCCACCTTCACCACTGCCTCTGCCCTGCCTGAACCAGGTGGCCCTGATGAAGCAGATGCGGGAGGAGCAGCAGCGCCGCCGGCTGGTGGAGACCAAGAGGAACCGGGAGATCGCTCAGCTCAAGAAGGAGCAGCGTCGGCAGGAGGTGAGAGACCCTGGAGACTCCAGGAGACTTTGGCCTCAACTCCCAGCTTCCCTGTGCACCTGGCCACCCCTCCCAGTCAAGCAGGCTCCAATTCCTGCTGCCCTAAGCCGTAACAGTCATGCTTGAAGTAGAACACAGCCTGTCAGAAGGCAGGACCACCATGGGCCTCTAGCCTGGCCCCACGTATTCCAAGGGAAGGCTTGAGCCCCAGAGAGGGTCAGGAACTTGCTCAGGGTCACCAGCAAACCAGAAACATGCAGCAGAGAAGTCCAGCAAGGCTGAGCTCCCTAATCCCAGATTCCTCCCCCAGAGTGGGAGATGAGGCCAAGGGGTCTTTAGTTCAACCTACAGCGAAGGGAACTCTACTCTGGGGATCATTTTATCAACATTTTTGCTGCATGAGATTCACCCAACGTGAGAAAAATCCAGGCTTCTGGCTGCAGATCTGGCCAGCTCATCCCCAGCCCAGTCTGGGCAGAAAGGGTCTCTGTGTCTGAGCGTGGACCCTGCCCCTCCTCTCTGACCCACAGTTTCAAATCCGGGCCTTGGAATCCCAGAAGCGGCAGCAGGAAATGGTCCTGAGGAGGAAAACCCAGGAGGTAGGTGCTCTTGGACTGGCCCAGCACAAGGTCCTGTCCTTGCTACATGGCCCTCGTGTTGCTCTCCTTTGGGGAGAAAGAGGGGAGCCAGCCTGCCTGTGGCCCTGTGTCTCCCTGCTCCATTCAGCAAACACAATCAATCAGGCGGAATTGTCAGGCAGCGCTTTCTCAATGGGAGGGCTGAGTCTAGAGGGCAGGCTGCAGGCTCTCCCAAATACTTGAGCCGACCGCTTAAAAAAGAAAGAAAGGGGAAAAAAGTGGCAGATCTTATGTTCATTTCGCATCAGGCAGCCCTCTTGGCCCTTCTGTGACCCTGGGCTAACACAGAGTGGTCTCTACCCCCATGCTGTGTAGCTCTAGTTCACCCTGCTCACTGGGCCCCCCTTTCTTGCCTCCAGGTTTCTGCATTGAGGCGCCTGGCCAAACCCATGTCGGAGCGGGTGGCAGGGCGTGCAGGGCTGAAGCCACCCATGCTGGACTCGGGAGCAGAGGTGTCGGCCAGCACCACCTCATCTGAGGCCGAGTCGGGGGCCCGCTCTGTCTCCAGCATTGTGCGCCAGTGGAACCGCAAGATCAACCACTTCCTGGGTGACCATCCTGCCAACACCGTCAATGGTACCCGCCCGGCCAGGTGAGGTGGACTGGTGATGCCCTGCCCAGAGGTGGAAATACAGGGGTAGGATCAGAGTGAGGGCAGTGCTCTAGTCCCCAGGGCTGTCAGCTGCTGATGGGGGCTCAGTGGAGCTGCGGAGGTTAAGAGGAGTCACACCCAATCCCCTGTTGCCTCTGCCTCCCAGAAAGAAGTTCCAGAAGAAGGGGGCCAGCCAGAGCTTCAGTAAGGCTGCAAGACTCAAGTGGCAGTCCCTGGAACGGAGGATCATTGATATTGTCATGCAGAGAATGACCATTGTCAACCTGGAAGCTGACATGGAGAGGCTCATCAAGGTGGGCCTGCCTCCCGCCTCCTGCCCTTCCCACTCTGCACTTATCCCCTGTCACCCTGATGTCTCTGGCTCCTCAGACCTTTCCCAGCCCCCTCTCTCTGCTCCTGGTGCCTGCTCTGGAATCCAGAGGTGCTAGGACCCCTCATGGGCTGGAGACCTGGGGTGGGAGCTGTGGGCAGGACAGGGCAGACCCCTGAGACCCTGATGGTCCTCCATCATCATCCCCCCAGAAAAGGGAGGAGCTGTTCCTCCTGCAGGAGGCGCTGCGGAGGAAACGTGAGCGGCTGCAGGCGGAGAGCCCGGAGGAGGAGAAGGGGCTGCAGGAGCTGGCCGAGGAGATTGAGGTGCTGGCAGCCAACATCGACTACATCAATGACAGCATCACCGACTGCCAGGCCACCATCATGCAGCTGGAGGAGACCAAGGTAGCTATAGGACGGGATTGGCTGGGGGAAGAGGTGGGAGAGATGGGTGGGCAGGGGCAGCCCCAGCTGATGAGGGTCTCTGTCTCCTGGTCCCAGGAGGAGCTGGACTCCACGGATACCTCGGTGGTCATCAGCTCCTGCTCCCTGGCCGAAGCCCGCCTCCTGCTGGACAACTTCCTCAAGGCGTCCATTGACAAGGTGAGTCTGCTGCTGACCTGTTCAGGGGTCCTGGCAGGCACAGGCGCCACCGTGACATAACCTAGTAGTGCAGCCCACAGGCCTGACTCCTCCTCATTTGCGTCACTCACAGGCCAAGGCAAGCCTCCTGGCCTCCCAGCCTAGGATTCTGCAGCTATAAAACTGGGGTGATGACAATACCAGGCTTGTAGCTTGTTTCATGCCTTTAACAAGACAATGCCTGTATAGGGCCTGGCATGGCACCTGGCATGCAGCAGGGCCCCAATTAAAGGTGACCCTGGGTGTCTGGCCCAGGCCCATCCACAGCAAAGCTGGGCTTGAGTGTGTTGGAGGTAGAGGGAGAAGTGTGTGTACATTGGGGTGGAGAAGCAGGAGCCAGACAGACAGACCACATTCTGCCCAGCAGGGTTTATCCCAGAACATTAGGCATCCCTTGGGGTTTCTGGGCTCCTCTCTTCTCTTCCCTCTTGGGATTTGAATCTTGGGAACAGACACCACCTGGTGTACATGCAGTATGACTCAGAAGAGGGCGGGAGACTTTGCCCTCCGTGACTCCTCACCCTATCCCCAGTGACTCCTCTTGGCTCTGCTTTGTGTCTAGGGGACTGCTTGAGTGTGCTAGGGCTGCTGTAACAAAGTGCCACAAACTGGGAGGCTTAAGCAGCAGTGATTTAATGTCTTCCAGTTTTGTCGGCTAGGAGGTTCAAAGTCAAAGTGAAGCCTCTTCTCTGTGATTATAGATAGCAGTCTTCTCCTCCCTGTGTTTTCAGTCTTCCCTGTTTATATCTGCAATCATTCTCTCTCTCTCTCTTTGTGTGTGTGTGTGTGTGTGTGTGTGTGTGTGTGCGCGCGCGCACGCGGACATTTTCTACTGGGGACTGAACCCAGGGGTGCTCTACCACTGAGACGCATCCCCAGACTTTTTTCTTTTCATTTTTAAAATAGTTTTTAGATGTTGATGGACCTTTATTTTATTCATTTATTGATATGTGGTGCTGAGAATCGAACCCAGTGCCTCACACATGTTAGGCAAGCGCTCTACCACTGAGCCACAACCCCAGCCCATCCCCAGCCCTTTTTATTTTTTATTTTGATAAATTCAGGGTCCCACTGAATTGTCCAAGCTGGTCTTGGACTTGCAATCCTCCTGACTCAGCCTATCGAGTAGCTGAGATTACAGGCATACCCCACTGCACCTAGCTCCCCTAATCTCTTTTTAAAAGGAGACCAGTCCCTTTGGATTAGGGCCCACCCTATGTTCTCATATTACGCTGTCTACCTCTTTAAAGGCCTTGTCTCCAAACATATTCTGAAGTAATGAGGGGACTTCTGCCTGTGAATTTGGGGGGACACAAGTTAGCTCATAACAGGGTGTATCCTAAGGTGACCTCCACCAAGCTGTGTACATGGGTGCTAAGGGTCGGGGCATCCCCCAAAGCCAGGATGGCTAATTCCAGGCCTTGCTTCCCGCCATCAGGGGCTGCAAGTGGCACAGAAGGAGGCCCAGATCCGGCTGCTGGAGGGACGGCTGAAGCAGACAGACATGGCAGGCTCCTCCCAGAACCACCTGCTCCTGGATGCCCTGCGTGAGAAGGCCGAGGCGCACCCCGAACTGCAGGCCCTCATCTACAATGTACAGCAGGGTGTGTATAGGTGGGCTTTACCTCTGGGGAGGCCCTCGCTTCCCCAGAATTCCCCCAGAAGCCCTGGTCTTATCCCCGCGGGAGAGATTCAGGAGGAAGGGAGGCCCTCCTTCCTTTCCCCTCCTTCCCCACACTGATGGGGTCTCTCCACCCTCCCTTCCTCCCACAGAGAATGGCTATGCCAGCACAGACGAGGAAGTCTCAGAATTCTCTGAGGGGAGGTGAGTTTCCCACCTGGGAGAGAGAGCCCAGCACACCTGGGGCTCAGAGAAGGAGTTGCCCAGGGTCCCAGGGCTAAGCCTGAGTTTGGGGGCTCTTTGAGACCTACAGGTCTAAGTCCCAGAGAGCCAAGAGAATAGGATATTAGGATCCTAAACTCTCTGCTTCTTCCTCAGCTTCTCCCAGTCATTCACCATGAAAGGCTCCACCAGCCATGATGATTTCAAGTTCAAGGTGAGCCCCACTGGAAGTCATGCAGTAGGTACATTAGGGCCAGCCTCCCATAGCCTGGACCCTATCTTACTATGACTTTGGCTCACCCTGTCCATGTCCTAATATTGCCCCCAGCTGGAATAGAGGTGCCAAGAAGAATCTAGCCTAGAATTGGGGTATGTCTAGTCCATCCTTTTTGAGATAGGTGGAAGGTAGAAAAAGTGACCAGAGCCACAGCTGTCCTGTTTCCATTCTGCCTAGTGACATCACCACGTCCAGAGGCCCCATTTTCAAAAACTTCTCCCTTCCTCACCAAGAGCCTCACCATGGTCTGAGCCAAATCCTAACCCTAGATGTCTAGTTATTTTACCTGCAGATGGTTGATTCAACAGTGTAGGAATCAACAGTGAGGGAGTCTACCTAACATCAGGTATCAGTTGTTAGACTGAAACAAGACCCAAGACTTTTAAAGAAAAAAGGGAAAAAAAATAACAGACAAGAAACTGTGAATTTTATGCATATTTTGGGGGTAAAGTGATAAGCTGGTATCCAGCAGGAAGTCAGTCTGGGCATTCTGTGGTTTGTATAGTTTAATAAAGAGCAACAAAACAATTTCAGTTGCCCTGGATTCTCCAGACACCTGGAGAGTTTAGCTGTGGAACACAGAAGACGGTATCTGAGTGACGTCTGTCTGGGTCCTTCCATCGGCTCTTAGGCCAAAGCTGCACCATTTCCACGCTAAGGATTTCCCCCAACTTCCCTTTCCTGTGCCATCCTGTTTGGGCAAATTGGTCCATCCGATTCTTTCCTTCCTAGGGAGAGCCCAAGCTGTCTGCCCAAATGAAGGCTGTGTCAGCTGAGTGCCTGGGGCCCCCACTGGACATCTCCACCAAGAACATCACCAAGTCCTTGGCCTCCCTTGTTGAGATCAAAGAAGATGGGGTGGGCTTCTCCATCCGTGATCCCTACTATCGAGACAAGGTCTCGCGCACTGTCAGCCTGCCCACCCGGGGCAGTACTTTGTAAGGAGGGGAGCCAGGGATGTGGGTCAGGGTGGGCAGGGAGTTGGGTCTGGGCCTGACTGGACCCTCTGTTCCAGCCCCCGGCAGTCTCGAGGCACAGAGACGTCCCCTCTGACCCGGAGGAAGTCCTATGACCGGGGGCAGCCCATCAGGTGAGAACCCCTTCTAGAATCAGCTCCAGATTCACTGCCAGTCTAGTGGTTGGGTGTGTGAATGGCTGTGGAATTCCACTCTGTAGATTATCATGTGTGCTTTCCAATCTGGGCTGGCTGGACTGAGTCATTCAGCTTCACCCATGGTCCCCGTATCCCATCAGGTGTGGGCTTGGGATATGTCATCTCCATAAGGCACCTGGGTAGCCAAGCCAAATAGTTAAAATGCGTGCTGATGTGCACTCAACATAGGTGGCTTTGTAGTAGCTTAGATTTGTCATGGTCCTGATTTGCTTCAGCCCTGTTTCATGACTCTGGGTCCTTGGGAGCTTTGACTCTTTTTTTTTCCCCAATATTTTGCCTTTATTTTTTTCCAATATTTTACCTTTATTGTTTATTTAGTGTTTTTTTCCCAATATTTTACTTTTATTGTTTATTTAGTGTTTGTTTGTTTGTTTTAATGTGGTGCTGGGAATTGAACCCAGTGCCTCATGCATGCTGGGCAAGTGTTCTACCACTGAGCCACAACCCCAGGCCTGAGCTTTGACTCTTTTTAAGACCTCCTGTTATGAGAGGAGTCTAGAAATTAAAAGAAAAACCAGAGAGCTACAGACCAGCAGAGGAGCCTCCAGCTGCTCAGATGCACATGGGCCACGCCCTCTAGAGCTTCTGAGATTTCAGAAAGACTATTGGGGTCTTCTGTTTGCATACTTCTTTTCAGAAGTTTGGTGGCCTTCCCCAGGTCACATGACTAAATAGTGGGAAAGCTGGCTCACCTTGACCTTTTGCTATCTGTTTTGGTGGGAGGCAGAAGGGGGACCTACTCAAGGTCCCAGCTTTCCCTTCTCCAAAGCCTTTGCAGAAGCCCCCGTCAGGGACTTGCAAAGTGGCCTTGGTAGGGAATGGTCTGTGCACTTGAGGCTTCACAACCTGTCACTTTATCTCTGAACTGAGAGAACATTTTTAAGGGCAGTCAGGATTTAGGGGAAAGTCACGATGGCTCTCCAAAGAGCCCTGTTTCATGGCCGTGGGTCCTTGGGAAAAGATCCAGGCAGAACCCAATGACAATTTCCCAAGAAGAGGGATCCTGGGGTTCTGGAATGGGCTGTGCAATGACGTCCTGGTCTCCCTTGGATGGTCAGCTGCCATCATTCATGGTGTTTATTATGTCCTGTGAAGTCGAAGTGAGCGCTGTGTGAGTAAGGAGCCACTGGTCCCCAGGGAGATGGAGGGTACGGTTTCTGCGAGCCTCTGCTCATGACATTTTCGGTGGCCAAGCAGCACATTACCTTATTCTACGTGTGTTTCTACTTCAAGACACCTTAGTTAATATACCTTGCTGACAATTAGCATTGCGCTCACAAGCACAGCACCCACAGATTTTTAAACCATGAGGCACTTCCCAGCCTGCTTACAGCTTAGGAATATCAGACAGCACTTTGGTACTATGCTTGGGGACCATTTTAAAAATTGAAATCATCATCAAAATACACAAAAATGTTTAAAAAAAAATTCCATGGATCTAAATAGAAGATGAACGGGACACTTGTTCCAGTGTCAGAGCTGAAACAAGCTCAGCTGGGAACATGAATCTTTAAGTGACAAATTTTCTCACTGCACTGAAAGTCCCAGGATAATGGATTTTGAAGAGTAGTACCTAGGAACCTGGGTAGGGACTAAGCTCTGAGACAAGGTGGAAACCCAGCTCTGGGGGTGGCCTGTGGGCAGGGGTGGTCACTCACAGTTGCCGCTCTCTGTCCCTGCTCACCAGGTCCACAGATGTGGGATTCACGCCTCCATCTTCCCCTCCCACCCGGCCCCGCAATGACCGCAACGTCTTCTCTCGTCTCACCAGTAATCAGAGCCAGGGGTCAGCACTGGACAAGTAAGAGCAGGGCTCAGGGGCAAGACAGGGAGGGCACAGAGGAGGAGCAGGGAGCCTGAGGGCTGGGCCTTGCTGGAGACAGGCAGAAAGAGCCGGGCAGACCCCATGCCTAAGGTTTGGGCCTCTCTGAGCCAGGAGGCCCTGACACTCCCCATCCTTTCTGTACTGACTATAGGCCCTTCCCTTCCCCGAGCATGCTGGACCTCAGGAGAGGGCAGGAAGGAAGCCACTGGGATGGGGGCTGGGGCAGTGAGGAGGGGCTGGCCGTGTGGGGCTGGCACACCAGAGGGCTCCCCAGAACTGCCCTTTCCATCTGCCTCAGCTGATTCTTTGCTTTTCTCTGAAGTCCCTTCCTTCAGCTTCAACCAGTACCCTAACTGACCGCAGACACGACCTTGAGTTACCTTCACAAGAAGGGCTCGGCTCACGCGTCCTCACAGCTCCTATTGTAGCACTAATTGCTCGTAGTGTAATGTGTGTTAACCGCAATCCCTGCATCCAGAAGGCGCTCACCTTGCTTTACTGCTGGCTCTCCCATCCGTGATTCATTGGAACTGTCAATCAGCCCCGAGAACCGTCTTCCCTGTTTCATGTAGGAGGAAGGGGGCCCAGTCCTAGAAAGTGACTAAATGGGGTCCAAGCTGGAACTTTTAATTCTCACCAGCCTGGCACCCCTAACAGGGAGAGCCCCATTGTCCCTGTGTTCCTCTCTAGGCTCCCTAAAAGCTTCTCTACTGCAAGGGACAATGATATCATGTCTCTCAGGGGACCCCACGTTAGAAAATGCTTATCCTCGATCGTGATGTCGACCCTGTCCCGCTCCCTGCAGAAACACTCCTTCCTGGGCCAAAATGCTGCTCCCTGAGTGCTGACTCTGGGGTTCAGACTTAGTACCCCCGTGCACCTTCCTTCCCCAAACCTGCCTCAGCTTGGGCTACTGTTGTGGGAGTTGCTGGCCCTCCCCCATCAGGAGCACCCCTCCTATGTGCCATTATGGCCATCTGGACTGGCCCTGTTTTGCAAGAGCTGGGATGGGACGCTGACCCTCCTGGTGTGGTGGTCTTTTGGGGGCCTTGGTTCAATCCAGTGGTTCCAGTCTTGGGATCCGTGTGTGATATAAAGCCGTCCTCTCGGCATGGTCCCACTTGGCTCCCTGGGGACAGTGGGCTTTGTAAATGTGAGTGAGTCCTGAGGAGTTGCTGGAAGAAGCTAGCTCCAAGGAAGGGTGGGAGCAACCATGGCTTCCTCTGGCCCTGGTGGGTACAGGATCACGGAGGTGGGACAGGTGTCCCCAGCTTGTGCAGTGAGGCAGCCAGAGAGTTTGGAACCAGCGAAGAGCCGGGAACCACTTCCCCAAGTGGGAAACTGGCCTCCCGTCTCCTGTGGCCCCCCCTCACTCCCACCCGGCAAGCTGAGGGACTCTCTGGTGGCCCGCTCCTGGGGGAGCCTCGGCTCCCAGGCCAGCCTATCCCTGCCTCCTTCCCTGCTCTCCCTGAAGGCCCTCCTCCTCTGCCTCTCTCACCCCCTCCAAGAGAATAACCGCCCCCTGACCTTCCTGCCGCTGCTGCCGCCACCTCTGCCATTCCTGTGTGTGTTTTCCTCTCTCCCCTAATCCAGCTAATTTTCTGCCCTCCCCAGGTCTGATGACAGCGACTCCTCTTTGTCGGAGGTCCTGAGGTACACACAGAAAGTCTCTTGTGTTTGGTCCCCTCTGGCTCTCTTCTCTCATTTCTGCCTCTCGCTGCACCGGCCCCTCCCGCCTGCACACCTGTCCTCAGCATGCAGCCCCTCCTCTCCCAGAACCCTGCCTCCCCTCCGCCATGTCCCTCCTGAGACTTCTTCCTGCCCCATGGTTCCTCTCTCTCAAGGTGGCCCCGTGGCCTCTGACTGTGCCGGGCCTGGCTGGAGCTGGGGGCTTGGGGAGGGGGTGCGGTTGCTTGTGGCCCACCCTGTTCTCTTCTCCCTCCTGGCCTGAGCAGGGAGGGGCAGAGCATGGAAGCCTGGGGTGGCTGGGGCCAGAGCTGAGCTGCTCAGGGACGGAGGGCAGGGGAAAGGCCGTGGGCGCCGCAGCTGGGCTGCTGTTCTTTTCATGGGTGTTGGTGGCTCCGGTGGCTGTGCATAAACTCCTTGTGACTTAGCTTATGCCAGTAGGGGAGCCCTTCAGACATTGGCTCGGGACAGGGGGGAGCACCAAGGAGGGCCCACATCTCTTGGTGTGCAGATGTGCAGGTGCCTCCTGCCACCTCGACCTGTGGGACGACCAGAGGCTGTTTCCCCGGCAACCCAGCACAACACCCCACAACCCCGAGCGAGTCTCAGGACCTGGGGGGCCTGAGCCCCCAGCAAGTGAAGGGCTCCAATCTGCTCTCCAGCCCTGGTGTCGAACTTTGTTAGTTTGCTTTTCCCCCAGGAACTGCTGGCCTGGACAGCCAGCCTCTCACTATAGGGAGGACTCTCCTTTCACCAGTTTCCACAACTGGCTAACTCGGCCCACACCAGAGTCATAAGTGGGGAGCAGGAGCATCCTGGGGCGCTATTGTGCGTGTGCCTGGCTGGCAGCTGGGTGTGTCCAAGCACTGGTCCTGGAGGGAGGGCGTGACCAAGTCCACAGGGGCTGTTCCAGAAGCACTGTTGGGGTAGGACATTGGTCATTTCAGTAAACCCTTGGCCACAGGGTCGATGTCAGGAGCAGCATTCTCCTTAAAAAAGAACTAGAATATATTTCCAGTTATAACTCAGCCAAAAAAAGCACTAAGGAAATAAAAATCATCCTCAGAGCTCCCAGGAGCCTGGTATAGTCAAACCCTCACACTCACTGGCCTCTGCCTGGTCCCCTCTCAGGGCAAGGAGGTGCCATTCCAGCTCCATATAGCCTCCTTCTAGAGAGGCCACAAATATCCTAACCCCAAGTTCAACTGGGGTCCCTACAGGGATTTGTCCCTTTTTAAATGACAGACGCAGACCTGCCCATGCTGGTCCAGCAGGAGCCCCTGGGTGGGTGGGTGGACGTGGGCAGGTGAGTCTCACTGGTTGGGAGGTACCAGCCCCAGAGGCTGTCACTAGCAAATGGAAGTTGTGCAGGGTGTCTGGGAGGGTGGTGGCCTGGGTCCTCCCTCTCTGCTCTCTTCCCCTCACACTGCGTAACTGAAGCAGCGTGGAGACTGTGTTGGGAGCTGCAAGGGTCAATTCCAGCCTTGAGCCTTTGCCCTGCCCGCCTGGGGCCTGACTGCTCTTATGTCTCAGGGTCTGGATCAGACAGCATCAGATGGGGACTCTGAGGGCAGGGCCCATGCTTCTGCTCCTTCCAGCGGGGCCTAGCATGGGATTTGCTCCCCCAGAATTGTTCAGGCCTGGTGACTGGCTGTTACTCTACCAGATGGTCCCTGATGCCCTGTGTAGCCCTTCTCTGCTCTCGGACCTTGGTGGAGTTGGCTGAAGATGCTGGAGTCTGTCATTAGGCCCTCATCTCCTCCCTGCCCTGACCCCACCTCCCCCATGTACTTTGATCAGTCTAGCTATAGTATCCCCGGCTGACAGGCACGTCCTTTCTCCCTCTCTCCCGGGAAGGGGCATCATCACCCCCGTTGGAGGAGCTAAGGGTGCGCGGACAGCCCCGCTGCAGTGTGTGTCTGTGGCCGAGGGCCACACCAAGCCCATCCTCTGCCTGGACGCCACAGACGAGTTGCTTTTCACAGGGTCCAAAGGTAAGTGGAACTCTGGCTGGCCAAATAGGGTCCCCCACCCACCCTTGTTTTGCCAGAGTGAGCCATGAAGGAGACAAGAACACAAAGCTCCCATGAGCTGAGGCTCCGAGGTCAACTTGCTTACCACTGTATCCCTTGCCTTGGCTCAAGGCTCCCATCCCATGCAGCTGGCCTTGCTGACTCTACCTAGCACTGTCTTCCAAATCTTCCTTAGAAACTTCAGGAAGCTTCTCAGGTGTCCAACCTACAGACACATCTTGGTGCTCCAACACCACCACTCTCCAGACATCACCCAGCATCCGCAGCTAAACCAGTCCTCTGATCTCAGCAGCAGAGCCCCACAGACTCATGCTTCTAAGTCACAACAGCACAGAAATTTGACCAGCAGAAAGTACACATCTGTAGTAGATGTGTGTGCGTGCATGCGTGCGAGCGTAATAGAAACACAGGCGTGTGTACATATACAAATATGTGCGTCCACAGCAGGAGGGAGGTAGCAATAGAGTGTGATTGATTGTCTTTCAAATTTTCCTTTATTTTTCAAGTTTTCCTTATTCAGTTAGGCAGTGTTGGCATCTGTAGGAATAGGCACCAAAGGCTTAGGAGTTTTGTTTTAGCTCAGGATACCTTGGACTAGCCCTGTTTTAAAGCTCTCGCCAACTTCTTTCCCCAGAGTTTTTCTCCAGCACATGCACATGTACATAAGCATGTGTCTGTTTTTCTTTCTGTCAGACTTCCTCCAGTTCCCTCTGACCCTTCCCTTGACAGGCCAGTGCAGGAGAGCTGCCTGGCCCCCCACCTCCACTCTCTTCCCATGGCTTACATCACTCCTCTCCTCCTGTCTCCTCCTCTCTCCCACAGACCGAAGCTGCAAGATGTGGAACCTGGTAACGGGGCAGGAGATCGCAGCTCTAAAGGGCCATCCCAACAATGTGGTCTCCATCAAGTATTGCAGCCACTCGGGGCTGGTATTCTCCGTGTCCACCTCCTACATCAAGGTGTGGGACATCCGGGACTCAGCCAAGTGCATTCGGACTCTCACGTAAGTCCCTCCATCTGCCCTCCAGTATTGGGCTGCATCAAACTGGGCTGCTAATAGTTCTTTCCAGCCCAGGTGGTCCACTGAACCCAGCCCAAACTGGCCATGTGGACACAAAGGCCCTTACTGCCCTTGGACTTGGCTTGACTCTGGGGAACAAGATGAGATCTCTTGGTTTGGGGGACAGACCAAGTTTCTGGGGCAGCAGATTGGTGAGCCTTTGGCCTGCCTGGATCCCACCTTTGCCCCAAGCCACGATGGATATAAACATAGGAATCTGAGGAATCTGGAAACAGGGTGAGACCAGCAGATGGCAGCAGCCTTCAAAACCAGGCCAGCCACCTGTGAGGGTAGATGGCCACAGGCATGGTCCTGAGGCCTGGCCCTGACAGCCCCAAGCAGACACAGGGGAGACTGAGCCAGATGAGCACCATAAAAGTCATATTTTGTCCTTTTATGTACATTGTAAACCCCAATCTATTATTTAATTTGATCCTTAAAAAGTTAACCGAGGATTTTAGGGCAGTGAAAGTATTCTATGTGATTCTATAGTGGGAGATAAACCCACAGAATGTACAACATTAAGAATGAACCCCAACGTATGTGATGGACTTGGGTGATGATACGTCAATGTTGGTCCACTCTGATGTGGGCTGTTGATAACAGGGGGAGGGGGCTGTGCATGTTGGGGGGAAGGAGGTGTATGGGAAATCTTCGTATCTTCCACTCCGTTTTTGCTACAAGCCTTAAACCGCTCTTTAAAAAAGAAAAAAGAAATCTTAGGAGAAAAGTTAACTGTAGGGGTATCATGGCCTCTTTTCACAGATGAGGAAGCGGTGTGTTGGGGGGGCGGGTTGAGGGATTTCCACAAGGCCCAAGTTCAAACCCAGTCCCCTGCCTCCGTCTTGCAGTCTTGCAGTCTTCCCAAGGCGGCTGGTGTGCTTTAGTACAGAGGCGGAGCTGGGGCTGGAGTGGCGCTCTCCCCTTGATCCCACTTCTAGGGAAATTTGTTCATCTCTGCCAGTCCTCATCAGGCTTCCTGGAAGAAGCCCGTTATCAGGGCCAGTCTAAGGGAGCTTTTATTAGTTTCCTGGCCTGCATGGATGGACTGTTTTGATCTCTAACCTGGCCTCTTTTTCCCCCTGGGCAGGTCCTCAGGCCAGGTGATCTCAGGTGACGCCTGCGCTGCCACTTCAACCCGGGCTATCACCAGTGCCCAGGGGGAGCACCAGATCAACCAGATGGCCCTCAGCCCCTCTGGCACCATGCTGTATGTGGCCGCAGGCAATGCCGTCCGCATCTGGGAGCTCAGCAGGTCAGTGAGCTGCCTGGGGAAGAAGCTTGGCATGGCCCCAGGGAGCTTGGGATGATCAGCCCTAAGGTGGGCAGGACCTCAGTTGGGCCCCCAGTCCTACATGCTGCTGAGCTGTGTCCCCTCTTCTGAAATCCCTGGGTCCCACGGCAACATATGTCTAGGTTCTTGGTCTTGCCTGGAGGAGGAGGAAGGGTACCCTAGCCAGGCCTGTTTGTCTCAGGGCAGACCCCACCTTGACGCCGCACCCTTCCCACACACTGCTCTTGGCTGGGCCTCTCCCGACTGCAGGTTCCAACCCATTGGCAAGCTGACTGGCCACATCGGCCCCGTGATGTGCCTGACGGTCACCCAGACTGCCAGCCAGCATGACCTGGTGGTGACTGGCTCCAAGGACCACTACGTCAAGGTATCTGAGCTGCCTCTGCTCCAAGACCCGGCTGGGGTATTCTGGGTGTTTCTACCACTTTCTTTCACCTTTGCCCCCGGGTGTCTTGGGAGTCTTCATGAAAAGTAAGGAGACTTCTGGGGATTTATGCTGAAGAAAGCACCCCAAAGAAGGCAGGAAGGTGTGCAGAAAGTTTCAGCATTATTAATTCATTAAAATTAATGCATTATTAATTAATAAAGCCGCAGCATTATTTTGTAAGTGCTGAACAATTTAGAAACAGCCCATATGTCTAAGGACAGGTGGAAAAATCCCGATTAGGATGCAATATGGCTATTAAAATGATCAATAGGAAGAAGAATCACAAAGCATACAAGCAACTAATTTGGTTTGCTCTCTGAATATGCAGTTGGAAGCTGTATGTGGTCAGAAGTTGGAAAGAAGCATATCTAAGAGAGACGGGGGGAAGGACTGTGGGGCATTTCTCCACAGCAGGGCCTGGGTCCTGGCCTCCCCATGCCAACCTCCTACCCCTGCCCCTCTGGGGCTCTCCCATCCCTCCCCTCCTCCCCCAGATGTTCCAGCTCGGCGAGTGTGTGACAGGTACCATTGGCCCCACTCATAACTTTGAGCCCCCGCACTACGATGGCATCGAGTGCCTGGCCATCCAGGGAGACATCCTGTTCAGTGGCTCCCGTGACAACGGCATCAAGAAGTGGGACCTGGAGCAGCAGGAGCTCATTCAGGTGTGGGTGGAGGGGAGGAGAGGGTGGCCAGGGCCAGTGCCCCAGGCAGAGCTCCCCTAGTCTGCCTGTCCCCCACCCACTTCCATGTCTGTCCCCCGAGCCCCCTGCAGCCTTTCCTGATCCCACGTCTCACCTCGGGCCCCTGCTCTCAGCAAAGTCTTTCTGGTCAGCCCTTGGGTTTGCATGTGAAGCTCAGTCGCCAGATTCCCCGCCCTGGGAGGGAGCCTTTCTGTTTGAGCCTGACCTCTCTGAGGGCACAAGGTTTCTCCTTCAGGGAAGATCTTAGCTTTGAACCTGGGGGCCAGGGCAGAAGGACCCATATCAGGGCTCCTGAAGCCCTCAGCATAACCAGCCCTGCCCAGTGCCTAAGACTGATGAAGCCCATCTGCGGGGCAGCTGTGGAGACCAGGGGAGCCTGGTGGCAGCCCTCTGTCCCTAGCAGGAGGGGCGTGTGCTCCTGGGGCCCCCAGGGCAAGGTCCTTCCCTGCCTCCCCACCTCCCCCAGCCCTCACCAGCCCTAATCCTCCCGCAGCAAATCCCCAATGCCCACAAGGACTGGGTGTGTGCCCTGGCCTTCGTCCCGGGCCGCCCCATGCTGCTGAGCGCCTGCCGCGCGGGCGTCATCAAAGTCTGGAACGTGGACAACTTCACGCCCATTGGTGAGATCAAGGGCCACGACAGCCCCATCAATGCCATCTGCACCAACACTAAGCACATCTTTACAGCCTCCAGGTAGGTGCTGGACAGAGAGGGCTGCCTTGGTACACGTCCCTCTCCCTGGTGTGGGAAGGACAGCTGGGAGGCTCAGGGCCACACAGCTTTCCTGAAGACTCTGCTCACAGAGCAGACCCCAGGGCACCCTCCTGTCTGTCCTAGCTGGGGCCAGCCTTCACTGAGTGCCTCTGTGCCAGGTGCTGCACCAGGCAGGGGTCAGGGAGCCTCTGAGCCCAGGGCCGGGACTTGCCCACCTGTCTCCATGCTCTTCCTGCCCCCACACAGCAGTGCCACCAGCAGTCTCTGCCCCATCCAGGTGGCTCTCAGACTGCAGAGCAGCCCTGCCAGCCCAGCCCCAGCCCTGGTCCCCTGAGCAAGCAGCACCCAGGCCCGTGGCCCCAGGGGTATGCCTCAGACGGGTTTCTTCTTTTTCCTTCTCGTTCCGACCATGTCCCTTCTCTCCCTCTCCCCTTCCTGTGTCCTCCTGCCTCTCCTTTCTGCCTCTCCAACTCTTTCCCCCAACAGTGACTGCCGGGTAAAGTTGTGGAATTACGTCCCTGGACTCACCCCCTGCCTTCCTCGCCGAGTCCTGGCCATAAAGGGCCGCGCCACCACCCTGCCCTGACCCTCCCCCTCTCCCCGGTCTCCTCTCTCGTTCTTCCCCTCTTTCCTTTTCCCCTGTCTTTTCCCCTCTTCGGTCTGAGCTGCTTCTTCACGGTATGAGATCATTTTACTCTTCTTCCTTACTGTCCCTTCCTGTCCTGCCTGGCCCAGAGAGATTGCTCCACCTGCCCCTCTCCACCCGCCTTCCTCCTCCCAGCATGAACAGAGTCCCAGGAGAGGGATGCCAGGTAGCAGAGAGCAGGGAGGGAGTGTTCAGGTGGACAAACAAAAGAGTAACAGAAAGGAAAGCCCAGGAGGACAGTCCCCCAGGGCCTTTGAGACCCCAGGCGCCTCCCTCGCCCAGAGCTCCTCCACCCTGTGGTCCGCCCTCCTCCGGGGCAGTGCCTATCCCCCGTCCTGGCCACACGTGGGGAGTGGGGGAATCAGCAGCCAGCTGGGCCCACTCCATGAGCTGACCAGCCCCCTCTCTATCCTTCTCCCAGTGACCTGACGGTGAAGTTCTGGAGCATCCGGCGGTTACCAGCGGCCAACCCTAGGAGTTAGGTCAGGGCAGGCCTGGACCCTCAACCCCAGCAGCCTTCACTGCATGGAAGGGAAGCTGTGGCCTGACCAGACTGGCTAGCGGCACTGGGGACAGAGGGTGTGGCCCCTCTCCTGTTCCACTTCCTCTCCCTCGGCCATAGGATACTATCACCTCGTTCCTCCCGACTCTTAGGAGCCTCCTGGTGAACGAAGTTGGAGAGGAAATCAAGCTGTGAAGCCAAAGGGCATTACCCCTCTTCTCTCTCCCCTGGAAGTCCCCTGGGGTTCCCTCCATCTGACCACATGGTCTCCTGCTGAGCTAGCCCTGCTGCAGGCCATTGGCCCAGGGTGGGACCTGTAGGGGAGGGGAAGCAGCTTCTGCCCATCATGCCCCTCAGATGAGCGCCCAGCTCAGCCTCTGTACCACTTCACCTGCCTCTGAGCCCAACCAGGTAGTCCTCAGGTAACCATGGAAACCAGGTGTCGGCAGCTAGGCCTTGCAGCTGACCTTGGACCCTGTGGCCAACAACATCTAGTCCCAGTGGGCCTGAACCATTCCCTGGGGTCCCATTCTGATGGGGGCCAAGGTGGAGCTACTAGAAAGATTCCCTTGAGGAGATGGTCAGGAATACTTCATTTTTTTTAATTTATTATTTTTTTTATTTTTTTGCTGTTGCCTCCTGGAAACCGACTTGAAGTTCCCTCCCACACATTCTTTCCCTCAGCTTTAGGGACTTTGCTCCCCAGCACTCCTGGGCCACCTCCTCTGTTTGCTTTGCAGAGGAGAGAAATGCCCTCTGCCACTCTTTGCAGCCCTGACCTGTCCCCAGCTCTGTCCCTGGGGATGCTTCTAGTGCCCCCCTGGCCTCTGGGCCGCCTGAGCTTCAGTGCCTTCCTTCGCCCCGGGGCCTGGCCCTCCTGCTGGGCAGCCTTATGCCAACCATGCCCGCTGCGCCACATGTGTCTTCTACTCAAGGGGTCTCATGTCTACCACCCCTGGAAGGCGGGGGAGCTCACCCCACATAGCCCAGGGCTGGGGAGCCCTGCTCCCCGGACTCCCACATGGTCACATAGGAAGCAGCTTGGTGGCCGTGTCCACTAGGAAGCTGCTTGGGTGGTGAGGACTGCCCAGCACCATGCCCCTCCCTCCCAATCAACCCATCGCCTCACCCCTGAAGAGGACAAGGGGTCTTTTCAGCTTCTGTCCTTCTGGTTATCAGGAGGCACAGTCTCAAGCCTTAAAAGCGGCATGGGGCATGGGCCTCCCTAGAGATTGGAGGTCAGATGGCAGTTAGTTCACTAAGCCGCTCCCTCCCCTGGGGCTCCAGGGGGGGGAGGCCAAACCAGTGTTCTGACGCCCCCTGTTGGACCCACTCTGAATTCACAGGAATGGGAGGGGCCAGCTCCGTCCCTCACCCCTGGCTTCTCCCCAGGCCTGTCCACATTGTTTTCCGTTGCTTCACTGGTCTGGTGCTGACCGGCCCCAGTCTGGAAGCCAGGATTCCCAGCTCCTTTCAGAGGACATGGTGACTTATGGACTTCCCAGTTAATGGCGTGATGTTTCCGTCCTGAGCTCCTCTCCGTCTGGGGCTGGGGCTGTTGGAGTCTGCTCCACGTGGGCCTGGTGGGCAGGGTCAGGCCCCAGTGGAAGCTGAACCCTCCTCAGAGCCACCCCAGAGGCTAAGGAGGCTGTCCTGCTTGTTGGTGGCCCCTGCTGGACATGGCATTGAGTCTGGGTGAGCATGCTGATCTCCTGGAACCTGGACAGTCTGTCTGCTTCGACTGGAAGTCCTTCTTACTCTTTCCATCCCTGGAGTGCTGGCTAGCTCCCTTTGCACTCAGAAGTGACCACAAGTCTCCCCCTCCCCGTCCACCCCTCCCGGCCTGAACAGAAAGCTTCGACCTTCAGACCCGTCCGCATGACCGTTTACAACGACAGAAACACGTGGAGACTTGTGCCCCCTCCCCTGCCCCCATGGGCCAGGGAGGCCCCATCGTGGGGCCACCCCAGCCCCGGTGACTGTACTGTAGCTGCAAGGCCTGTCCGAGGTGTGGTCTCACGGCCCTGCGAGAGGTGCTCATCGACATTGCCCGCTCTTCGCCATTCCTGATGGGTCACTACCTCACAGCAGAGCCGGCCCCGCTGTCCCGGCCAGTGTCATTGACTCTAAACTTGAAGTCCTTTGGGAGCCCTGAGCCAGTCGTCTCTGAGCCGCCCGGACCTGTGCTCTATGAGCGTTGGAGTCACCCACTCTTTCCAGAGGTGTCCACAGTCAGGGGGCAAGTCCCCGGTCACTGCACAAGCCTCCAGAGTTGGAAGCACAAACTGGTTGTGATTTGAGCACAATGGCAGGGTTCTCACGGGCAGTGTGCACAGTCCTGGCCCTGGGAGGCTCCTCCCAGGTTGACCTTGTCCCCTGTTACACTAAGGATGCCCGTGTCTAGAATTGGTGGCTGCCCTTGCTGAGGCTAGGTCTTGGCTTGTAACTGTCATTTTACTTCTTGTGCCCATCCTAAGGCCTGAGCCCAGGCCACATCTGTATGTTGTGGGCCCAGGGAGTAGAGCCTTCCCTTGTCCCCACACCCCAGGGCTGGCTCCCAGCCCTACCAAGCCTAAAGAACTTGGCCCCAGACTCCCTGCCTCCTGGGTTGAGCCCCTGTCCTTGCTTTTGAAGTGGATTGGCTTCCACCCAGGAGGATGGTGTCCTTCATCCCTGCTGCCTGCGGCCCTCTCAGCACAGTCCTGAGTCAGGACCTCATTCTCAGTATTAGCCAGTTAGTATTTGATTTTACTCTAGAGACTTGGCCCCTCTGACGCAGCCAGAATCCTCCAGGGTCGCACCTGGAGCTCCATGGGGGATTGCCAAGGAGGGAGATGGACAAGAAGGCGGAGGCTAGCCCGGACAAGCCTGGTGGTCAGGGTACCACCAGCCGCTTGGGAAGGGACAGCTGTGGCTCTGGGAGTGGCCTCCAGCCCACCCACCCTTGCCCCAGCTGCAGCCTTGGAAACTCCGCCTTGAGTGGTCCAGCCCTGTTGCCCACCTGGGGCCCTGTGGCTTTGGCAGAGGGCAGTTGAAAGCACAAACCCACCTTAAGGAAGACCCTGAGTGGCTGGAATTTCCCTGTGCCCCCCAGTGTGGTGGGAACAGAGGCAGGCAGCCCTGTGAAGTCAAGGGAGATGTCTCTTTGCCCTGCCCACACACCCCCGCCCCGGCTCTTGGTGGGGCAGTTCCTGATGGAGTCTGGGCTGGGTGCAGGCACACCCCTCTGGCTGTCCGGACCCTGCCTGTGCCTGGTATGTTGGTATGGGCAGGGCCTGCCCTGCAGGAATGGTGAATTCCTTCCCACTGTGTGGCCCAAACCTGTGGCTTCTATCCCTTTGCCATCTCAAACAAGAAACTGCTTGCTGCCTTCTTTGCTGGGTATAGCCTCCTCCTGATCAATGGCCAGTGTCCCCCAAGGCCTTCCTGAGCCTGGGCCTCCTCTCCCAGCTCTCAAACTGTCATGGCCCTCTTATGTATAAGAACAAAATCTGCAGGGAAAGTTCTGTTTCTTCTCTGGCACCTTTGTTCTGTCCCTTATGTCTACCTCCCTCTGTCTCCAACACCCAAATGATCCCTCAGCCCCCACCACACCTTAGTTCTATCCTTTAAACCTGTGTCCCTAGGTCCTTGCCAGGAAGAGGGAAGTAAAAACTGTTTGATGAAGAGCAGAGAGTCAGAGAAGACCCCTGAAGTGAATCAGGGTCCTGCCCTGACACCAGCTCTTTCCTAGCCATCACTCCGACCCAGGCTGCAGAGTTTTGTTTGGCTCTGCGATGTGACGAGCACAAGGTGTATATATATATATGTTTTGTACCTCTGCTGAGACTGTACATAATGTATGAAAGTTATTTAAGCCTCATGCTGTACATTTCTGTTCCTAGATTATGTGTGTGTTCTAATAAGTTGTCATAAATAAAACCCCAACGACCCTTGTCTGTGGAGGCGTGGTCCCTGAGGGCTGCTGACCTTTGGCTGGTGGGCCTTCTTTTGAGAAGTTGGTGGTGGGCTGGTCTCTGATGAGAACTTCTTGGGCTGAGAGTTGGGGGTTTCCCTAAGTAGGAGGCAGAGCTTTGAGGGTATCACATACCTCTCCAGACACCATACATTGCCTCCCAGGGCTGGGGCAGGTGCAATTGGTGGAAGAGCAGGCACTAGCATCTATGAAGCACCTACTGTATTCCAGGCATTGTTCAGGACATTTTTTGTGTGTGTGTGTGGATTTTCACTACTCCACATGAGAGGTGATATTCTCATTTTATGAAATGAGAAGTATCCCAGAAGGAGGTGACATATCCAGGCTCATAGCTAATTAGGACAGAGTCGAGATTTGAACCAGCCCTGCCCAAGCACAGCCCCCATTTCCTTTAATGTTCTGTGTACCTTCTCTAGGGCCTGGAATTCATAGTGTGCGGTAGAGACCAGACACATCATCACCTTGCCACTTACGGAGAGAAGACAGAAATATAAAAAGTGCATATTAGAAAACAGCTCTACAGTGGTTGTTGGTTTTTATTTCTAGATCAGTACTTTTCAATCTTTGAAAAGCTATAGTCCTGCCCTTTTCTTTTTTTCTTCTTTGGTGCTGGGGATTAAACCCAGGGCCTCAGGCATCCTAAGCCCATGCTTTACTACTGAGCTACATCCCAGCCACAACTACATTCCCCTTTGATAACTGTGCACCCCTCCATCAAGCGGGGGGATTCTGGACCATCCTCCGGGCAAAGAGCTCCCTGAGGGGAGTCTGCATCTTCATCACCAGCAAGATCTCTAAAAGCTTTGCTTTCTGATCGCTGTACCAGGGAGACAATCGGGCCTCTCTCTGCTTACTTTCTTAAATATAAAAACAAGTTGCCTCCTCCACCTGCACGGGTCCTTGGTCCTTGCTGCTTATCGAGACCCACAGCTGGTCGGGATCGAGCCAGCCAGTTCCTGGAGCCTGTGAGAGGCCGCATCATCACAGATGGGAGGAAAGGGTTCCTTCAAGACCCTCTGGTTCTCAAAAAAAGCCCCTGGAGAGTGAAAGGAGACCCTGAGCCATGGAAGGAGACGAGTGGGAAGAATTTTCCTAAGTCCCCAGTCCCCCAGAGGGCCATAGCTCCTGCTTTGAGAAGCAGGGTGGCTTTCTGAGGGCGGTAGTTTGGGGCTGGGTGTGTAAATGAAACCTGGAGACCAGGAGCCCATGAAGATGCCGGGCCTTCTGTGGTGGGTCCTCCTGACATTGAGCTCCTCTTGGGGATGGCAGCAAGTTTTTCCAAACTCAGGTCACCTTTATGTTGAGGACACCAATGTCCTTGGGTGAGGGAAGACAGGGTTAAGGGATTCCTTTTAACAATTTTTTTTTAAATTGTGGGGTGCTCTTCCCCCAAGATTATAAAAATAACATCTGCTTACTTTAGATATTTTGGAAAACAAAAGAGTCAGGAAAAATTCCACTTAGGATCTAAGCTACAGGACAGTTTTCCCTGACAAGGAAATGGCACTACTCAGAATTTAATAAGAGAAATTTATTGAACTGGGTGGCATCTTAAAAGGTCATTTTCCCCCCAACTCTCTCAATTTACAGATGAAGGGAAGTTAAGGCCAGAGAGGCTGATAGGACTGGCCAAAGTCATACTGGGGCAGAGATGGCCCTAGAATTCATGACCTTGTGCCCTTAGCTTAGTTTGACTAAGATGGGGGGAATTTGTGAGGGGGGTAAGGGCGGGGTCAGAACAGTCTTGGAAGTGAGTTTTATCTCAAAGCACCTGACCTGTTAATAGATTTTTAATAATATCTACCATTTATCATTGGTTGCAGCAAAGCAAGACTGCTCCTTGGGGTTCAAAGGAAGGGGTGCTGGTGTGCTTCTGAGTCTTGTGATATTTCCCATTTACCTCCTTCTATAAAGTGTTCAGTTGATAAGGACTCTAATGAAGGGTGGGGGCAGCTGATGTGGGAGCCAGAGGACAATCCAGAGGCAGTGAGTGAGAAGAGACTCTGGCCAAAGTAGAGACCTTGTGGCCCTTAATGGCATCCTTGACATTGTTGGCCAAGGGACTCTAGCTGCTGTGGGAAAGTTCTGTGGGGTGGAGAGGGTGAGCAAAGAGGGAACATGATGTGTTCTAGGAGACTTGGGTGCAGGTGACAGAGGCCAGGCACTGCAAGAACCAGGCCTCTGCCCCACAGTGGATGGCACCAACCAAGCCAGAGCATGGGGGGCCTAATTTTTTTTTTTGTCCGTGGGTAACCTATTATTTTTTAAGACATGTGTTAATGTCCTATAAATTTTGCCTAGGGCCCAGTGACTGAAAGTCAGGGGTAATAGGCAAATCTGGCTAGGAGGGGGAGAAGGGGCAGTAGATGGTCCCACATAGACCAGAGATGCTTCAGGGCCTCTGTCAGATGAGCCTGGGTAAGACTGACTCTAATGGGCAGCGAGGGAGAGCAGGTGCTCACCCTGGTATAGGGGAGGACACCTGGCTCTTTGGAGGAACAGAGGCCAACTCCTAGAATCCAGGCCTGAGCATTGTCCCTTGAGCTATGGTTTAGGCTGTGCCAAGGCGCAGCCACAGTGCTGTTTTCCTGGGGCACCTATTCCTGAGCCACATCTTCAGTCCTTTATTTTATTTTATTTTATGTTTTTTATTTTGAGACAGGTGCTTACTAAGTTACTTAGGGCCTCGCTGAGTTGCTGAGGCTGAGCTTTGAACTCACGATCCTCCTGCCTCAGCCTCCTGAGCTGTTGGGATTACAGATGTACAACTCACTTTCTTAACTAGCAAGAGTGGACTTCATTGCTTCCCATCAAGAACACTGCCCAGCACATCAGGATTCTAGATCCCTCCCAGGTCCTGACATCCAGTTCCTGGTTCAAGCTGTTTCACATGAAACTGCAAGCACTGGCCTGAGATCACTCAGCTGAATGGAAACAGGACACACTGAGGCAGAGCCGGGTGAGGCCAGCCTAGTCCCAGATATTTATTGCAAAGAAGGCACTTAGGACAGACGGCCTTACCTCACACAGCCAAGAATGGACATCGACTTCCACAAAAGTACATGCTTTCTCCTTTTATTAGCAAAGTTCTTTGGGGACACATAATTTCTAGTGCAGGGCTCAGTAGCCTGACCCTGCTGTCACAGTTTTAGGAACCTAGTGAGTGACACAGGCTCAAAAGACCTCCTCCGGGGCCTCCTCCTGCAGAAGCAGGAAGTGGTGGCCTTGGCCTGCAGCACCTTCTTCTGGGTTTCCAGGATGTAGAGGGTCTGTGTGGTGAGGCAGCTGACCACGGGGTCGGGGTCCTTCTGCATGTGCCTCAGGGCTGCAACACAGATACAGCTATGAGTCTTTGACCAGAGAAAGGCCACCGGGCTAGGCAAGAGGGACGGGTCCTGCTATGGGAAAGGAATAGGGTAGTGGAATGGGACTGGCATCTTCTAAGGTAGGACAGAGAGTCCACACTGCTCAGTTATAAACAAGATCACAAACATGCCCAGAGCTTGGAGATGCTGGGCCAGCACTCATCCCCAATCCTTGTGGTCCACTCTACCTTCCCCTCCCTGTCTCTGCTCTCCACCAATAGAATAACACTGGCCTCCCAGAGAGCTGCAGCCAGGGACTTGGCCACACTTGGGAACCACTATGTCAGGGACACAGTGCAGAAAGGGGCGGTCACATCTCAGAAAGATGGTGGAGGAGCATGGACAACAACACCAACGGTTCTGGAGGCTCCCAAGGAAAGGAGCTGGGCACGCTTGGGGACCGAGTCCCCCAAGGAGGAAGTTGGCCGTCTCTCTTAGAGAGAGTTCAAGGAACCATCCTGACTGATGAATGGGGCCCGAGCAAGATGGCAATGGGGGTGAGTGAGAGTGGGGTCTGCAGGGCCTTGACCAACACCCCCAAACCTAAATGCCCCGGAGCCAAGCCTCTTCTTCACTCAGCCTGGATAATCATTTTTGGAGAGCCATTCCTCGTTCCTGAGCCTACCCCACCAACATGGTACCTCCAACAGATGGACGCAGTGGGCGACTGGCCAACTCACCTGTATATGCATCCTCAACTTCATCCATCTCTTCCAGGTTGAGGGTTTGGATGATCTGGCCTGCAGCGGCACACAGAGGCACCTCAGTGGTGTCCTGGCCACCAGTGCTTCCCCTGCCCCTCCTCAAACACTCACCACTGCCCCCTTGGTCTGCATTTCTCTCCTGTGGCCACCAGCCTCAGATCTGAACATTTCCCATAAAGTCAAAATTTCTGTCCCTGATTTTCTAAAGGGTTCTAACCAAACTGGGCCAGGTAGAGAGGCAAGCACCCCTCTGCTCCAACTCTGGCCTCTCAGGACTTGCCCATTCAGCTACAGGAAGGTCAGCCAACCCAACTAGGGGCTTCCTGCAGGGGAGGAGAGCAGGTGAAGGTGGTCGGTGTCATTACCAGAGTCCTGGAATAACTATGGGTCTTGTAACTACGTCCTGGGTCCTCTCTCAGTCTGCTTGACGGACTGTACACCAAGGACACAGTGGCTCCAAAAGACAGAAGGCCATACCTGCAAACCACACAGCTGCCTGGCGGATGAAGACCTGTGGGCTCTTGAAGAGAGTCACACATTGGTTCAGAAACCAGATGGCTTTGCTCGCCTCCAGTTGCAGCTGTAAGGAGAGGTGTTCCATTACAGAGAGGCCATGGCTGGTTCTTCTGCCTCCTTGGACAGTCTTAAGACTAACCTGAGTTATTCCCTGAGTGGCAGAATCTATGAAGACATTCTGCACCTCCACTCCCTACCCCAGCTCCTCAAACTTATTTCCTCTGTGAAGCCTTTCTGGATGAACCAAGCCACAGGGGTCACTTTCCCTGACCTTGACCCAATAGGAGTCATATAGATTTACCATATAGATTTACCTATAAATATAGATTTACCCCAATTTTTGGCTCACCCACATTTCTCCTATTCCCAACATTGGAACAGTGAACCTCAATTTGAAATATTGTCTATTTATAGCTTGACTTAAAATTTTCAATCTCATGCCACATTCTCTAGGCTGCAAAAAAGGGTGTGTAGACATCAATCATGTCTAGACCCTTCTATTAGAAGGAGGGCTGCATATAATTAAGTGTTCTTATAACTTCCTCCCCTGCCTTGGGATACCCCGTTTTCTGTGTCTACTCAGACTTCCCCCCATGAAGGTCTTAGGATGATGTGCCCTTTCCTTTACAATGATCATTAGCCTTAACCCCTCTCCATGTCCCCTTCTAGCTTCTTCTTTCCTACCCTCCTTTTTCATTTTACAGTGAAGTTTTTTAGTTTTTGTTTTTCCTTTATTTTGGTACCAGAGATTGAACTCAGGGGCACTTAACCACTGAGCCACACCCCATCCCTTTTTTTGCATTTTATTTAGCGACAGGGTCTTACTGAGTTGCTTAAGGGCCTCCCTGAGTTGCTGAGGCTGGTTTTGAACTCACAATCCTCCTGCCTCAGCCTCTGGGATTACAGGCCTGCACCACCACACCCGGCTGCAGTCAAAAAGGAGGTGAAACCTATGGTTTTTCCCAACATTTAAAAAAAAAAAACTTTTTTTAGTTATGGAAAAAAAAACCTTTTTTTAGTTATGGATGAAAACAATACCTTTATTTTATTTATTTATTTATTTTTATGTGGTGCTGAGGATGGAACCCAGTGCCTCACCCATGAGCTACAACCCCAGCCCCTTTTTCCAACTTTTTGGTAGCAGGATCTTTTCTTCAAATAAAAATCCTAACTGGAAATGTCCCCTGCATCAGAAGGGGTGCTGCTCTGGTTAGAGGATGTGAGGCTGAGCCTGCCCTCCTGCTCACCTCTGCCACGGTTGAAGTTACCCAGGAAATCTGTCATTTTGCACCACAGTCCCCTCCTCCTACATCTCCAACCCTGACTAGGCAAGGGCCACCATTAGCTCCCACGGTCCAAACGATGCTCCCAAACTCATGCTGCCGTCCTACCGCGGGCCACCGATTGCTGCCTAGAACTTTCCTACATGAATATGATCTCCTTCCTCTTGTTCTCCTTTGACTTTTCACTTGACTTTCTTTCCTAATCTCCTTCAAAAGATGCTTGATCCCAGGATGCTTGATCCTGGGATCCTGGGCTGACTCACAAGCTTCCTGTCCCACTGGCCACCTCCCTAGCTGAGCAGATCTGGGTCGGTGATTATAACTTCCATCAACCGTTGGGCAGTGTATTCAGTGATAACAAATCCACGCCTCTAGCACAGCTCCAGGATTCAGTGATATATTCCTGACTTCCAGTTCTCTAGATTCACCCATAGACTTTACAAACTTGACAGGCACAAAATCAGCCCACCCCCTTCCTCTCATACTTGACCTTGCCCTGTATTCCTGACCTTGCTCCATGGCACCAGTGTCTACTCAGGTCAGAAACCCAAGTGGCCTCCACCTTCACGCTCCACATTCAATCAATCTCCACAACCAGCTAATCACATCCATGGCTTCATCTTTGTGACACTGTCATCTCTCCCTGAGGCCCCTAATTCTGTCCCTTGGAACCTTTCCTCTGATTCCACAGCCTGGGCCGGGGGACTTATCTAAAGTGCACAGCTTTCCAACCATACCATTGCCTTGTTGAACACTTCAGTGGCTCCTGCTGCCCGTAGCACCACATCCTGCTCCTGTGGCACCAAACCTTCATGGCATGATGTGGCCCGGTCTCCCACTCTTGGTTCCCCTGCCCAGACTTCAGGCTGCCACCCAGGACCCAAGACCAGCCTTCAGACCTTCTCATTTAGTCCACATAATGTTTTACATTGTAAATTATTTGTTAACATAAATGTGGGAAATGTCACCTAGAGCCAGGATTTTCTGCTCTCAACATTTGGAAGATCTGGCCACCCTGAGCCCACTTTCTCTTAGGGAAACAACCCGTGCTCAGCTGGGGACTACATTGACTGATACATGAATTTGTATCAATCAAAACCTATTCAGAATCTGTACCCAGACCTTGGCCCGGTCTTTCATATATTACAGAGTACTTTTACACAGTCCAAGCATACACAGGGTTTTCTAGGAATGCATCTGTAAGACAAATCCAAAACTAAACTTTCAGGGAGAGATGGCAGTGGCAGTATGTTAGCAAAAATTATTCATCACTTTGGAAATCAAATCACCAACAACAAAGCTTCCTTTGATGTTTGATCTGACTCTGCATCAGGAGCAGATCTGTTCACAGTGATTCTGTGCAAAAGGGGAAGGAGCCTTCATTATGTCTTCAAGGGTAAATGGAATCAAGCACTCACATATGTTATATTATGTCCTATTATATTACATATGTTTATGCATGCTGGGTTTTTTTAATAAATTACTTTCACTTGTCCTTTGGAGTTAGGGCATTCTGCTTATTTGGGAAATATGAAGCATGGGTAGATGCTGAGATTCATGAATTTCACTTGGGAGAATAAAGAGGGTGTTACCAGAGGGACTGGTACCATCTAAATGCCCCACACAAAGCAAATGCTTGGTGAGCGGCTTATCATTGAACTGCGGCTGCGGCCACCACAGCAAACCCCTAGCTGCAGGAGAAAGGACCGCAGTGCTGGGGATGCCACCCTCCCTGGCACAGGGGCAGAACGGTGAGGCGGCAGCTGGCTTACCAGGATCCTGAGAATGGTAAACACATCTCTCTGGGTGAAGACTGTTTTCAACTTTGTCCAGCCCAGTAAGGTGGCTGTGTGGCAGAGGGAGAGCTGGCAGATCTGGGGAGACAAGAGGCTTGGCATAAGGGGTTATGCAAGTGGGGCTGGGCAGCCATGAAGGGGCACCCAGAAGGGAGAGAGAGGACAGCCTGTCCAACTCCAGTGGGATGGAAACTCAGGGAACAGGTAGGGATCCAGGATTCGGAGCAAGACAGGAGTCATCTAGGCATCTGGCTGTATTGAAAACCCCTGTTACCCATGAAGGAGAACTTGCAAATCACAGTTAGAGTGACTTTTCCGATTGCTGTGATACTGCACAGAGACCCAGAGCAATGGGACTCTCCACCTCTTAACCTCAGTCACCAGTCCCACAACTTCCCATGCCTAAAACAGTCTCTGAAATCACATTTACCCAAAGTCTTGTTTTGTGGTATACTCTACCACTGAGCTACATTCTCAGCACCTTTAATTTTTTTTTTTTTTTAAACAGGGTCTTGATAAATTGCTGAGGCTGGCCTTGAGCTTGTGATCCTCCTGCCTCAGCCTCTCAAGTTGCTGGGATCACAGGCATGCACAACTGTGCCTGGTTTAGATTTCCCCAACGTCTTAATTCTTCAACTGTTGGTCACTGCTCTGAATCAGGGTCAGCTCTCTCAGGAATATCACTGCTGACTCCACCAGGAGGGGCCCTGAGCCACAGGATAATTTCTTTCAAGCACTTGTTCCACAGCATCCTCAGATGAGCCCAAAGAGGCCTCAGAAATGGCAAAGTAGCTGCTCTGTGAGAACAGAGTGTCCTCTTATAGGCTAAGCCGGTTTGGGGGTTTTCTAGCTGCAGTGCCCACTTCTGGTTTCCTGGGATCAGAGCTTGCCCCATCCAAATCTCTTTATTCTGCCCACAACACTGTCTCCAACTGGAACTGGCCTACCCAGGGAGCCTGTCCACACTAAGGGGCACCGAAAGTGGTCTCAAAGAAGATTGCAGAAGCCAAGGGCAGGGAAACAGAGAGAGGGAGTGGTACTAATGTGCCAGTCCATGAGATGTTCCTCCTCAGAGTTTTCACAACCACAATATTCTACTGCAAGTTGGTGGCCAGCTGGATGGAGCTAGGAGCTGGAGAAAACTCGGGTGTCGTATCTTGTCATCTCTAGTGTCTCTCCCCGCCCACCTACCTCCCCTCCCTCTCTCTCTTTCAGTACTGAGGATTGGACCCAGGGGCACGGTAACATGGAACTACATCCCCAGCCCTTTTTATTTTTTTATTCTGAGACAGGGTATCACTAAGCCACTGAGGCTGGCCTTAACCTTTGCAGTTCTCCTGCCTCAGTCTCCCAAGTCACTGAGGTCATCTCCAGTTTCTTCTGGAAACTCTCTGAGGTCAGAGACTAGTGGATTCCACAGCCGCTGCCCACATGCTCAATATTTACCCACCATGGAACTGGGGACCACACACAGGCTCCGAGGGCTGGCCTCTCACCTGAGCCACATCAGTATTCACATCCTTCAGGTGCAGCACAAGGAGAACTATGGAGTTGAGCATCTGCTGCTTCAAGGGGAAGACAAGGTCTCTCTTCTTGGCCTTGGACAGGAGATTCCCGTAGACCTGGAAGGCCATCAGGCGCAGATTCTCGGGCTCCTGGGTCAGAAAACACATACCTCTGCATCTGTCCACTGTCACCCAGGGTCCAGAGTCCCTGGGCTGCTCCTCCCCCGAGATCTGCTTTGATTCTCCAGCAACACGACAGTCGTGAGACAAGAGCGCAGAGGCGGTCCCCTCCCCACAGAAGAGCACCATGTCAAGCTCCAGGGAATTCTGCCCAATTCCTCCTCTCACAGAGGCCTGGAGGAAGAGAGACCCCTCAGGGGACTTCACCTCCTCCAGGAAAGAGCCCAGGGTGAAGGCCAGCTGAATCAGGAAGAAGGAGGCGTGCTGCCAGGTGAGGTCCTCGAGGAGGTGATTCAGCGTCAGGAAAGTCTCCTCCACGATGCAGTGGCAGGGGGAGTAGCAGCATCTCAGCACGTGCGGCTGCAGGATGGAGAGCCGCCTCACCTGCGGAGGGGTGACCGGGGTGACCGGGGTGACCGTGACCGCTGCTCAGGAAATGCTGCGCGGGGCTCTTTCCTGCTCTCATTTCAGTCCAAGCCCCACAAGCGACAGCCCCGGGCACACTGCCAATTTTCACCCTGGAACTAGGGCTGGTTCAGCAAGTGGGTGTGGTCAGCATGAGCCGCCCAGGAGGACAGCTGACTTCTGCCCTCCGTGGGAAAAGGGGAGAAGACAGAGAAGCCGCCTTCCCCACGTCACCAGAAGCTCCCCTCCTCACTGCCCGTCTCATCTGTGACGATGAGGCTGGTATTCAGGAGACCTGGGTGGCATGTGTGGGATCCTGGGATTGGCTGAGATTATCCTCTGAAGTGACCCACGGGACAGCCTCCTCAGGGGGCCTCTCCTGGGAAGGGAGGGAGCAGGAATGGCCCAAGCCCTGATCCTGTGCTTGGTGGACTGGCCTCAGGAAGATCTGGTCTCTGAATCCCACCCTGTCTATTGAACTCCGGGTCCTATTCCTCTCCCAGATGACAACATTGCCTGAGAACCTGCCCTTGGCCTCTGCTTCATCTTACCAAGTTCTTGTGCTTTGCGAAGACCTCTGTCACCTGCAGCAACAGCTTCACTGTGGTTAGCTCCTCACACTTGAACCAGTTTGCTAGAATGTGGGTGGCAATGTCATCCACAATGGCTGCCACATCTGGGCTCTGGAGCAGCTGGCAAAGGAGGCCAAGAAAGATAGTGAGGTGCGCAAGGAGGAGACAACTCCCAATGACGCTGAATCTAGGTTCCTGCTCACGGGTAAAGACGGTTTTAAGGCTTTGGAAGAATCGGTGGAGAGACCAGAGTTAGAGGGTCCTCCCACCCTTTCATTCCAGGATGAGAAAAGTAAGAAACCTCAGTCAGTTCTCAAATAACCTCATGTTTCCATTGGGAAGCAAAGACTCACTCAACCACCTGTGAACATCTCCAGACAATAGCAACGTGGCACAAACCAAAAGCAAGCAAAATAAATAAATAAATAAAATCTATTTTAAGTGGGTGCTAAAGGAAAATTTATAAAGAAGTGGAACTTGAATAAAGAGAACTTGAATGCACATCTAAGTCTTACAGACTGGAAGGCGAACAATAGGACAAGAAGCAAAGGAAATGGGGAGGAATTCACAGAAGGGAAGGTGTGTGTGTGTGTGTGTGTGTGTGTGTGTGTGTGTGTGTTCAGTTGGGAAAAGTGGGTGTGGCAAAGCAGGAGTGTGGCTGGGTTGAGGGAAGGGCAACAAGAACGCTGAGCCAACTTGGGAGGAGCATCCCATTGGTGAGAAGCATTGCTTATGGCCAACAGGAGGTCCCAGGAAAGAGACTGGCATGCATCTCTCGCAGTTGCTCCAGGCACAGGTGAGGTGGGTCTAGACTTCCAGCCAGTGGGGATGGGGAAGAGATGTCTCAGGAGTGCTGCAAAGCACACCTTAGTCAGAAAAAGAAAAGAGAGCAGTCAAAGATAGGTCCCCAGAATAATACTTTTTAGAAGAGAGCAGGTAGAGGGAAGTTATTATAAGATCTTTGCCACTATTATTCCATAGCACTGGGTACCCTGGGGCCAAGCTGGGCAATATCAAGCAAGCAACGAAGGCAGGCCCAGTCACTGACCTAAACAATTAGTTCCATTTTGACCCTTTCTGACTCCATTTGAATTCCAAGAACCACACAGGTCTGATTGATTGATAAGCATCTTTATGACAAGAGACCAAAACTGCCCCAAGCAACAGTCGGCCTCTCAGAACAGATCACCCCATAAGAGGGTCCCTAAGCCGGAGCTATAACCCCATGACGGAACCCAGGCTGCCCTTAAGCAGGAACAGTCACCCCCCTGGGAACTGAGTCTCCCCCTCAAGATGGGATCACCTCCCCAGAGCTTCACAGAACCAGTCCTGAGACCATGGTCTGACCCAGATGACTTACTCTACCGGCTGCTCAAAACCCCAGACATCCAAGCCCCCAACCCTTGTCTTTGTTCCCCTTTTCTGTAAAACCTCAAAGTTTCCATCATCCCTTGAAGTCAGATTTTTGGTCACCCCTATGGCTCCTCTTCCTGGAGTGGCCGTATTGATTAAAAGCTTCTCTCCTTTCCTTGACCACTGTGTAAGTCTTCGATTGGCATATGGGAACAGGTGGCTGAGCCTGGGACCACCAGGGTAAGGGGCTTCATCCAGGGACTCCAGTAACAAGGTTTTGTTGTTGTTGTTGTTGTTGTAGATGGACACAACATCTCTATTTTATTTACTTATTTATTTATTTATGTGGTGCTGAGGATCAAACCCAGTGCCTCACACATGGTAGGCAAGTGCTCTGCCACTGAGCCCCAACCCCAGTCCCTGGGGCATTTTTTTATCTTTCCACTTTGGGCCAGTATGGTCTGCTTTCTACCACTGTCTGTGAAACAGAGAAGAGAGCCTTAGAATTTTCAGGCCTTTAGATTAAAAGCCCTTGAGAAGTTCTCTACCAACAGGGCACCTACCAACAGGACCTTGCTCTTTGTTTTGGTCTTTGTCATTTGAGCATTTTGGGGCTATTTGGGCATAGGCCATTTTTTGTTTTGTTTTGTTTTGTTTTGAGGGGTACTGAGGATTGAACTTCCCCACTTCTATTTTGTATTTTATTTAGAGACAGGGTCTCACTGAGTTGCTTAGTGCCTGGCCATTGCTGAGGCTGGCTTTGAATTAGTAAACCTCCTGCCTCAGCCTCCCGAGCCACTGGGATTACAGGCATGTGCTGCTGTGCCCGGATATTTGTTTTTGACAAGAAAATTTGAAATCCTATGGTACCGACTAGAAAAAACAGACACAAAATAGGTGAGGAATCAGGGCTTGGGAGATCTCTGTTATAATTTGCCTAACAATGGAAAATACTAAATCTATACCATTAGGAAGCTCCCTAGGGAGAATTCTAGGTGTTTCATGATGATCTATGATCCATGATCTAATTATAGCTATAAACCTATGACTAAGAAAAAGATGATTTATTAATATAATACAGTATGGCCTATGTGTATACCAGATGCAAAAGACGTAGTCCCCAAACAAATCACTGAATTATCATACTACTTTATAGTTGGAGCTGTTTTGCCAAATATTAAAGGGGAAGAGGGAATGTTGCTGACCCCTTGAAACCCTGCAGCTCCCCTGCTGCTTGCAGACCCCACGGCTTTGATATGCCTTTCTGTGTGTATCAGAATGTTCAGGGATAGACCGACTCTGTAAACTCAATGATCAGGTAAACTCCTTGGAGAAGCAGTAAAAGTGCCACCAGAACAGGCACTTCATCTTCAGCTGATATAAACCCAGGAGAAGCCAGCAGGGGTGAGTCAGTGCCAAAGTTCTTCAATCTATCAACAAGGCTGTGTAGGCCAATGGGCCAAGCCAAGAATGGTCTCCCAGTTAAAGTTCTTTTAAAAGAGGGTGCAGCGAAGCCCCCACCTAAAGCAATATCTGCCGCGGGAGACACCCAAGGAAATCCAACCCATACTTCAAAGAAATTTTAAGTGACCGACTGATGTCTGCCCCCACTTTGGGACTGCCTAACTTTAAAAAGCCATTTAAACTGTATGTAAGCGAGAAATCGGACTGGAAGCTCTTGTTTAGTTGCTGGATGAAGTTCCCCAACCTGTAGCTTGCTTCTTATAGCAGGTAATCACACGGCCAAGGGATGGCCACCTTGTTGCCAGGCAACAGCAACCATGTATGATGTGCTAAAAGATGCTGAAAACTTAATACTTGGACAACGCACTGCCATATACTTGCCACATCAGATTTTAACCTTGCTGGAACAAAAGGCAGGTACTGCCTAACTGCTGGGAGTTTGGGTACATAACAGGCAATCTAATTAGATGAGCCTAATGTGACTCATCAAACAACATTAACTTTAAGCAGAGAGACCCTGCCGTCTGTCAGCAAGTCCTGAGGCTCCTACCCCGCACCATAGATCTGTGGAAGTTCTTGATACTATCTTTTCCAGAAAACCAGGCCTGATGTTAGTCATTTGACCACACAGACTGGGAATTCTTCACAGGTAAAAGTGGCTTCATGAACCATGGAAAACACCAAGATGGGTACGCAATAGCATTTACAAGATGTTATTGAGTCAGATCCCCTCCTAACAGTTATCCCCTCGAAAGGCCAAATTTGTAGCCCTTACTGGGGCCCTCGATCTTTCAAAGGGAAAGGGTTAATATTTATGCTATGCTGACTCAAAATATGCCTTTTGATTGTCCACACCCAAGGAGGGAGAGAGAAAGAAAGAGTTGGAGAGGGGGCCGGGGAGGGACTTACAGCCTCTAATAGCGAGGACATAAAACATCCTTGGACATCAACTCCTGCAGACTGTCTTTATGCCAAAAGATGCCAACTTTGGGCCAAACACAAGGGGTCCAATAGTGTGGGCCAAATCCCTTTGAAGATTGGCAGTAGACTCCCCTCAGATGCCTAAAGTTGCTGGAAACTTTAAATGTCTCCTGGTTTCTGTTGACACCTCTTCTAACTGGGTCAAGGCCAACCTCAGTAGGATGGAAAAAGCCTCGGAAGTGGTACAGGCTCTACTAAAGGGCATCATTCCCAGGTAGTGCCTGTCTGACTCCATACAATGTGACAATGGCCCTGAGTTTGTCTCTGAGGCAGCGCAGCAGGCCAGTGGAGCTCTAGGATTCTGCTGGAGAGTACACGCAGCCTGGAGACCTCCACAGGTAGGAAAGATAGAGAAGATAAGCCACATGCTCTAAGCGGACTTTAGCCAAAATTTGTCAAGAAACTGTTCTAACATAGGAAAAGTTACCGCCCATTGCTTTCCTTCACATTAGGGGGGCTGCAATAAAGTCCCTCTGCCATTAACTGTGGGAGACCCTTTGGAGACTTCCATAAAGGGCCACGGTCCCCACACTTAAAATATGAAAATAAAATCAGGCATAGGTAGAGCAGCTTAATCAAGTTCTAACTTCTGTCTGTGAGTTTGCTTCCTCTAGGGCAAAATCCTCCTCCCCTGAGGACCCGCTGCACCTTTGTCAACTGAGAGATGGACATGGAAATATCAGGGCCCAGAAGATCAGCAGATTTAAAAAGAAAAAAAAAAAAGTGGACAGGCCCTTCCGATGTTCTCCGAATCACTCACACTTCTTTAAAACATGGTGGTGTCAAGCCAAGATTTCACCACACCAGAGTAAAAGGGCACCCCCGGGAACAGCCCTCCTGCCCCTCGGCAGGATCAAGAGGATCCCATTGGATGATGGTCCCCCCAGGATCTCAAATATCTCTTCAGAGAGAACAACTCCGCCAGACGCCTTAGATAATCTTGAATCACACTGCCGTCACTCTTTGCTTTCTTTGTCTTTTCCTTACTCCCCATGGATCTGGTCTAACTTGTTTGCTCACTGGGCTGGGCCTCAGCAATAGATCCTTTCAGTAGTAGGCTAAAATCAATTCCTCTAAATGGAGGCACTTAATGTTTAACACTTAATGTGGTGTTATTTTCCTTCCTTTTCCTCTACGTGACCTCTGCTCACTTCCTTTGTAAGACTGGTGCTTGTCCTGTTTGGACCAGCATGGGAGTGAAATGCCTCTGGTATAAAAGGGACAGAGTTTTCTTATCCCTTCAAGGTCTTCCATTCCAAGACTCCCACATGGCCCCTATCAGCAGGAAATAATCATCCAAGACAATGGCCTTCTGCCCTCCCCCCAGCAGACATGGAATGTGACTTGACATGGAATGTGACTTGATTTGAAGGCGGGTCCAGTCATTGACCAATTTCATTTGTCCCTTTCTGACTCCACTTGCCTTTTGACCTGTTTTCCTTCTGAACCACCTTCTTTTGCAGTTACCTTGGATTCCAGGAACCACACAGGTCTGATTGATTGATAAGCATCTTTATGACAAGTGACCGAAACTGCCCCAAGCAACAGTCAGCCTCTCAGAACAGATCACCCCATAAGATGGTCCCTGTAAGCAGGAGCTATAACCCCATGACGGAACCCAGGCTGCCCCTAAGCAGGAACAATCATCCCCCTGGGAACTAAGTCACCCCCTCAAGATGGGATCACCTCCCCAGAGCTTCACAGAACCAGTCCTGAGACCATGGCCTGACCAAGATGACTTACTCTGTTGGCTGTTCAAATCCCCCAACCATACCAGTCCCCAACCCTTTCTTTGTTCCCTTTTTCTATAAAACCTCAAAGTTTCTGTCATCCCTTGAAGACAGATCTTTGGTCACTGAATCCCTACATCTTTTCTTCCTGGGGTGGCCACACTGATTAAAAGATCCTCTCCTTCCCTCCACCACAGCATGAGTCTTTGATTGGCATATGAGAACAGGTGACTGAGCCTGGTCTATTGGGACCACTGGGGCAGGGGCCTTCAACCAACAACTCTGGTAACCTAGTGACTCCAAGGCCCCCAGCCCTGGCTGCACATTAGGATCACCGGGAGAACCTGCTGCTCTTTGGACCCCACGTCACCCACCATGAGTCTGATTTGGAGTCCAAGCGTCAGTGTTATTTATTTATAAATTCTCCCAAATATCCAACTATGCAGCCAGGGTTGAGGATGTCTGGGCCAGACATTCATGGTTTGGAATGTATATGCCAGCGTGGACACCGTAGTGTGGCAACCAGGAAGGGCTCTCCTCAGCACTGCAACCTCCACACAGCAGCCTGTGAGCTCATGTGGTGGAAAGACATTGGAATGCAAATGGAACATCGGGAGTTAAAGTAGTCCCCCCTCACTCCATGGTGTGTGTGAATGTGTGTGTGTGTGTGTGTGTGTGTGTGTGTGTTGCTGGGGATCAAACCCAGAAAGTTTATGTGAGCAAGAAAAAGTCAAACAATAATCAATAGGATGATTGGTGGGCAAAAGAGATGGGAAGGAATTCAGAGAAGGGCAAGTTCAAGTCACAAAATTCCACGCAGAAGTGAAAACTAGAGCAAACAGTTATTGTTTCACATCCATTGGGAGAGCAAGAATTTGGATGTAAGAAGAGCTAAGGGGGGAGGCTGAGGCAGGAGGATCACCAGCTCAAGGCCAGCCTGGGCTATATAACAAGACCCCATCTCAAAAAAAGAGCTAACCCTTGATGGAAGTGAAGAGAGGGCTCTCCCACACTTTACTGGCATAAGCACACTTCATTACTTTGGAAAACCATCTGGCAACACTGTGTGTGTGTGTGTGTGTGTGTGTGTGTGTGTGTGTGTGTGTGTGTGTGTTTGAACAGGGAGAGATGCCTATTTGTTGCCTGTGAGATACCTGGGGATGAAGAGGAGGGGGTATAGGCCTCATTAGGTAGGAAGGGAGAAGGCAAAAGTATGGAAAAAAAGGTGTTGTGGTTTTTTGTTTTTTTGTTTTTTTCTTTTTATAAAGAAACCAGGGCTGGGGATTTGGCTCAAGCGGTAGCGCACTCGCCTGGCATGCATGTGGCCCGGGTTCAATCCTCAGCACCACATACAAACAAAGATGTTGTGTCCATCGAAAACTAAAAAAAAAAAAAAAAAAATTAAAATTCTCTCTCTCCTATCTCAATCTCTCTCTCTCTAAAAAAAAAAAAAAAAAAAGAAAGAAAGAAAGAAAAGAAAAGAAACCAGTGTGTATGGTTTCATTTGTATATTTGTGTTAAATTGTACATGTATAGTCGGGCATGGTCGCACATGCCTGTAATCCCAGCGGCTCAAGAGGCTGAGACAGGAGGATCATGAGTTCAAAGCCAGCCTGAGCAACAGTGAGGCCCTAAGCAACTCAGTGAGACCTTGTCTCTAAATTAAACACAAAATAGGTCTGGGGATGTGGCTCAGTGGCCTAGTGCCCCAGAGTTCAATCCCTGGTACAAAAAAAAAAAAATTATACATGCATATAGATTATTTAAAACAACATTAAGAAGACCAAAGTTCATCAGCTACATTTAAGATATCTGCACTTGCTTTTGCATGCACGCCTGGGGGCATGCTTATGTGGGTATCTGTGCTTCTATATTAATGGCAAAGAAGCTTTCAGGGACAAATTGCAGAGGTTTTCACCTGTCAGGCAGGCAGATCTGCCCTAAATTACTTACTAATTAGTGAGTTTCTTAAATTCTCTGGGCCTCAGTTTTCATCCTCTACAAAATAGAGTTAATAACATCTTTTCCACAGTAAAAATGAGAATGAAAACAGCTGGGCTCCCGTTTCTTGATTGTCCAGAATTCCAGCACAGGGCCTTTTGAAACGTTTCTGCTTGTGCTTAGCCCAGGGAAATGGATGAAGATACCAAGACAACAAGCTGGGAGCTTCAAAGGGTTAGGAAATGTTTGAGAGCTTCTAGATCTTGACCCACTTTCTTAGCCAGTACCTAAAACCCCGTGGATCTCCCCTTTGAAATACCTCTTTAATTGCTGTGAATGGGGTCCACCCATCTTCCTGCCTAGAGCCCCTTTGAGCCTTTTCCCAAACAAACTGTTCTCTGTTCCCCTCCTCAGCCTGAAGCTCCAAAACAGGTGACAGAGGAGTGAACACCTGTTCCTGTGTCCACTTGTTTATGTGGGTATGTGCATTTGGGGGAACTTGTAGGGTGGTCCTCAGTCCTAGCTGCATTTCTAGAACACAGGACTTGGGAGGTTCTAAGCAAACTGAGGCCTGGACCCCATCCTAGACCAGAAGAACAAGGCAGAGAGTGGGGAAAGTAGGGAGGATCATTGGCAATAGCATTTTTAAAAAGCTCCCCACAGCACCCTAATATGCCACCAGGGTTCAGAACTACTGTTCTAACAGAGTGGCAGTCACCTTGTGATACCTACTACTCTCTCAGGCTTGTACCTGGTGCCATTTCTCAAAGCTGGGTTCAAGGACTCCCTGTACTACAACAGGAACTGAGATGCTTTCAGAAAAGGAAGACTTCTGGGTCTTACCCCAGACCTACTGAATCCAAGTCTCTGGGAACAGGGCCTAGGAATCTGCATTTGAACTGCTTCCTCAATGAGATGAGGCGACATGATACACACTAACACCTGAGACCCATGGCACAAGGCATCCCCTTCCAGCCAGAGCCCCACCTCCTACATGCCCTCATTCCTGCTTCCTGAGCAAGCGTTCTGCCAACATGACGTACATCCTTCAACGCACATCTCAGCACCCACGCCAGCATGCACATTGTAGCACACAGCAGTAGCACCTTCCCGCGAGATTCAAATGTCCTGTAACCCACATAAGGGTACAAGAGTTCACATTAGGATAACATCTGTTTATGTTCTGGCATTAGTATTGTGTTATCTCCTATCATTGTTTAATATAATCCAGTTCCTGTTTTGTTTTTTTTTTTGTTTGTTTGTTTTTAAATTAGTTTGCTTACATTTTAAAAGAAGCCGATTTAAAGCTGTGATGAGGCAGAAACTGTCCCAAACTCTCCCAAACACTGGTGGTGGAAGTATAAATAGGTACAACTTTACTGGAAGGCAATTTGGTGTCAGTATCAAAAGTCACAGAAGGCATTTATGCTTTTTGAACCTATACTTCCACTTATTATAGTCAATACTTAAGATAATAATCTGACACATGGGCAAAGGCTTTTGCACGGAGATGCTCATTACGGTGTTATTCATAATAACATAAAATTAGAAACAGGATGTCCAACCAATTATAGAACATCTTTATGATAAAATATTCTATCACCACTGAAAGTTATGTTTACCAAGAACATAAAATGACATAGGTAGAGGCTTGAAGAGAGGGGGACACAGAATACAAAGAGAGAACAATGTCAACCCTCACACAAACACTTCCATACAGACAAAAACCTAAAAGTGATTTCCTTTGTGTATTGTGATGATTAATGATTTTGCAATATTGTATTTACTTTTTCCACCTTTTCTATACATTTCCTGTGAGGTAACTTGAGTTAACATTGAGTTAATTGGGGTACTGAGCCAAGATCAATTTTCAAAGGCTCATGTGGCTGAAGGAAAAGAGCTGTTTTGTTCCATAAAGTCAGGGCAGAGTCTTTGAGATTCAAGAAGAAATCAAATCCTATACCTCAAGGAAATCTAACGAAGGTTTTTTGTTTTTGTTTTGATCAGGGGGGTGGTTTGAACTCAGGGGCACTCAACCACTGAGCCACATCCCTGGCCCTATTTTGTATTTTATTTAGAGACAGGTTCTCACTGAGCTGCTCAGCAGAGCTTCACCATTGCTGAGGCTGGCTTTAAACTCACAATTCTCCTGCCTCAGTCTCCGGAGCCACTGGAATTACAGGCCTTCACCATTACACCTGGCCCTATTTTTATTTTATTTAGAGATAGCATCTCACTGAGTTGCTTAGCACCTCACTGTTGCTGAAGATGGCTTTGAACTTGCAATCCTCCTGCCTCAGCCTCCGGAGCTGCTGGGATTACAGGCGTGTGCCACCGTGTCCAGCCTAATGACGTATTACTAGTAACATCCCCCAATCCTTCTGGGAGGTAGGGAAAGTCAAACAGCCTGCCCCCTCTGGCCAGTGGCCTTCCCAGGAGGAGTCCATTGCCTTTCAGAGGGACCACCTCCCCCGCCCTCTTCTCCTCCCTGCCCCAGTCACCTCTGTCAGGAACACAAGGGCTGTTACGTGGTTGGGGCAGTTTGTGTCCTGGAGGATCCTGATGATGAAGCTGAAGATGGGGCGGTTGTGCCAACAGTTCTTGATCACCAGGGCCCTACTGACCAGAGCACGGTGATCAGGGGGAGGCCTGGGCTGCAGGGAGGATCAGGAACATAGAAGGTCAGAGCCCCAGGCGCGGCTTACCTGGCCAGCAGGGTGACTCCATCATAGTGTTTCTCAGGACTCACAAGCAGACTCCAACCCCCAAATAGGCTCACATACTCCGTGTGTTCCTCATACCCAGAACTGCACATCAAGGTCTTCAGGGCCTCCACTGTAGAACTGGGGAGAGAGCAGAGCAGGAGCAGGCCGGGAGTCACCCCACTGTGCTCCTTTCCCCCAGCCACCTGCCTGACTCCCAGCCTCCCAGTGACGGTGGATTGCTGGCAGTGGGACAATCCACGTGACCCTGTGGAACCTTTCACAAATGAGGAACCCGTGGCCAAGAAGGTAGTGGCCTCTCCAAGATGACGCGGGAAGCCTGCCCAGGGGTAGGGAGGGCATCCTGGTCTGCAGACCCAGGTGTCTTTTTTGATTTCACTTTGGTACAGAATCTCTGCAGGAGCCTAGTAAGCCAGACTTCAAGAGTCTTTTTCGAAAAAGTCCAGGAAGACGTCTCGGGATGCTGTGTGAGCAGCACCCCAAGGGCCCCGCAGGAGGGCCGGAAGGCGGGCAGGGGGTGCTAAGCCGCTCGCACGTGAGTCCACAGGCCAACAAACCTCACAGGGTCCACACATCCGATTACAGGCTGCTGACCCTGGATCATTTCAGCACTTCCTTCAAGCACCAGAAGGGAGACCTGGAAGAGCAGCCTTACGAACAGGGAGGAGAAGAAGCCGTGCAGCTCCATCCGCCGACTCGGTTCCTGCAAGAGCTCGTAGATGGCCCTGGTGGCCTGGGTTAAGGAGGAGAATGGGAGCATCACCACCTTTGCCTTGCCCAGTGAAGGCCTGGCTGCCCACAGCAGGTCAGGACTAAGTTAGCGGGAGCCAGGAGAGCACAGGGTGTTTCCAGGTGGCATTGTTTTAAAGCACTCTAACAGCCATGGTGGCTGTTTTGTCTCCCCTCATCCTTGAGAGTTAAGGTAGGGCTGGGTTATTCACCCCTGGGAACAGGAATCTAGTTCTTCTATCCCCCGACAAGGCAGCCAGCGGGAAACCCCTCCCCCAATCCAACCCGAAGACCCCACTGTTACAGTGCTCAACCCCACACTGGAGACAGCCGAGCACAGCACCCTGGCCAGCTCCGTTCCCAGCACCCAGCCCCTCTGCCAGCCCGGCCCCTCCATACAATCAGTGGGGAGATCCTTGATGGGTTGCTTGGCTCCTGGTCGTTCTTTGCCTGCAATGGAATCAGCCTTTGCAGCAGATACTCCATGATCGTCTCGTAGCCTTTCGGGAAGGATGCCAGGATCTTCCAGGGATGGTGTATCTCTCTGCAAAGTCAGAAGCCACCAACATGGTCACCCCCCAGGTGGCCCTCTCTCCCTGGTTTCACCACACCTCCAGGGGAAGGGCTCCAGGCTCTTGGCCCCATCCTCTTTCTTCCTTCTTCCTAGTCTCTCCCTTCATTATCTTTCATTCCTTTCACCACCTCCAGACTTCCCCATTCCCTGTCATCTTCACACAGGTAAATCTGAAATTGTCCCCTTTGGTAGGAACCTTATGTAGGACACATCTGAGACCAAGGTTATCAGCTCTGCTTGAATGCCTCTGATCAGTCCCACCCCTCTGGCCCTGTCCAAGCTCCCCTTACAGCCCCAGACCAGAACACTACCTCATCTGCCAGGCTGCCTCCTCCAGTCTGAAATGCCCGGTGTGACACCCAGGGTCACTCTGCAGGTTAGATCTGATGACTTCCCTTCATGACACCCTTCCAGCCTCCTGGGCCCTCTTTCCTCTGTAGTGTCACACATGTTTTTCCCTCTGCCTGGCATATCTCTCTACATCTAGATCTGACAAGATCACAAGCCGAACAGAAGTCCATGCCTGAAAATTATTTTCTACAAAGAATAAGATAAAATTTTAAATCAAGCTGTGTAATGTCTGCAAGATGGTATAGCCTTTTGAAATAGGAGAAAGCAACAGGGAAACGAAGGAGAGATAAGAGACAAAGACAAAGAGACCTCACTACTGGTAACATGGCACCCCGGGTGTTCTAGGGACCAAGACAAAGAAAAAAATAGTCTTCAACAAAATAATGGCAGTCGGACTGCCAGCAACTTCTTAACAGCAACCATGGAAAGAAGAAGACAAGAGGTTGAACCTTCCAAGAACTGAACAAAGATAAATGTCAACCTACAAGTTTCCCAGCAAATCTATCATTAAGGCAGATTTGCTTCATTTATGAATCAATAAAAATAGAAAGCTTGATCAATAGATTCTCACTAGAGGATAAACTCCTAAAAGATAGGTTTCAAGACAGAAGAAAAACAATTTCATTTTGAGATGCAAGAAGGGATAGTACACAAATAAAATGGTAAATATGCCTTTAAGTCTATATACAATGTTAGTGTAAGAATGTTCATAACAACCCTGTTAATGATAGCAAAACCTGGCTGCATGGTGGTGCACACCTGTACTTCCAGTTTCATGGGAGGCCAAGACAAGAGGATAACACGTTCAAGGCCAGCCTGGGCAACTTAACAAGACCCTGTCTCAAAGTAAAATTTAAAAAGATAAGAGACAAAGAGACCAAAAGACAAAGAGACTTACAAAGAACCAAACCCAGTGATCAAGTGCTTGCCTAGTATGTACAAGGCCCCGAATTCAACTCCTAGTGCCACAAAATAAATAAATGAATAATAGCAAATAACTAGAAAAGGCCACCAACAAGAGAATGGATACGATAAAGTATAAAAACCCAGTACAGTGGCCTGCACCTATAATCCCAGCAACTCAGGAGGCTGAGGCAAGTAGATCACAAGTTTGAGGCCAGCCTGGGCAACTTAGTGAGACTCTTGTCTCAGAATTTTTAAAAAGGCTGGGAATGTAGCTCAGTGGTACAGCAACCAGGGGTTCAATTCCAAGTACCACAATTAATTACTTAATTAATTAATCAATCAATCAAATATTTTAAAATAATTTAAATGGTTGATTTCTCTACCTCTAACAGTGAGCTGAATGAACAGTGAACTGACCTAGCAGCCTAATATTAAGATTCTGACAGATCAGCCAGGCCCGGTGATACACACCTATAATCCCAGCAGCTCAAGAGGCTAAGACAGGAGAATTGCAAGTTCAAAGACAGCCTCAGCAATTTGGCAAGGTCCTAAGCAACTCAGTGAGACTCTGTCTCTAAATAAAATTTTAAAAAAGGGCTGGAGATGTAGCTCATCTTGAGTGCTCCAGGGTTCCATCCCCAGTACCAAAAAACCCCAAAAAAACAGAATTTGACAGATAGATCAGATAAACAAAATAAATTCAGATATGGACGCTTTACTAACACATTTAATAAGCCTGATATAATAGATAACTTTGTGTGTAATAGAAAATACAAGTTTTATTTCAAATACCCATTAAATATACATTGAAATTAATAACCATAATCTTCCTAATCTATGTACACTCTTTCTCAGACACACACCTCAATACATTCCAAAAACGAGAAGACTTTAAGATCATGTTCTTTAATTTTCATTCAAAAAAAAAAAAAACTAGAAAAAGATGATCATATTATCTAACCTCATGGAGACTAAATTGTTAAAGACAGAAAACTATATAAATTTTTAGACATTTATATAGTACCTAGTTGATAAAATCCAAAATTGATTCCTGATTTTAAAAGAAAGTTCAGCATATACAGAGTAAAAAGAAACTTTGTTAACATGATAAAAAGCATTTATTAGAAATGAATAAGCCAGGTACGATAGAAAGTGGCTGCAATCCCAACTATTCAGGATACTGATGCAGGAGGATCACAAGTTCAAGGGCAGCCTGTCTCAAAATAAAGTGACAGGGCTGTCACTCAGTGATAGAGCACTGACTTGCCTAGCCTATGCGAGGTCCTGGGTTCAATCCCCAGCACTGCAAAAGGAAGAGAGGGAAGGAGAAAGGAAGGGAAGGAAATTAACAATAAAAACTTAAAGTAAAAAGCACAAGATCCTTAGAATAGAGGAAGGGAACAGTAGGAAGGAAGAGGGGAGGGAAAGGGGAAGGACTGGAGATTGAATTAGAGCAAATTATATTCCATGCTTTTTTAATTATGTTAAAATTAATCCTAATGTATAACTAAAAAGAATCAATTTTTAAAAAGTTTTTGAAAAATAAAAGGCCTCTTTCTCCCCTGATTTAAACTAAAGCCACTGGAAAAATACAAAAAGACTCCATCATTCCTTTCTTAGTAACTGATAGGTGCATAAACAGAAAACCAGCAAGGATACAGAAGTCTTGAACACCACCAGCAACTGTCTTAACCTAATTTACAAAACATAAATTAGGTTAGAGACTGAAAAATTAAGAAATAGCAGGCAGATTGGGGAGCAAAGCCAAAACTAGAAAAAGTATCCCTATTGAGTACATCTCCCAGATTTTTTTTTTTTCCCTTGGTCTCCCACCCTGACCTGAAGGTGACCCCAGTGCTAAACTATGCAGCAGGCTCAGGCAGCTCAGTCTCTGAGTGAAACTGTCTCTCTGGCCAGAGGACTGGGAAAATGGGCCCTTGTGAGTTGGGGCATGAGTGGAATCTTTGTTTCTTTGTCTTTTTCTCTCCCCCCAGCCCTGCCCTGGGTGACTTCAGTGGCAGAACCGAGTGGAGGTCTTCCCCTTCTTCTGCAGTGTTTTGGCAAATGCTGGGGATGGAACCCAGGGCCTGGCCCCTGCCAGGCAGGTGCTCCCCAACTGAGCCAACTCCAGCCTCCTGTTGTGTTTCTTTCTCACATCATCACCCTAAAGGTGGTTGTGCAAAACTCTGAGGGGAGTCCAGCTTTCCAGGTGGAGGACCCGGGAAGGGGTTCCCAGGAGTCAGAAAGTGGGGGCAGTCTCAGAAAAGAGCAAGGAATTCCCTGATTCTGTGTGTGAGCCCATGCAAGTCCTGCAATCACTCACACACAGGTGCACATACGCAGGATGGGCCAACTTACCCCGAGCCTCCAGTGGAAGAAGAGTCACCAGCCCAGAACTCCAGGGTGGGTGAACACATTCTTTAGAAATGGAGGTAAAACATGGAACACTCTCACAGGAAAGAAAACTAAAAGAATTTGTCACCCAAAGATGAGCTGAGGGAAAGTTGTGAAATTTCTGGGTAAATATAAGAGACTATTTTTCTCCCTACTTCTATTATACACACACACACACACACACACACACACACACACACACACATATACTTAAGGAGAGAAAAACAATAATAATATTGTATATATATATATACAATATATTATTATATATTTATATATACAATATTGCTATATATATAATTATATATTGTATATATTATTTAGTATATAATTTTATATTATTTATTTATAAAACTTAAAAAGTATGACATTTTTGGTGAGTTTTCTTTAATATGTGTAGATGCGAATGGTAACTGTAACCCAAGCAGGTAAAATGGAGGGAGCCATATATTGATACTTTCTTGTTTTGAAGTTATAAAATATTAAAATTAAACATGAAATTATAGGTATGTACCTTCCTAATAATCCCATGAATTGATATAAAATGTCAAAATCCAATGAACACATCTAAATGGAATACCTAAAACAACTCAAATAATTCAAAAGAATGCAGGAAAAGAGAACATAGGGACAAAACACAAAGGGACAAATAGAAAACAAATAATAAAATGGCAGATGTAAGGGGCTGGGGATGTGGCTCAAGCAGTAGTGCGCTTGCCTGGCATGGGTGCGGCCGGGGTTCGATCCTCAGCACCACATACAAACAAAGATGTTGTGTCCTCCGAGAACTAAAAAATAAATATTAAAATTCTCTCTCTCTCTCTCTCAAAAAAAATGGCAGATGTAAATCCAAACATTATTAAATACATTAATTACAAATAATCTAAATGTTCCAACTGAGATTTTCAGATTGGATAAAAAACACAAGAGAGCTATGCTGTGTAGAAGAAACCTATTTTAATAATGACACAGAATTGTTAACACAAAAGAATGAAAAAATTGCCGGCTGTGGTGCCACACACCTGTAATCCCACCGACTCAGGAGGCTGAGGCAGCAGAATTGCAAGTTCAAAGCCAACCTCAGCAACTTATCGAGGACCTAGATAACTTAGCAAGATCCTGTCTTAAAATAAAAAATACAACTGTCCGGGTTATAATGTATTATTTATATTATACGAGGCTCAGTGGTTAAGCACCCCTGGGTTCAACCCGTAGTATCCAAAAACATGAAATGCTTTTTTCTTTCAGTACAGGGCATCAAACCCAGGGCCTCCTATATGTTAGGCAAGTGTCCTACCGCTGATCTACATCCCCACACCCCAAATGCTTATTTTGAAAAAGAAGAAGAAAGAAAGAAATCTTTTAAATTAATAATTTACATTCTCGGGCTGGGGGTGTGGCTCAGTGGTAGAGCACTTGCCTAGCATGTGCAAGACCCTGGGTTTGATCCTCAGCACCACATAAAAATAAATCAAATAAAAATATTGTATCCAACTATAAAAAATAAATACTTAAAAATGATTTACATTATCATTTTTCAAAAGATGAGCAAAGCTGGGGATGTAACTCAGTGGTATAGTGCTTGCCTACCCTGCATGAGGCCCTGAGTTATTTAATCCCCAGTATCACCAAAAAAAAAAAAAAAAAAAAAAAAAAAAAAAAAAAGAACAAATCAGTACAAAATAATAGTCTGAATGACCCTAAATTTTTTCAATTTATAATTTTAAAACTTTCAACAAATAAAATTCTATACGATTTCTACCAAACATACAGAGAAAATTTTACCAATTTTATAAAATCTCATCCAAAATACAAAAGATAAGAGAATACTTCCAAAACAATCTTCTGAGTTCAATAATACCACAAGCAAAACCAGACAAAGATATATAATAAAGAGAGAGAGAAAGAGAGATAGGGAGGGAGGGAGACCAATATCCCCCATGAAAATGTCCTCAATAAAATAGCAAATTGAACCCAGAAATACCTAAAGAAGATAATACATCTTAGCCACATGGGGTTTACCTCAGAAAGGCAGATGGTTCCATAGTCAAAAAATGTAATTCACCATATTAACACAATGAAAAAAAAAAAAAAACTACACAACATTTCAATAGATGCAATTAAAAAAAAAAAAACCCTAACTTTAATCTCTATTCATGATAAACGCTCTCAAAAACTAGAAATAGAAGGGAATTTTCTTAAGCTGACAAAGGACATTAAGATTTAAAAACAAAAAAACTATCAGCAAGTATCATACTTTATGGTGAAAAATTCTCTGTAAGACGGGGAAGAAGGCAAAGATGTCTACCCTCACTATTCTTACTTAGCGTTTTTCTAGGAGTCATAGTTAGTGCAATAAAGCAAGAAAAAAAATATAAACTGGAAAGAAAAAACTAAACATTCTCTCTATTTATAGGTGACATGATTTTCTATGTAGAATATCCCAATGAATCTACAAAAAAAGCTCCAACAACTAATAAGTTTAGCAAGATTACAGGATATAAGGTCAATTTACAAAAATCAATGTTATTTATATATACTAGTAATAAACTATTGAAACATTTAAAAATTATTTAATTGCTATTTACAGTTGCATAGAAAATACTTAGATATAAAACTAACATTCTTTTTTTAAAATTCCTTCCTTCCTTCCTTCCTTCCTTCCTTCCTTCCTTCCTTCCTTCTTTCTTTCTTTCTTTCTTTCTTTCTTTCATGTGGTACTGAGGATCAAACCCAGCACCTTGCATGTGCTAGGAGAACACTCTACTGCTGAGCCACAACCCCAGCCCTAGAACTAACATTCTTAACTAACATTTATTTGCAAGATATATATGCTGAAAAATACAAAGGAGGGATGAGAGAAATTTTTAAAATGTAAATGGAGAGACACATTCATGGATCATAGACTTAATAATGACAATTTTCCTCATATTTATCAAAATACAACACAATCTCTTTTAAAAAATACCACCAATATTTTTTAAAACAAATAATAATACCGTATAAATTACAAAATTTAGATGGAAAAACAATTTTAGAAAAGAGTAACAAAATTGGAGAATTTATACTACTTGATTCCAAGACTTAAGATATAAACTGGATTGATCTATGAAACAAAAGTGAGAGCTCATAAATAGACCTACACAAATATAGTCAAGTGATTTTTGATGGAAGTACAAAAGCAACTCAATGGAGAAAGGTTAGTGTCTTCAACAAGTGGTGCTAGAACAATCAGACAGCTATGTACAACAAACTGAATCTCAACCCATTCCTAACACTTTATAAGAAAAAACTAACAATGAATCATAAACATAAAACACGGAAGTATAAAATCTCTAGAAGAAAACATGGAAGGAAATCTCTGTGACCTTAAATATGACCAATACAGGGAGAAGAAGATAAATTGGACTTTACCATATTAAAAAAAATGTACTCTTAAGAGAATAAGAAGATAATCCACAAAATGGGGAAAATGTTTGAAAACTTATGTCTCTGACCAAAGGCTTGCATGCAGAATACAAAAAGAACTCTCAATAAGAAAACAAACTAATCTATTAGATTAGAATAAATGAATAATTTAATTTTTTTTAAAAGTTGAGAAATGGGTAAAGGACCTGAGCACAGTGGCACAGCCTATAATCCCAGCAGCTCAGGAGGCTGAGGCAGGGGAATTGTGAGTTCAAAGCCAGCCTCAGCAACTTAGTGAGGCCCTAAGCAACTCAGTGAGATCCTTTCTCTAAATAAAATATAAAAAAGTCTGGGGGTGGGGCTCAATGGTTGAGCACCTCTGGGTTCAATCCCTGGTACCAAAAAGAGAGAGGAGGAGGAAAATAGGTAAAAGATGTGAACATCTGAACACTGCAGTGAATAACACTTACTTTTGTGACTCATCCATAATCTTAAACAGCGTCAGGATAACCTCATCGGTGTAGGACTGGACCAGCAGGTAAAGGATCCTCCTGATGGTGCTTTGGGTGGTGGACTCTGTGATGTGGTACATGTGGAAGTAAATGTACTCGATGATTTCCGACACCTGGAATGATAGGAAAGGAGGCTCTTTCTGAACGCACACCGCCAGTTCGGTGCAGGTACCCACACAGGGTGTGGGACTGCACACAACATGTACACAGAGTGGAGAGAGGATGTCACTGTCCTGCTGCACTCTGCCCTGGACCACCTGATCCCTTTGACTTTAAGAGGAGCAAATAGCAGCCAGGGAAAGATGACCTTGACCTCATTTGGAAGCCATATCATGAAGAAAGAAGGAAGAGGCTGAGGGTGAGTGACTTGGAGAAAGGAAGTCAGATTTTTGCCTTCAAAAATCTAAGGACTATTAAGGAGGAAGGGAAGGGTAGTCCTTGCAGTTTCCTGGTGTGTGGCGCAGAGGCAGCTTCATAGTATGGACCCTGGACTCACCATACCCCTTGAATTTGAATTTTATCTCTGAACTTACCGGGGAACCTCAGGCTGGGTTTTCATCCTCCCTGCAATTCATGTCCTCAGAAAATAAGAACAATCTTACCTACCTAAGTGGTTCTGAGCTAACCCTTCTAAAGTGGTTGGAATAGTACCTGTCACATAATAGCTGCTCAATAAACTTCCGTTACTAAGGCTCATCGCTTCTTTGAGCTGTCCCCATTTCCGAAAGTGAAACCATTACTTCCTCACAAACCTGCTGTAAGGATTAATAAAGTAGCATGTAAATGAGGCTAGCACAGTGCTTGGCACCTCGTATTAGTGAAATCTGAATATTAACTGAATTCTTCAAAACCCCAGTAGGCAAAGTTAGGACAGGGATTGCAAACTATGGGCATGTAGATTTCAGTTCACCAAAAGATAGAACTTCTTAAAAGCAACTCACCCTTATACCCTGTTGATGAGAACATAAATTGATACCGCTGTTGTGACAAATAGTATGGAAGGGACTCAAAAAATTAAAAATAAGACTACCAGATGGCCCAGCAGTCCCTCTACTGGGTCTACAACCAAAGAGAATCCAGTCAATTTGTTGAAGAGACATCTAAACCCCCATGTCCATGGCAACACTATTCCTAATAACCAAGATATGGAAACAACTATGTGTTTCAACGGAAGAAGGAGTAAAGAAAATGTGGTGTACATATTCCATGGAATACTATCCAGTCAACAAAGAAGGAACTTCACCATTTGAACTTCATGGGTGAACTTGGAGGACATTACGCTAAGGGGAAAAAGCCAGACAAACACTACATTATCTCCCTTACATTGGAATATGAAACACTGAACTCACAGAAGCAGAGAAGAGAATGGTGGTTGCCAGGGGCTGGGGCGGGGGTGGGGGTGGGGGAAAGATGTTGGTCATAGGGAACAAAATTTCATTTAAGAGAAATAAAAGTGCAGTGTATCTGTTATAGAACACGGTGACTAGTAATAATGTATTACATACTAAAAAATGCTAAGGGAATAGATGTTAAATGTTCTCATCCAAATAAAAAGTATGCGAATTGATGGGAGTTATCTCCAAAGTTCAAGTTCTCATAGATAGTAGGCTATCTATGGGTAGGTAATCAGCTTGAGTTAGCCATTCTCCAATGTAAATGTATCAAAACATCATGAGCTGGGCATGGTGCACACACCTGTAAGTGCAGCAGCTCAGGGAGACTGAGGTAGGAAAATCACAAGTTCAAGGTCAGCCTCAGCAACTTAGCCAGGTCCTAAGCAACTTAGTGAAACCTTATCTCAAAATAAAAAATAAAATAGTCTGGGGATGTGGCTCAGTGGTTAAGTGCCCCTGAGTTCAATTCCAGTATACACCCCCCCACACAAAAAAAAATCATGTTGCATACCATAAACATATATAATTTTATCAAATAAAAATAATTAATATTTTTTTTTAAATAAGTAGTTTGCAATAAATGAGCTACAATTTAAAGTAATGAGCTTATCGATACTGCTTTCAGCAGTCTGGCTGCTCATGGGCCAGTGGGCTCTACAAGGGATTCCAAGAGTCCAGCAGGAGTCGGAGTTGACCTGCGGTGTCAACTCTAAGGGCTCATCAGTAGTCTGTACTGACGCCAGGCCTGGAAATTGCACAGGCTGAGATCCAGAAACTGCTAACAGGAACTGCCATGGAAGTGTCTTGAGCTGCAGAGGTGTGGGTTGGGCCATTTAAATGACAGTGAATCCTCAGTAGAACAGAGGAAAGGAACCAGAGGGTGGGAGGTGAGGAGGGAGGGGGAAGTGCTGGGGAGGGATTATAGGGTGTGTATGGGGAATATGTAATGACAAAACCCGTTATTATTTACAACTATAATGCACCAATAAAAAAAAAAAGTGGAGAGGGCTGGAAATATAGCTCAGTTGGTAGAGTGCTTGCCTCATATGTACAAGGACCTGGGTTCAATCCTCAGCACCACAAAAAAAAAAAAAGTGGAAAAAAGAAAACACACATAATGAATGACAATACCTCCATCAGTCCCTAAGATTGTTTTAAATCTCAGTAAAACAAAGGGGTCTTTTTATTTCACTTCACATTCATTTCAGTGTCTCGTAAGTTTACACACACACACACACACACACACACACACACACACACGGTCCTGGATATTATAGTTCAATTTGACAATGGCATAAAAGTGATTTACATTCAGTAGAAACCGTACTTTGAATGTTGAATGTTCCTCTTTTCCTGAGACAGTGATATGGGAAATGCTACCCTTTCCTGATGCTGGTCAACAGCAGCAAGCTGCAGCCATCAGTCAGCCAATCAGCCACCAGGTCATAAAGGGACACAATCAACACTCCACAGTGCACTGTGGTGCTAAGCCAGGATGTTCTGAATGGATTAAATGCATTTTGGACTTTAAGCATTTTAAATTTATGATGGGCTTATGGGAATATATTCCCATTGTCATTTGAGGAATACCTGTATATATCTACTCCTGGCCTTGACCCTGTGTATATTCTCCCATCTGAATGAAGAAGCCATCTACAAACCTAACCCATGAACACTGTCAGGAAGCAGATGGGATGCCTGAGTCCCTCGTGGTCCTAAGAACTCAGAGAAGTCTTCTGCTATAATTTTGACTGGATTCTTCCCTTCCTGGTAGAAGTTCAGGCCTGATGATCACCTCTTGCCACTGAAAAATCCCTTTTGTACAACCACAAACTAGTCTTCATTTAGTCTTTTCCCCTTTGGGTTAAAGGATTGAGATTCCTTCAACTCAAGCTGGTAGAAAATAAAACAGACAAAGACCCAAAACAGAACAGAAAGGAAGAATCCTTAAATAGACCTTGAATCATTAAGTCCAACAGAGATGCTACCTTCCCAATTTCTGGAATACTGTACTTCAGGATCATCTTTAACACCTTGGAGGCTGCGAGGATGTCTTGCCTGTTGGTGCTGTTCATGGCCTCCAGGGCCACCATGATCACATCGGTTCTCTCCATGGGAGTCAGGTATTTCCTAAAGAACTGAAGGAAAACAGCTGTCTTTACAGTGCCAGGATCTCACTCTGGGATTGCCCCAAAGCCTCTGGCCTCCAGAAAGGCCAGCCAACCAGGGTCCAGTGGAGGTAGGCCCTCACCTGTGTCTGGCTATTCTGTGGTGTAAGGTCAAGCTCCAGAATGCCACCCTCTTTGAGTCCCTGGGAAGAAACACTGCTCCAGACAATGTGGTGCAGAGGACAATGCCAAAGGCATTTCTATTTTGAATTTGGAATGCAATTGGTAAACAAGTCTATAGGAAATGAATTCTGACGTCTGGGGAGTTTACCCAAGCAAGGATAACTCTTACTTAAAGCAACCAGGCCTCTTGTCTCTGATTCTACACATCTATGTGATGGTCATTTTCACCCAAACAATAGTGGTGCCAACTAACTCTGTGCCTGGTTCTATTGCCGGGAGCTGAGAGTGACTAAGAACAGGACACTGATGCCCTTGGCCTCAAGGGATTGAGCATCAGTCAGGACGAGCAAAAGAGGCAGTTTCAGGGCAGTGTGAGAAATGGGGGGCACTGAAGCTAGACTGAGCAGGTTAGAGAAGGTTTCCTGGAGTCCATATCAGTGGGGAAAGTTCCAGACAGAGGGAACAGAATGTGCAAAGGAGTTGTATGGAGAGGAAATCTATCCAATTACTGTGTCCTTCTCAGGTACCTGAGCAGGTGGAGAAGGAGAGTTGAGACAGGATGAGGCAGGACTGTTAAAGCAGGCACCAGCTCAGGAGGAATGTCAGACTTTAGTAAGTACGATAGGAAGTTAGTGCACAGTCCGAGGGGAATAATACGATGGAGTTTGTATTTTAGAAATAGTTTTCTGACTGTAGCCTAGGAAATAGTGCGATGGGGCGTGGCTGGAAACAGGGCAATCGGTAAGTAAGAGGCTGCGGCAATGACCCAGGCAAGAGATGCAGGTGGACTGAATCAGAATAGCCAGGGTGCGGCTGGGCAGAGGGAGTAGATTTGAGAGCTGCGCAGAAGGCAGATCAGGACATAGAGAGCACGAGAGGAGAGAACAAAGGACTGTTCTCCTGGATTCTGGCTGGAATGACTTGAATGACTGAACCTGAGGACATCGTGCTTAAGACAATCAATGCACTCTTGCTAAGGAACAGAGCTAAAGCCAGGCCACTAGTCAAGGCTCATGGAGACAATCTTCAGGTGGAACCAACCAGGTTGATGATGCTTTTTTTTTTTTTTTTTTGGCACCCAGGATTGAACCCAGGGGCACTTAACCCCTGAGCCACATCCCCAGCCCTTTTTTCATATTTCACTTAGAAACAGGGTCTCACTGAGTTGTTTAGGGCCTCGCTAACTTGCTGAGGCTGGCTTGGAACTCATGATCCTCCTACCTCAGCCTCCCGAGCCACTGGGATTACAGGCATGCACCATTGCGCCCTTCTGAGATAATACTTCTTTTTAAAAACTCGACTTATGACCTCAAACTTCAGTCGACTCTAGTGCAGCTAGGGGACTGGGCCTTATGCCTCCAGCCTACTGTCTGTGAGAACTGTTCTCACTGTCTGTGAGAACTTGAACTTTGCAGACACTCCCATCTGTGGGGGATGACTCCTCAGCGGCCCACCCAGGCTCTCCATAAGCTCTCCCCAGGGCTCCTGTTCCTTGTGGACATGTCCCTCCTAAGCATCCCATGCAGAGCAGAAAGTGAAGATTACCAAGGTGAGGTCCTGCAGGCTGGTCATCCACTCCCCACGGAAATTCTTCTGTAAGTCCCTCAGGACAATCTCTATCTTCTGCTTTACACCTTCAATCAAAAATGGCAATTAAGGGGGGCAGTCCCTTAACAGGGAAAAAGCAAGACAAACTCTCCTGTTCTCCCTTCAAGCCTCAGAGAGAGGAACAGAGATAAATGGGGGAAATAACATTTGTCCAACACAACGAGAGAGTTCCCTAGCACCAAGCCGGTGGGTGGAGGGAGAAGGTGGCTGGGGACTCAATGTGGTCCACTCTCAGCCACCGCTCCTGCAACATGCCGGAATGTGGACCGCTCCCACTCCTGTGTGCTGAGCAAAGTGCTCCCCTACTGAATCACAAGAAGCCAGGTTCTGAAACTCTTTTGGGGAGATTTTTGCAAATTCCCTTGGCACTTCCGTGTATGTATCTATATCTCTAGCATTCGTAGGGCAGAGAGGGGCTAAACTAAGGATCCCTAAATTTGTTCCTTGAGAAAGTGTGCTTATTTTCTGAATCTCTTGCCTAGCAGTAGGGATGAGACAACCAGGAAATTCTGAGAATCCAAGTAGGTCCTATAGGCGGCTGGCTACAAGTTTAGGACATCAGCAATAGGATTGAAGCTCATCCAGACAGTTTCCAGATCTACTTGTAATGGCTTCCTGGTCTTGGGGCCATGTGGCATATTTACTCCAACACCACTGCAAGGGGGAACTGCCTTTTGCGGGTATCTGACAGAACATAGGCACACGCTCAACACGGCTTGCTGGCTCTTGTTACTCAGTGGGTCCCCATAGCTGCAATCAGGTGGCTTACCTCTCTGAAGCGCAAGGATTTTGAGCAAGTAATGCAATGCCTCCGACGCCTCCATGCTGATCTCTTGGTTGGAGTTCACGCACATGAGGCCCAGGATGCCCATCAGCTTCCCGCTCATGGAGAACAGCGTCATATGCTGCCAGGGAGAACAAACTGGTTACCTCCCCACCATCCAGAAAGAAGCCTCTCCCTACCAGGACCCACCCAGCCTACCTTCCCCTCCTCATCACTAATCCATTCACTTGTATGTGCACCCTCCCCTCCCCAGCTCCACACTCTGTCCTGGCCAAGAAAAACCTTTGTAATCAGCACCCAGGTAAGGGACAGCCAGAGGCCCAAGTGCATTAGTCAGTGAGCAGCTGGGGCCTCAAACCAGCTATCTAGGTCAAGGTCCCCCACAAGGCCAAGATATGGCTGGTTAAGTGGGTTCAGGGCAAACCAGACAAAGAAGTGACTTGTTTCACTGTAATAGAAAAGGCACTAATGCAAAAAAAAAAAAAAAAAAAAGGCAGGAGGCACTCTGACTGCCAGCTCTCTGGTTACCCCCTGATGAGCCCTGGGCTCAATCAGGTGCCACACAGGCAGAGAAGCAGGGCCCCCTGTGTCTGCCTCATACCCTACTCCAAGCACTCACCAACACTTCAGGGAAATTGCAAATAAATCTTTGCAACCGGGAAATAGTGCCCAAGGCCCGGGTCTGCTCATGCACTTTGTCTGACAGTGTTACCCAAGGCAGGATCATCTGGATAGGAACAAAGAGACAGGTCAACATTTCCATGGGAGTGCTGCTCCCTGCCTTCCTTGTCTTGAGACCACATCCATGACTGCCAAAAGACCAGGGGAGCTGTGGCAGGTGCCAGAGTGCACAGACCCATGAACTTGGCAAAGCAAGGGTATGTTTAAGGGTCTCTGGCACTTCACCATCACCTTCTGAGTCTCCTCCTACAGGGATGTTTAAAAACAGCCACACCTTCAAGGTCGAATTACAAAGCAGAGTGAGAGGGGAAAAGGTGGGGAAGTGGTGTTCTCTTAGAAGCATGTCTATGCAAACCCCACCTACTGGGCCAGGGGCAGGAGTGGGGTGGTCTCTGAAGGATAAGATTCAGAGACACGATTTTTTTGGACACTAATAACAATAGAGACAGAGGTAAGTATTTTATAGATAGTAACTTGCTTGGTGCAAACTTTTGGAAAAGTGTGTCCTGAATCATAGCTGCATGACAGGGGCCTTTCTCCCAGCCAAGGATGTTCATAGACCAAAAGAAGAAGAGAAAGGAGAAGAAGAAGAGGAGGAAGAAGAAAAAGAAAGAGGGGGATGGTAGGGGAAAGAGGAAGGAAAAAGAGAAAGTAAAGTGAACCACCATTCATACCAAACATCCAATAAAAAATTAATTCAGAATTAATCACAGATGCTAACTTAAGGTCTAAAATTATAAGCTTCTAGAAGAAAAGAGACCTTAGATAAGGCAAGTTCTCTTGAGAGACCTTAGATAAGGCAAAAATTTCTTAGATAACACCTCAAAATCATAACCATATAAGAAAAAACTAACAATATGAGCTTCATCTAAATGAAGATGGAGCCGGGCACAGTGGCGCATACCTGTAATGCCTGCAGCTCACGAGACTGAGGCAGGAGGATCACAAGTTCAAGCCAGCCTCAGCAACTTAGTGAGGCCCTAAGCAACTCAGCAAGACCCTTTCTCTAAATAAAATATAAAAAGGGCTTGGGGATGTGCATAGCGGTTAAGTGCCCCTGGGTTCAATCCCTGGTACCAAAAATAAAAAGAAGAAGGGCTGCTTTTCGAAGGGCAGTTAGGCAAAGAAGGCAAGCCACAAAATGGGAAGGAATGTCTGCAAATCACATATCTGACAAAAGATTTATGTCCAGAACACATAAAGAACTTTCAAAATTCAAACATTAAAAACAATCCAGTAGGGGTTGGGGATGTGGCTCAAGCAGTAACGCGCTCTCCTGGCATGCGCGGGATGCTGGGTTCAATCCTCAGCACCACATAAAATTAAAAAAAAAAAAAAAGATGTTGTATCCGCGAAAATTGAAAAAAAAAAAAAAAAACAGGAGAGAGCCCAGCATGGTAGCACTTGCCTATTGTCCCAGGCTGAGGTGGGAGGATCCCCAGAATCTAGCTAGGAGTTAGAGACCAGTCTGGGCAACCTAGCAAGACCCCATCTCAAAATACAAACAAGTCAACAGAACACAAAGAGATACTAATATGCATCAAGGCCATGTGCAATTGGGTACTCCAATGATTCCAGCAGATAGGGAGACTGAGGCAAGAGGATCACAAGTTCACAGCTAGTCTTGACAACTTAGTAAGACTCTGTCTCAAAATAAAAAATAATAAAGTCTGAGAATGTGGCTCATTGACTAAGAATCCCTGGGTTCAATCCTATGTACTATTAAAAAAAAAAAAAAAGAAATGAACTCTTTTAAAAAAAAATACTTTTTACTTGTAAATACCTTTATTTTATTTGTTTATTTATTTTTTATGCAGTGCCAGGTATCAAACCCAGTGCCTCATTCATCCTAGGCAAGCACTCTACCCCTGAACCACAATCCCACCCACTCCCACTCACCCCCTGGAACCAACTCTTTTTTTTTTATAATTTTTTTTTTAGAGAGAGAGAATTTTAATATTTATTTTTTAGTTTTCGGCAGACACAACATCTTCGTCTGTATGTGGTGCTGAGGATGGAACCCGGGCCGCACGCATGCCAGGCGAGCGCGCTACCGCTTGAGACACAACCCCAGCCCGTGGAACCAACTCTTGATACACATAACAAGATAGATAAATCTCAAGCACGTTATGAGATGAAAATGAAAGAAGACAGATTCAAGAGGCTACATGCTGTATAATTCTATTCAGAGGCTTTTATAGAAAGGCAAAACTACAGAGACAAAACAGAGGCTGAGGTTAGGGAATTGACTACAAAAAGTCTTGGGAGCCAGGTGCCATGGAACTCTCCTATAATCCTGTCAACCCAGGAGGCTGAGGCAAGAAGATTGCAAATTTGAGACCAGCCTGGGCAATTTAGCAAGACCTTGATACAAAACAAAATGGTAGAGTGCCCCTGGGTTCAATCCCTGGTACAAAAAAAAGTCATGAGGGATTCAGAGGTGCTTTACAGCTTGATTATGATTATGGTTACATGACTATATTTCTCAAAATCTGCAGAATTCCACACTGAAAAAAGATTATTATTATTATTATACTGGATGTAAATTAAAAGATGAAAAAATGAAGAATAAAAATGAAGGTCATGGGCTGGGGCTGTAGCTCAGTGGCAAAGCACTTGCCTAGCTCGTGTGAGGCACTGGGTTCCATCCTTAGCAGCATATTAAAAAAAATAAACAATAAGATAAAGGCATGTTGTCCATCTACAAATACAGGAAAAAAATTTTTTTTAATGAAGTTCCTTAGGGAACAAAAATATGTACCCCTCAAATATTTTGCAAAAATTACCCTCTTTCTAATCCTGCCATGCAAAATCAACAATGAAATAAATGATATCATATTAAGCTATTATGTAATTTTGTAGAAAAAATTTATGTCTAAAATACATATGTGTTTTTTTTTAAAGAATTACCTCAAAGTAGTGAATATAATTCAATTCAAATTTGGCTATGTATGAAAATAATCTATTTCATCATTTAAATTTCATTTATCAAGATAAATCTATTTCCCCCAATATTTTCTATGAAATGTTAGAAATGGTTTCATGTGGTTCTTTTTTTTTTCTTCCCTTCCAGTGCTAGGGATCAAACCCAGGATCTCACACGTGTCAGGCAAGTGTTCTACCACTGAGCTACACCTCCATGTCTCAAGGGCAGCTTTTGCAGGGTACCATTTATCTCTGGAGACTGACAACCTCAACAATGGGTCCCTTGAGGACCCCACCCTGACCAGGACCAGAGCTCAGCATCTCCATCCCCCAGGAACTCCAAGAATAACAGAGCATTTGTTATTACACTTGCAGGAATGGTTGCCTAGGAACCACAAAAATGCTTCTCAACAAATATACCAGAAATGATGCATTCCAAAGAACTATGTCACTCACCCAAATATAGATCAATTCCCCCTCTGGATACAACTCTGGTCAAGGTCTTTTTGTAAGATAGCTGGACAGTCTTGTCTTTTTATTTGTAGTCACATGTAATGTTTTATACAAAATTACTTTATCCTAATTGGTTACCATCTTGTTCACGAAAATTGGTTTCCAGTGACTCTAGACTATTTCTCCAACTCAAACTCACCCTCAGGAGATGGTGACTTGTGATAACTAAGAGCATTTGAAAAGATCTAAAGAGGGGCTGGGGATGTGGCTCAAGCGGTAGCGCGCTCGCCTGGCATGCATGCGGCCCGGATTCTATCCTCAGCACCACATACCAACAAAGATGTTGTATCCACTGAGAACTAAAAAAGTAAATATTAAAAAAAATTCTCTCTCTTAAAAAAATATTAAAAAAAAAAAACCATGCTAGGGCATGTAGAAAGAAAAAAAAAAAAAAAGATCTAAAGACAGTTAAAGAAGAGCTTGGTACTTTGTGTTCCCTGGAGACACTACACTAAAAAAATAGCTCAGATCTAGGAGGTAGCCAGGATGGGTGAGCACTGAGGTCTTTTCCATGGGGCAGTTACAGGTACTGCACTGGCCGGGGGGGGGGGGGCGGGGGGCATGGGGATGGGGGGGCAGACATAACGAGACATTAAAAATGATTAAAGCCCAGCAAGGATATAAATGGTATAACTAGTATAAAGTTCCAATGCGCCGCCCAATTCTGGAGGGAAACAGATCCTCATCCTGGTGACTGTGGTTCTCAAAACATCATCCTCAGAACAGTACGTTGGGGGGAAACAGAGGAATTTGTCCTCAAGCCACACTTGGGCATGCTGAGGTTTGAGAAGGTATGATCTTTGGACTAGAGGGATACCCAGACTCTCATCACATTCCTCTCTTTTGCTCCCAAACACAGAGACCTAGAAACAACATAGGATTTGGTTTGCCCTGTTTTGATAGCCACTTACCTCCAGGAAGTTTTGCAATATGAGCATGTCAGGCTTCATATTGTCCATCACAAGAGCTTGCATCATGTCATCTAAGGCCTGGACAGTCTGACAAATGAGGAGACATGGGTATGCACAGGAGGAAGGAAGAGGGTGCCAGCTCACCTTTGCACTCCAGGGATGTTCTCACACACAGTTACTCTCTCATCTTCCCTGATGTTGACCTTTCTTGGCCCCACTGAAGACAAGACCAGGCCCAGCCTACATTGTAGGCCAAATAGTGAAATGTAGGCATTGGGCAGGCCTCCCCAACAGGCAGCCCCCATCGGATTCTTACCATTAGAGACCCCTTCTGTTAGATTGAGTTACTTCTGTTTTTAAAACCAGAAATCCTTGGGAAGATTTGGCAGTCTACCGGCCAGTTATGCTTTAGAATCCTGGGTTTTATTATCAGACTGTCTCCTCCTAAGACGGAGGATGTCATGGGAGCTCTTGTGAGAGAGAACGTGGCTAGCATGGGATCCCAGGCCACTTCCTGGGAAGAACTGAGGATAATAGAGGCAGCCCTTGATCTGAGCAGCTTTAGCACCATGCCGCCATGAGCTCTATGTCAGGAAGACCAGGGAGCTAAGAGTACAGGAGGTGACCACAAATCAGCTAACATCTCCAGCAGGAGGCCATGGTGGGGATTACCTGGAGGTAGAGACTAGCACTCTCCTTTCGGTCTAAGCTGGGCATGATGAGTGGCAAAGGGAACACCCTGGAGATGCAAGCATTGGCCAGGTCCAGCTTCTGGGATAAGTAGAATGACGGATTCAGCTGGCTGGTGGGAGAGGTGGGGAAAGACAAGGTCACGATCCTATCAGAGGCTGGGTCATGTCTGCAGGACCCTCTGGGAAACCTACTCTGCGGCTCTCTCTGAGGTACAGGAAAAGAGTGGACTACTTTTCAATGATCCCCTTATCAGGAAAGAAGGGTCCTGGTTGTTGGGGACATCCCTAGACTGTCCTCATATAGTAAAATCAAAGAACAGTCCCACCATCCCCAAAGGCCAGCCAAGGTGGTAACCGTGGGGCCCTGCCACCCACAGCCCCAAAATCAATTTCCCAAGACTTGTCCTTCTTCCCAATCTAAACGTTCTCAACATTAGAGCCCTCAGGGCCATGACAGCAGAGTGACAGCAGGGGAGGAACCTCAAGGCCACAGTGCAGAGCATTGCTTTCTGACGCACGAAGTTGTCCAAGGTCTCTAGGGGTTCTTCCAGGATCAATGACTAGAAGGGCCAGGAAGAAACAAGAATTCCCCTCAGAGAGGGATACCAGTTGGTGGGCCTGTCCTGTCATCCTCTACCCTGGATGACCAAATCCCGGAAGAGGTAGGGTCCTTCTTACCTCAATTTTCCTGGCCAGGATGTTTTTGGGAAAGTAGTTGTTCATATTGCTGTCTGCCTGGACATGCACAGCACCACTCAAAGTCTCCACAGCACTGAGGAAATTCAGTTTGTCGACCAAGGACTAGGACAGAATACAGAGACTCCCACCAATAAACCAGTCACCTGCAGCCCTCGGCCCATGCTCTGCCCTCACACCCAGCCCAGACTCTTATCTAGTAAGCCAATCGATAGAGTGCACCCCTGATTTCCTCAGCACCGTGTCCCAGAGCCCGCACAGGTGCTCACCAATGTCCTGTCTCCTCTGTATCTCTCTGGGGACAGTGGAGCTAGGGGTCTATAAGAAAGATCCATCCTACAGGATGGGAGCTCAAGGCCGGAGCCCAGCACCCATGTCTAATGGCCTGGCCATCAAGATTACCCCAGACCAAGAGGCACCGAGGACTGGATTTCAGGAGGCTTCCAAGTCAGGACTAGTCCTCAAAACCCAAGGAAGCACGAGTCCTCATTTTTTCCTACTCTTGACCTCAATTCTCAAAAAGTTCCAGAGAATTCCTTACCATATTCTCCTGTCCTAGACATTCCTGTATCAACTGATAGGCTTCTTTTTCTGATTCACGCAACCCTGAAAAAGGATGTAGTCGAGAGGAGGTTAGCGATTGTGTCAGGAGAGCTAGGAAGACAGAGCCATCCCCCCCAGTCCTTCACCAAGAAGGCTCAGAAATCACCAAGATGGGATGGGTCCCCGTCCCAGAGCCTGCTTCTCAGGTAAGGGCATGCACAGCTCCACTCATGTGACCCGCAGAAGCCAAGGTGAAAGGCACCCAGATGGGGGTTCAAGAGATTTTTTTTACATCACACATAGCCAGGGATGAAAGACTGTGGGGAAGGGAGAGAACTTTAAGTCACCCGCAATGGTCACAAATTTCTGGGGCTGACCTAGACTGGCTTTGAAATTCCTAGTCATGAATGGTCTTAAAACCCTGAGTCAACCTTGGAGCCTCCTTATTCAACTAGGGTGGTATAGCCTAGCAGTGACCAGGGCAAAGACACAGAAGTTGGGACGGAGGATAGGAAAAGAGCCTGTCCACCCCAAGTGGAGTCAGAAGAACAAAGGTGACAGCAGTACTGGGACCCAAAGCAACATTGGCAACTGACCTGGATTCACACTGTGGTCCTTCCTCATGACCCAGCAGACAAAGAGCCTCCTGGGATAGGGTTTGAAGCCAAAGCCCAGGGGCTAAACACAACCACTCTAGTATCACACTGCTTTGATACATCAAAGTTCAGCTCTTTGACTTCATTAAACTCTCTCTACTTTAGTTTCCTCATCTGAACGATGGGAAAGATGACAGTACCTATTCTGATGTGGAATTAAGTATATTAATGTATGTAAGGAGTCATCTTCAATGAATTAAATTCCCCCAAGGAGACCAATTAGGAGACTGTGACGGTAACCCAGATGAGAGATCCATGTGGTTCACACCGGGGGTCAGAATTCTGTATCTAATTTGAAGATCGATATGAATAGCTGATGGACCAGATGTATAAGAGAAAGATGGAAGTCAAGGGTTTTTGTTTATTTGTTTGTGGTACTGGGGATTGAACCCAGGGCCTTGTGCATGCAAGGCAAGCACTCTACCAACTGAGGTATATCCCCTGCCCGGTTTTGTTTTTTTGTTTTTTGTTTTTGTTTTTGTTTTTGTTTTGTTTTGTTTTTTTAAGCTGAGAAACTTAAAAGATTTTCTATTGATGTGGGGAGCAGATCTCGGCTGGGTAGTCAAGGCAGGTGTTCAGTCTGGAACATGTTAATTTTGAGAGGCCTACTAGGCATCAAAGTGCAGACATTAATAGGCACTTGGATTTATGAACCTGGAATTCAGGGACTGCAGATCTGGTTTATAAATATCATGAGTTGGGGGGCTGTTGGCATAGAGGTAGTATCTAACGATCTGTTCTGGCTGTCCTCCTGAGCACCTGTCAGCCAGGTGGGTTTTCACCCAAAGTCTCAGACAACACATGGAGGCAAACCTGCAAAAGGGATAGGCCTGCAGAGATTAGAGCTATGGAAAAGGGCAGTCAGAATCCGTAGGCAGACTTGTGCTCATTAAGTGACATTTCAAGCAAGGGCCAACCAAGAAGCATCACTTTTAAACGGCTGCAGTTATCTGAGAGGCAGCCCGGGCCCGGGCCAACTGCTCACCTGATATGTCTGGCTTCCAAGAGTCCTGTAAAAACGATGACTCAAAGGTTACTCTGGTTGATTTTCGCCTGCTGTGATGTGGATTCATCTGCACGCACAGGCAGCAGCAACTAGAGATGCAGCGTGTGCACTTGAAGGTGAAGCCACAGGAGGCAGCCTGGTCATTTATGGGAAAAGGAATTGGCTGAGCAGTGCCCATTCTGGGTACCTCTGCCAGGTTCTCCTTTCTTTCCTATGGGAAGATCTAGGACCCTCTGGAGAGCCCTGATTAATCCCTACGTGCCCAGGAGCCTTCCATTCAGGGATCTCCCTGCATGGAAAAATCTGCCTCAGGGGAGATTCCAGCTCATCTTATCCATCCCTCTGCCTCTGGGAGTCTTAAGGTAAAATCCAGAAGCCCCCTCCTCTTAAAGGCTTCTGTCCCCAAGTTCATAATCCCACTTCCGCCCTATGGGAGGGGAGCAGAAGTTCCCCACAGGTGGTCTGCCCCTCTCAGACATGACCCAGGGAAATCTGATTGTGAACCAAGAATAAACTATTGCTCAATCGGGTCCCTAAACTGGCACAACCCATGGCTGGCTGCTACTTTTAGGAGAGCCTTGCTAGTGTCAGGTGTGGTGGCACATGCCTGCAATCCCAGTGGCTTCAGAGGCTGAGGCAAGAGGATCGCAAGTTCGAGGCTGGCCTCAGCAACTTAGTGGAACCCTGTCTCAAAATAAAAAATAAAAAAAGGTTGGGGATGGAGCTCAGTGACAGAGCAAGCCGAGTTCAATCTTCATTGAAGGGGAAAAAAAAAAAAAAGCTTTGCTGTGGGGCCCTCCCTTGTCTCTATTAGTCTACAGCCTTTTAGGGGCGAGGCGGGTTTGGGGTTTTTTTTGTACTGAGGATTGAACCCAGGGGTGCTTAGCCACTGAGCCACATCCTCAGTCCTTTTTAATAACTTACTTAGAGACAGAGTCTCACTGAGTTGCTAATGCCTCACTAAGTTGCTGAGGCTGGCTTTGAAATCACAATCCTCCTGCCTCAGCCTCCCAAGCTGCTGGGATTTCAGGCTTGTGCCACCACACCCAGCTCTTTTAAGGGTCTTGTTGGGGAGCTGCCTCCTCACACAGATCATCCCTGAGAACTTCCTGATAGTCAAAATCTCCCTGAGCCTAACTTATAACAATTGTCCAAAATACAAAATCAAGTGCTGAGAATGCAGCTCAGTGGTAGAGGACTTGCCTAGCATGTGTGAGGCCCTTATTTAATTCCCAGCATAGCAAAATAAGGAAATAAAACACAAAATCAAGTGCCCCCAACCCCCATCATCCAAGATGTTCGGGTCTGAGATCAGAATGCCCACAACTCCTCCAGAGACCTGGGAGCTATCTCCCCTCCCAGCCTGCCAACCTGCCACATGGGGCACCCCAGGCCTAAGTGAGCTGGGCCCCTAAAACCCACAGATTCTCATGGTCCCCAGGGCCAAGCACCCAGGATTGGGCTAGAGTCATCTCTGCCCACAGCCATCTGCCTAGACCCTTCGTGCCCTGCCCTTCAGTGGCTTTGGAAAGGGACAGGCAAACAGAGACCGCTTTTACCTGACACTCTGGGCACCTCAGATCATGGGCACAGGCTTCTTCCAGGCACTGTGGCTCCAGGGGGCGCTGTGCTCCCAGATCCTTGGCGGCCCCTACAGGGCGACCTCAGAAGTGATCCCAGTTGGAGCTCCCACCCCCACCTTTGTGGTCCCCTGGTGGAGGGAGACCTGTGGACACTTTGGTGAGAAGGGGCTTGTGGAGACCCCTTCTTCACCACCCTGGGAAGGCATGCTCCAGTCACAGGGAAGTGGATATTTCTCAGAGGCTTCTGCTCTGGGCAGCCAAGAGTATCAGGAACAGCCTGGAAGAGCTGGAAACTTGGCCATTCATTTCTAACCACTTCCTATCCTGCCTAGCTCAAGCCAGACCTGAGGCTGTCACAAAGCCAGATCTTTATTGAGGAAGTGACTTCTAGAGCCCAGATCCTCAGGCCCCAGAGCAAAACTTCGAAGCTTTGACAAGGGTTGTGCTGGCTGCCCTCCCGTCAGTCATGGAAGCAGTGTGTGAACTTTCCTGTCACCCCACCCATCCCATTCACTCCCCAGGGACCTGGTCAGACCAGCTGGAGAGGCCAGGCAACTTAGCCACCTTGGGCAGACACTCTGGGAGACTTGGGTACAGCCTGTGTTCAGGAAATTCAGCACACACACACACACACACACACACACACACACACAAAAAAAGCCTTCATCCTCAGTTGAGCCAATCACAAAGTACAGACTTTATTGATGTATTTGGCACTAAGACCCATACAGTTCCAGCCCTGCAGCTGAGGACAGGCCACTTTGCACTGCACCAGAGGTTTTATGAAGGACCAATAAGTTACTATCAAGGATGCTCAGAGGTCTCCTAGCTCAGTCTGGGAAGCTCAAGGCTTCAGGGAAGACACAGGGAGGTGCAGGGGAGAGGGGTAAGCTATACACTGGAGAAAGGGGCTAGGGACAAGCCAACATAGGGCATTCAAACATAAAGGGGGGAAGTGGACCCCACGGTAGGGACAACAGTAGGATGCGCTAAGAGCACAGGAAGAACTGCTTTGTGCGTTCCCCCACATTCCTCTGATGGCCATCCTCGTTCATCCCTCGGCACCTCAGCACCCTTGTGCAATCTGTTACACCACTTTCTCCCGTGGGGGAACTGCACCTTTCGGGTTGGGCATCAAAGTTCTTGGAGTCTTTTGCTATAATCACAGTCCCTGTTCCAAGCCAGGGAACTCGCGGGGGAACATTCCGCGCAGGAGAAACAGAAATGCAGCTCCTCTGCCCCTCCCCCTTCCAGTTGCAAGATGTGTACCTGGGTATCCAACCAGGCAGCAAAGGAGGCCCTCGGACGAGAACTCAGGGACTGTCAGTGGTCTTAAGCTCACTTAAGCTCAGGCAGCTACCAGGATCTCTCTGTCTCAGCAACTGGGACAATTTATCAACGTTCTCTCAACAATCCAGCATCTCCCATGTGTGTACAGAGACTCCGAAAACAGAAGCAAAGCTGCCTGGTCCTGAATGTGCCCCAAAAGTGGTGTCTTTCCATAAAGATTTGTAAACAGGTATTGGTTTCTGGGACTATGATGAAAAGGTGAGAGAGGGAGGAGTGGGAGGGACAGCAGCTCTGTTGATGTCCAGGACTGATTGTTCCGGGGTGAGCTGGTCCTCACCAACCACCAGAGCAGGCCAGCCCCCAGCCTCGCCTCTCATGCTACAATCTGATACAGCCTCAAATTTAAGGCTCAGAGGTCAGGGAGCCAAGGGCATAAAGTGAGGATAGTGACTGGGGTCCCTCAAGGAGATTTATGGGGTCAGGAAAATTGCAGGATCCAGGAAGACAAAACTCCATCAGGATATACCGACCTTTCACCGGCCATTTGGTGTGCATCACAGAGCACATTATAAAGGGAGAAGGAGTCTCCCAGTTTATGGTACCCAGAGACCTGAAAAACCAGGGAAAGTCCTGTACACAAGCCTGTGCCGTGTCCAGCCTCCAGCAATAAGGAAATAGGAGGGCCAGGAACTGTTTCTTCTCAGAAACAGGGCACAGATCATTTGGGGACTCCCCAAAGTGGCCCTCTCTGCCACTTGTCTTGCATAAGGAGACAAATTCTATCAGCAGACAGGCAAGGTCTTAAGTCCAAGAGACTAGACTATGGGGGCTAAAGCATCATCATATTACAGGGACCTTGATGACAAATCACAGATATAAATCCTTAGGTCAGAGCTTCTGAAAAAACTTGTGTAAAAAAAAAAAAAATAGAAAGGTCTCAGCTCCAGGTCATCGGCCTGCGATGGGGGTAGGGGAGCTGGAGGAGGCACTCAAGGGTTAGGGGTCACAGCCCCAGCTCCACCACAGCAAAAGTCTTTTCCAGCGGTGGCCGAGGCATTCAGAGCACAGCTACACCTGGCTGATGATCTCTCCATTCTCAGGGACGAAGACTTGCACAGGGGCCCCCTCAGGTGATCTCCGGAGTACACACACTGTGGGCGCCTGCCAGGGGAAGGAAGAAAGGACAAGTGGGTGTGAAGCAGGTGGAAGTGTCAGGACAACTCCCATTACAGCATCCTATCCCTTGAGGACACAGACCAGGGGCTGCCTCCTCAGGGGGCTCTATATTCCCCAGGGACCACTCTTTACCCATTTGCCACTCCAGGTTCCTTTGGAGTGTGACTGGCACCCTGACCTCCTCCTTTGCCCTTTCCTGGGCTCACTTTTCATCACCCTCCCTGTCTGGCAGGTTGGGATGGGCCAGGCCTAGCCAAGGACATGTCTGAACTTGCAGGAATGGAACAGCCCATCAGCGGGAGGGTGCAACCTGGGACTGGGCCAGGGTACTACCCAGCCTGGGATAGCAGCTGCAGCCCAAAGAACTGGTGATGGGGAGGGGCACGCAGCTGTGCTGCTGGGAATCTGGGGTCTCAAAGACAGCACATCCCCTGCAGAGCCCTTGGTACCAGGGAGGGAGCATAAAGAAAGGATTCATGCATACTATTCCACTTCCAGAATGAAGAAACTGGGTCCATGGAGAGCAAGGTTGCTCTCAAACCGGTATCAGCATGTTCTCACCTATATACAGTCCACTGACCTGGTCCTTGGCCTCTGGGAGGCCCAGATAACACTGTCAGTTATCGATATTAGCTGTGCATTGCCCTAATCATTTCGGTCTCTAAACTGTCCTATGAGAAAAGTTTTTGTTCTTTTGTTTTTAATTATTCCTATCTTCCAGAGGAAGAAACAAAGGCTCAAAGGGGTTAAGTAACCTGTCCAACCATATAGCTTGTAAGTAGTGGGACTGGAATTTGAGCCTGGTTGTCTAGCTAGAGGGTCTCCACTCTTGACACCACCTGCTTCTCAGAGTGCTGCGGTGGAGGGGAGTCAGGGAGGAACTTGATCTCAGGCAATCACAGGTTCCAGTTTCCACAAACCCATTTCCAGACTCTCCCTTTGTCCCAGGTCCTCAAGTCGGGACTTTTCAAGGGCTAATTTGGCTTAGACTTTTGATTCCAAAGAAGCTTATCTGCTTTGTGGATCATCTGTGGAGCCATTAGGGGAAAAAAAGGCCTCAGTTATCTTGCGGGATCATCGCTACCGGGGCACAGCGGTGTGTGCTCTGGAGCTAGATGTGGCAGGCAAAACTAGCAGGCGCCGCAGGGAGGTGTCTTCCAAAGCCAAGAGGAAATGTTTTCTGGGCCTGATCCTCCCAGCTGGGAATCACCTCGCCACCAGGCAGCTAGTTGGATTTTCCATTCTTGGACCTGTTAGAAGGCAGCCCTTCCCTGCCAGCCGCCCCTCCGGCCTCGGGTCCGTACCTGTGCCCGGGGCCCCAGGGCTCGCCCGAAGCCCTCTCTCCCGGGGGGCAGGCTTCGGACCCGGAAAGCCCCTTGGCGGTCCAGCGACTGGGGGCGACTGTTCCGGAGGCGAGCCCGCTCATGCCACCACTTGAGCTCCTCGGAGACGGCGGCCTTGCTGAGCCCGCGGCCTGCGGGGCTGTCCTTCAGGGAGGGCGTGCGCACGATGCGGCTGTGGGAGGGCACCAGGCGCTGGTAGCGCAGCGGCGCGCCCTCCTCGCCGTAAGCAGGCCCCAGGGCGGTGCGACACAGCTCCCACTCGCCCGGCGGCAGGTGGCCCTCGGTCACCATCACGTACCGCCCTGCCGCCAAGTAGCCAGGGGGCAGCAGCAGCTTGGGGTAGTGGGTGGCCAGCTCTCTGCTACAGGCCGAGCCCCACCCGTGGTGGCGGGGTGGCTCAGGTAGACAGAGAGGCCTAACAAAGATGTCGGGGCTGCTGCTGCCCAGAGAGGCGGGGTGGGAGATGCTGGAGACATCAGAGCCACTGTCTTCGGAGCAGGAGTGACAGGCGGGGTGGGGCAGCGGGGGCTTGCTGGGGGAGAAGCAGGAATCTGGCACCGTCACAGTGTAGTGAGTGGGGCGGCGGCGAGGAAAGGCGCTGCGACCTCGGCCCTCTGCACCTGCGCGGAAGGAATCCACCCTGGAAAGGGAGAGGGAGGTGCCAGGAGGTGGGGCTGGGGTAGGGGTAGTGAGGACTGTGCTCTGCAAGGATAATTAAAAACGGGAAGGCATTTGCTACACCATCCTAAGGCCAGAGCAGTGGGCACAAGTCAACCATCCTCAGAGTAAATAAAAGAACCCCCTCCTAGCCCGATAGGCACATACTGCATATTCCTTCGCATTGCTCCTGCTCCCTCCACACACCTGTAAAATGTAAAATATGGTGCCTTCCTAACCTTTTCCACTCATGACAAATTAATACAGCTGTTTTTTAGTATCTGTGGGGATTGGTTCCAGGACGCCCATTCAGCTTCCCACCACCCTGTGAATACCCAAATCCACGAATGCTCACGTTCCTTGTATAAAATGTTGTAGCGTTTGCATATAACCTATTTGAAGTATACATTCTCCTGTACACTTTAAACCATCTCTAAAGTACTTAAAATACCCAGTACCGTGTTGATGCTGTGTAAATAGTTCCTGAGAGTTGTTGTCCCACAACACTCCTGCAGGTTGCCTGCTAAGCACACTTTAAATGCTTTGATGGTGCCTCAGGCCCTCAGGTGGGGTGGCTAATGCTGCCTGTCAGAACTCAGGCACTGAAACTTACCAGGTAACAAGGTGACTTGGAAAGTAGCATACAATCAATTATTATTCTTCCTATTCAATGCTTCAGAATTTGCCTACTTGCTCAAATTTATTTCCTAATTCCAAAATCAATAGATGTAGCATATTCATAATGATTTGGTGCATTCCCAGAATATCAAAAAATTTGAGTTGCTTTTTTTTTGGGGGGGGGGTACTGAACCGGGGGCACTTTACCACTGAACTACATCCCCAGTCTGTCTCTTTCTCTCTCTCTCTCTTTCTTTTTTTCTTTCTTTCTTTCTTTCTTCCTTCCTTCCTTCCTTTCCTTTCCTTCCTTCCTTCCTTCCTTCCTTCCTTCCTTCCTTCCTTCCTTCCTTCTTTCTTTCTTTCTTTCTTTTTTCATGAGAGAGGGTCACAAAAGGTTGCTGAGATTGGCCTCAAACTTGTGATCCTCCTGTCTCAGCTTCCTGAATTACTGGGATTAGAGGTGTGTGCCACTGTGCCTAGCTAAAAAAAAATAGAGTTGTTTTAAGGGCACCTCCCCAGCTAAGGATGAAGAAGGCCATGCTCTGCATTCTGGCTTTAGCTCTCAGACTAACCAAGGGTCCTGTCCATAATATTATTTAGTGAACTTTTTTTGGCAAACTTTTGGTTGATGATTTTACTATTTAAAACGGGCCCACAAGTACTGTTAAAGTGTGTTTACAGTTTCTACGCACAAGAAGGCTGCTTTGTGGAGAAATGAAGTATGCTACAGAAGCTTCATTCAGATATGCAATTATAATGCCACAGATCATGAATTCAATGTTAATCAAATATATTAAATAAGCTGTCTTTAAACAGAAACTCACACAAAACAAGGATATACATACACATATATATATGTATCATATATATACATACACATATATATATGTATCATATGAATATATAAGTGTGTGTGTATGTATATATATGTATGTGTATATATATATGTGTACATATATATACATATATATGTATATATGTGAGGGGGGTGAGAGAAAATGTGAAGGATCAGTTGATGAACAATGTTGTGACTAAAAGTTCACTGGAACCTAACCCTGAATTTCCACTAGAGACAATGGTTTAGTATTTGCTAATTGAGTTTATAGTGATTTTAAAGAATGTAACTTCTGAAGATAATAATGAGAATAGACTGTACATCAAATGAGAAAGAATTGCCCACCGGGTGCGGTGGCACACACCTATAATCTCAGCAGCTTGGGAGGCTGAGACAGGAGGATCGTGGGTTCAAAGCCAGCCTCAGCAAAAGTGAGACGCTAAGCAACTCAGTGAGACCCTATCTCTAAATAAAGTACAAAATAGGGCTGGAGATATGACTCAGTGGGTGAGTGGCCCTGAGTTCAAACCCTGGTACAAAAAAACAAAAAAATTGCCCATTGTCAGGGACCAATAATAAGATAAATGTGATAGTATCTACCAGCACAATAAATCACCATAAGGGTGGAAATCTTAAATCAAGTTATGCAAAACAAACAAACCAACCTGGAATCTTTGTTTTTGTTTGTTTGGTTTTGGTGTGTGTGTGTGTGTAGGGGGGATCAAACCCAGGGCCTCATGCATCCTAGGCAAGGTCTCTACCAACCTGGCATCTTTGAAAGAAAACTTCTTACTTCCTAGGTGACTTACTTTTGGCTTCATTAGTTGGGTTGCGAAGGTACTAGGTCACCCAGGGCATTCCACCTGTATCCTAAAGGCTTCCCACCCTCCATCTGTAGCTCTGGTTGGTGGGTGTCCCCACATCTCTGGGATGAGCTCTTACCTCAGAGACTGCGACTGGCCCCTCCTCCCCTGCATCTCAGGGGTGGCTGGAGCACTGATGCGGCCCTGCCTCTGGCCAGGAACACTGCGGAGGGGGACCACATTGTAGGAGGCAGGCTCCAGCTGCCAGGGGCTGGAGGCAGGAGGCCCGTCCTGTGGCGTGGTGGCTGGGCTGCTGCAAAGGAAATGGAGATAAGTCAGTGTCAGGAATTTAGGGTCTTGACAAGAGCAGAAGAAGGGAAGCACAGTGAAAGAGGGCCCCGAGTCAGTGGTTCAAACTGCCAGCACCCTTGGGAAGCCTCCAGGACCCACTCCCCCGTCACACAGCTTAGAGGGGTCTCCTCCGCCTCTCCCCTCTTTTGTTGGCCCCGCCTGCTCCCCGCCCTCTTTTCCTCCTCACGCTGACCTGGACTCACTACTGGGCTCAGAAGACTTCCTTGGCTTCTCATAGGGGTGGTCAAGGCTGGTCTCCTTCCAAGGGCTGTTCTGGATCGGAGCCCGCTCCAGGCCCCCAGGCTCAGAACCTGCTGGTTGCAGTCCCTCCAGGCTCTGCGGTGGGAGAGGCCGGGAAGGCAGGGCTGGGGACTCTGGGGGAGGTTTTGGCACTTGGGAGTCCTCTGCAGGGGTAAAAGAAACCTGGTAAGGACAGAGGCCAGGGAAACCGGCCCAACAAGAACCTCCACAGCCAGCCATGCCGGGTGCTCCCTCCCAGGTCTTGCTTGTCCGACCGCCCCAGGCCGTGGCTCCAGCCCCACACGTTCAAAATAGTTTTATTTTCCTTTGGGACTCACCCCCCACAACACACAGTCCTATTTTACACCTCCTCTTTCAATAAACCTCCCTGGGCTGACTCCTGGGCTCACATTACCCTACTGTCCAACCTTTGCTTCAGGGCCATGTCTAAGGCTGGTCTCCTGTTTACCTATTTTTCTTACTCTTGCCATGCCCGAGTGCCCTGTTCCTTATTGGCCTGGGCACTCCCTTGGGCAGGACCACACCACCTTCTTGGTCCACCTTGACCCCAATATCTTCAACATCTGTAAATTCTTCACCTGTAGACATGGGTTTCTTCCCCTCGTGCGGCCTCTTCAATACTACCAATGGCTGGGAGCAGAGGCCTCTTGGGCTCTGACTGGTTCTACTTGAAATAAAGCCCCAGGGTGAAGGCCAGACATCTGAGGTTGACAGGCTCTACTGGGATTCACCCCTCCTCACTTCGTCCCAAGGACTCACCTCGTAGAATGACAGATGGTCAGCACGTCCCTACCCTCAATCAAGCTCATACAGAGGCACATGGAAACCAATACCAGGCCTGTGTGAGACCCTGAGCTGGCCCCCCTGCCTTCAGGGGCTCACTAAACCTTCTACTCCCCAGTTGAAGTCCTCACTTGAAAATTCTGTCAAAGCCCCAGGGTCCTGCAGTGGGAGCCCAGTCTTGACTGGGACCCTCAGTTCTCCCCTCTCACCTTCCTCTAGGAGTAGCCCATCAGACAGGGAGCTGTCATCTGAGGCACTGAGCTCTGGGAAATCAACGGGAACAGAAGAGAAGGAAGTAAGGAAATTAATGCATGGATATAAGTCATCAGCAACAGTGAACCTGTCCCCTCTCCCAGGATAGTGCCATTAGCCTAAAATACCACTGGATGTCAAATGCAATATTGTGAATTTATTACTTTGAAGCTAAAACAAAATCAGAAGTCAGGGGCTAGGAGACAGGAAACCTGATTTTAATCCTGGCTGTCATTAACTATACAACTTGAATAAGCCATTTCAGTGCTCTGGATCTCAGTTTCTCCATCTGTTAAAAAAAGATTTACAAAAGCTAGGACTTCCTGGCAATGGAAGGGAAATGGCTGTTTTGAAAGGACTTTGGGATGAAAAGAATTTGCCAACTTTTTTATAGCCTTTTTTTTTTTTTGAGTAGGGGTACTGGAGATTGCACTCAGAGGTACTCAACCTCTGAATCACATCCCCAGCCCTATTTTGTATTTTATTTACAGACAGGGTCTCACTGAGTTGCTTAGCACCTAACTGATACTGAGGCTGGCTTTGAACTCAAGATCCTCCTGTCTCAGCCTCCCAGACCGCTGGGATTACAGTCACGTGCCACCACATCTGGCCTCTATAGTTTTTTAACATCACAAATATAACTCAACTCCAACATCCCAAATCTAAGATCTCCTGCATTACCAGCAGAAGAGAAGAACCGAGTGGGAATCTGAGCTGTGGGACTGTGAGGCCAATTTAAGTTGGGGTCTGCCCAGCCCTGAGGAAGGTTCTTCAATTGGTGATATGCAGAAGTTTCCTAGAGGAAACGGAGTGGGCATCACTCAGGAAATCAGAGGGAATTTATTTTTGCCATTGCCCCAAACAAATGTAAGCTTTGAGATCTTGAGAGACTGTGACCTGGATGGAACTCACAAAACATTTTCAATTGTGTTTAACAAGGAAAAACGATGAATGACTAATGTTTCTACTGTTCCAATACTTTTCTAAGAAATATAAATGTATGGATATATATATGTGCAAATATATAAATAGTTTATTCAATCCTCATTAAAAAAAAAAAAAACATAAGGTAGCTATTATTATTTCCATGTAACAGTTGAGGAAACCGAGTCTTGGAGGAGTAATGTGGTACAGTTCAATCCACCAAAAGATGGTTGAGTCAGAATTCACACCCAGTTGACTACAGTCTATCCTATTAACTACCACCCTCTCTTGGCTCTCCTATCAGCTAGCATCTAATGCATGGGCCATTATCAGAAAGTTCTAAGAAACGTAAACAGGGCCAACCATTTTGAACTCCTTTATAAAAGGAGTTGCCCAACACCTACAGCTCACACTCCAAATCTAGTCCACTGGCTGTTTTTACAAATAAAGTTTTATTGGAATGCATATACACATTTGTTTACTTTTTTGGCATTAACATGACACAGTAGAATAGTTGGGATCATTGACCACATGGCCCACAGAGTTTAAAATATTTATAATCTGGCCCTTTATGAAAAAAAAATTGCCAACCTTTGATCTATAACTAAAACAAAATACAAACTACCCAGAGCAATTCTTAAATTCTGCAGACTGTACGGTGCAAGGAACTGGACCGGCCCCCACAGTAGCCAGCCAGCCAGCATTTTGCTTGGTTCATAGCTAGGCTTTGCTTTTTGTTGAATTCTGGTTCCCTGCCTCTGTGTTTTTACAAAAACTTGGAGAATAAAGATGTATTTTTTACAAATGTCAAGTTGAAGGAATGATGGAACTCTTAACTGTAGTGGCCAAGCAGCCCAACCCACAATCAAGTCCTGTGTTGTGGTTAGAATACATGGTCCAAGGAAAAAGAACCGACATTCCCCAGCACCCCTAATCTTCATATAATCAAGCAGATTGGTTTTATAGTCAAAAGATACTATGCAAAGAGGGGAACTGAGACACATCGCCTTTGGAGAAGTGGCGGGGCTGGGAAGGCATCGATCTGACAAACAAGTGCTTCCTCAGGGCTGCTCACCATCTCAGCCCCGTTCCCCACCCAGTCTTGGCTCAATTTTGTCCTGCCCTCCATCCAACTTGACCTTCCCTCACAGCAGCACACCCCAGGTGGACAGGAAACCAGGAAGAGCATTCTTACAAACTCTGAGCACTCTCAAAGCTGCACTGTTCAACATGGCGATCACCAGCTACGTGAGGCTACACTCACAAAAATTAAATAGAAGTAAAAATTCAGCCAATTGGGATGATGCACACTTGTAATCCCAGCAATCCGAGAATCTGAGGTAGGAGGATCAAAGTTCAAAGCCAGCCTTGCTAACTTAGCAAGACCCGATCTTAAAATAAAAAGGGCTGGGGGATAAAGTTTATGGTTGAGTGCCCCTGGGTTCAATCCCCAGCACCAAATATGAGTAAATAGATAAATAATCAGTTCTTCGGTCACACAGACCAAAGTTAAATGCTCAATAGCCACATGTGACTTGTCACTACCATATTCAACGGCACAGATAAGGAACATTTTCACTGATGCAAAAATCCTATAGAGGGTATTGCTAAAGACTGGGACTGTCAATCAGCAAATGCATACTGAGCACCTATTTCATTACAGAGGCGTGTGCTGGGGGTGGTTCCCATCAAGTTCACCATAGTAAATTAGTTCAACACCTGACTGCTCCCTGCCACTTGCAGGGTACCGGCTAATTACTCTCACCTGGCACACTTTTCAAATTGAATAACCCTTGCATGAATACCAAAGGGGTGAGTGTGTTAGGGGGCTTTCTTTCAATTTTTTGTATATTTTTCCTTTTAATTCAAAATACTTTTTAACTACTATTAATCCTTCCCTCCCTTCTTTCTAGGTGAGGACGGCTGGGCAGACAAACCACAGAACAGGAATTACTTGTCTAGAATGGCCTCCTTCTGAGCTCCCACAGCAGGGCACTAGAACCCAGGTCTTCCAGGCCCACATGGGGAAAAGGGCCTGAAGTTGGAGATCAGGGTCTCTGAGCCACACAGGGCGAGTCAACAGCTGTACCAGTCACATCCTCTGCACATCTTCTCCTGGACTGACGCCCTGGGAAGGTTTCAGAACCCTGGCTTCTGCATCCACAAAGAGTTAACCAGAGCCCCTGGTGGACCCTGGCCTTCTCTTCATTCCCTACAAGGAGCATCATCAGTTGCAACAGTGGCAGCAGAGTGACACCCCACTGCCAACCCAGTGCTGGGCAGAAGCTCTCAGCAACTACAGAACCTGTAAGAAGGGCTGCTGAGCAGTTGTGGCTGAAAGGGGGACAGGAGGAGGTGTTCCACTGGGACCGGGGGCATCTCCCCAACATGGCTCCCTACAAGCACAGAGTTGGTCTTTAGGGACTTCCTGGCCCAGTTTAGCAGCTGACTTTCACGGAAGATCCATTCCATTCCTGAGGACCCCAAGGGAGTGGAGTAGGAATGGAAAACATCTTTTCCCTTAAAGCCTTGGAGACTGGAGTACTATCCTGCAGCCAAGCCAGAGCCAGTTGAATCAGAAAGAGGTCTGGCCACCAGGCCCTGTCAGCCCAATAGTCTCCTGGGTTGATTAGTCAACTATCACATGCAAACGATGACCTCCTTCTTTGCCATCTACTCCTGCTTACCAGAAGTGACATGGCTAGTGTCCATCACACACTGCCTACCCTAAATTAGAGGCCACACTGGGAGCAGGTACTGAGATAACTGCCTGCCTGTGGCACGGGCATGGGGCAAGAAACCAAGTAGGCTTAGTGCAGGCTTCCATCCAAGTGTCCCGCCAAGGGAGGAGAAGAGCTGTGGAAAAGAGCCAAGCCGATGTGCAGAGATAGGAGCCTGAGAATGAGAGGGAAGCAGCCACTCTCTAAGCCAAGCCTCAAGTCCTGTTCCAACTCTGCCCTGCAGCCACCGCCCGCTCTCTGCTCCACTCTCCTCTGATGCAGCCAGGGAGGTCTGGGAACCCAGCGAGGGACCCGGGGGCGGGGCTGAGCCATGGGCATGATGCCGTGGGGATTGGAATGGAGGAATGGAGGGCTGCGAGTCCTGACCTGACAAGCTGGATATGGGTCAGGGCAAAGAAAAACAGTCACACCTCAGGACTCAAAACCAACTATTGGAAGCTAAGCCAGACCGGACACACTGAAGTCACGCAGATGGCTGCTGGCGCTGACAGTTCACGAGATGCCCCACAGCCACTCAGCTCTGAGGACCAGGGGCTCAGGAACTAAACTACAGGCACAATTAGGCAGAGAATGGAGGTGCAAGGATTCTACTCGTGGCCAGAGCTGTTGCTGCTACCGACAGGACTGTGAGGGGGTACAGTGGGGCTCAATTTCAGCACGAAACAATGGCCTGAAACAATCCAATGATAAGTGACACCCAACGGGGTCAGTCCTTGTTCTGCCTGACTCAAGCTGGGGAAAGCAGATCTACTCAGAACCTCGAGCTCAACACACCCAGACAAGCCAAGGGTGTGTGGGCCTAGAATACTCTAGTTAAATAAACTCTTGGATTAAGTTCAGGGTCAGCCCAAGGTAGTCTTCTCAGAGGTGGTGTATTTGGCAGAGGAGGAAGTAGGGTGTTTCTAAAGAGATCGAGAAGAGTCTTCCAGGATGGATGAAGCTTATTGGGACTACAGGAGGATAAATATGGGGTCAAGGTGGACCCAGGAAGCAGCTCTGCCCAGCTGGAGCTGATGTTGAGCACTAAACATAGTGCCAGGCCTGGAGAGGGTACAAACCAACTGCAAACACAGTGGCACAGAGCCACAGTGCCCACCACCCACATAGGCTGTGTAGGGCGAGTGTGGTGGAGGCCTCTCCAGGCAGGGGGCTCACCTCGGCCCAGCGGGGGAACACTGGCAGGAGCGGGCTGGCTGTTGCGCCTCTCGCCCAAGTGGTGCTGGAGCTCCCGCAGCTTCTTCTCCTCCTGCAGGGCCATGTGCTTCCGCTGCCGGCGGGCCTGCCTGCTGAGGTTCTCCTCCAGGCACAGCCGCCGCGCTGCCTCGGTGATCTGCAGTTGCAGGGCCAGCTGGCGCTCTAGGCTGCTCAGGGGGTCCTGAGGGACAGGGCAAGAGCCAGGGGCTCAGGAGGCCATAGCATTGCAACCCAGCAGCCTGGGTCCTGTCCCTAAGCCCAGAGCATGTAGTGGAAGCAGATAACATCATCCAAAGATGCAGAGCGGAGGGTGGAGCGGTGGCAGGTGCCCAGAGCCAACACGACAATATGAGAGGTTGGCGTAGGCACCCACCCCAGCCTGCCCCCGCCAAGCCTGGCTGAGTGGGAACCCAAGAGGAGCACTTTCCCTCCTGAGCCCAAAGGGTTGGGCAGGCCAGCCCATGGGAAACCATGCCATTCTCACCACGGGGAGGACACCCAAGGCCCGAGTCACCCCGACCTCCTTTCTCCTAAACTGAGACAGAGGACAGCCCTAGGGGCCAGAGCAACCTGTCTGAGCAGGCAGCTGCCTCTCTGGGTTGGTGGTTGGCGCTCTTAACTGATCCTCTGCCCACTCTGGGGCCAGACCCAGTGTCCTCCCTCGAGATTCCAGCTCTCCAGCTCCTGAGGTGACAGGCTTCTCCCTGGCGATCTGGGTTACCCAGGACAGAGTACCTCTCAACCACACGAAGACAGGCACCCTCACGGGCTGCAAAGGGGTGGAGGAGGGTAATCCCTGTCTCTCTGTGGTCAGCCTTCGGGGAATGACAAAGAGTGAGGTTTCTGCAGTCCTTACCTCTCGGTGCAAGGCCCGCTCATCCAGCTTGTAGGCTGCTCCAATCCTGCGGCGGACCTTGGGGGCCTTTTCCCCAGGTTTGAGGGGATATTCTGCTGGCAAGGTGCCTGTCAGCTCCTGGGGGGACGCAAAGTCAAGCCTGGTCCCTCTCCACTCGCCCAGTCCTTGGCCAACCACTCTCAGCCTGTCCACCACCTGTGCCTGGGCCTCCCCTTCCAGAGGCCCCTGGGGCACTGGGGCCTCTGCCCACCACTCACCTATCCCATCATCCCCCGGGGTTGTCTTCCCATCTTTAGGACGTTCCACACTCTTCCCCTTTTCCTTCACATCTCTTATCCCTTCCTTCAGAGGGCTGCAGCGACCCCCTTTCCAGTTCTCAGAGACAATCCCATCTCCTCTCCTGTCTGTAGCCCCTCATGCCTGCCCCACCTTCCCTGTGGGCCCCTGCCCACGTCCAGCTATCCTCTACTTGTATCCAGGTCAAATGCCATATCAGAGGGACTCTGGGACCAGACTCTTGTCTAGATTTCTAGAATTCCCTTAAGAATGGGATCCCCTGAGTCATCTCCAGTATCCCAAAATGTGACTCCAGAGCTCCTCAGATTAACTTAAATTCGGGGGATGGGGCCCGGGCACCGACTGCTACCCACCGCCTCCCGAAGGCAGAGCCTCCGCAGCTCCTCCAGGCAGGCCTCCAGCCGCGCCTCCAGGGCCCTCTGCTGCTTGCGCATGGCATGGGTCAGCTCCTTCATTGGGGAGACCGGGCTGTCTGGGCCTGCAGAAGCAAGGGACACAATCAGGGAAACTAAAGCGCTCAGGAAAGCCTCTGTTGAACACTAGGTGACCACCCCTGGGGGAGCACACACCCATACACACACACAGACTCATGCCTGCCCACAAATTACAGGCTAGCTGCTGTGGCCTGTGTCCTAACCACAAAACACCACGTTTCCTTGGCTGTCCAGAGTGGCAACGTTACAGATCAGAGGGAAGGGCTGTCTTACCAGGTGACCTGAGTGGGGGAAGGGGCGCATGTCAGACTGCCTCACTCTTCCCCTTTCTCCCCCAGACCCCATGCACACACACATGCCTCTCCTGTCCTCTGTCAAGACTAGGCCCCATTACAGACTCAGGCCAAGCAGAGAGACAGGACCTTAATACTGGCCAGATACAATTTTCCAACCTCTTTTTTTGGGGGGGTACCCGGGATTGAACCTGGGACGGTTAACCACTGAGCCACATCCCCAGCCCCTTTTTAAATTTTATTTAGAGACAGGGTCTCGCTGAGTCACTTAGGGACTCATTCAGTGGCTGAGGCTGGCTTTGAACTCACGATCCTCCTGCCTCAGCCTCCCTAGCCTCTGGGGTTACAGGTGTGCGCCACCAATTTAGTAATCATTGGAGCTAAAGTTGAACACTGCAGTTCCCTATTCCAGATAGGACTGAAACTTGAGGCCAAATCCCCTCTAGGGAAGAAAACCTCAAGTGTCCCTGAGGTTCCATCCCTCTGTCCCCTTCCTCCCAGCCTCCTCAGCCTGGCCAGCCCCTGGACCTGGGGGGCCAGGGCAGTGGGATTCCCCGGGTACACTCACCAGACTGCAGGATGATGCCACTATCAGTGTCGCTGACCTCATCCTTACTCTCCATGGTGGATTTCTGGGAGGAGGGGGCACAGAGTAGGGAGGAGCAACACCAGTCGTGGCCTGGGACAGGATGTGTAGGTAGCCTGGAATTCCCCCAGCTTTTAAGAGAAAAGAGAACAATAACCAAAAAAGCCCTAAATAAACCCCTTTGGTTCCAAACAGAGCTCAGGAATAGATGCTTGAAGACAGAAGTGATCACTGTGCTTCTGGCAGGATGATCAGGTCGGGGCACAGTGAAGGTGCTCTGGAGGTCAGCCTTGCTCCCCACTGGGCCTCTTTCCAGAGAGATGATAAAATGGAGGGCACAAGGAAGATGGGATGGGATGACAGAGTAAAGAGGAAGGAAAGGAGGAAGGGGGTCAATATCTTCATGGGCATCGCTGCCCTCAGCCCAAGAACCTGGGAGGCATGAGGCATGTCCCACTCACTGCCCCAATGGGTGAGGGCACTTCAGGAAGTAGTTGGATACTGGACACTGGGCCAAAGCTGGTCTGGGGGCCCCAAAGCCCAGGTCACCCAGGTCTCTTTGTAAGCAGGTGCAGCTACTCTATGACAGAGCTGTCCAAAGCCCTGACATGACTCCCAACCACCAACTCTACCTAGGAGATTTCTTAAGGGGAGTCAGCCCAGGTGCCCTACAACCCACAGCCAGGGGAGGGGGCCAGTGACAGAGAGGAAGCTACCCAAGCCCAGGAAGGCCACCTGCTCCTCTACCCCCTGGGGGGCAGGGGCAGCTCAACAGTACTTGAGTGGTATGAGTGCAATCCCAGTTGTATGTCACCCAGCGGGGCACCAGTCATCCCCTGTGCCCTCACCAAATCCACACCCCCTACTCCAGGTCCCATCTGGCTAGAGTCTGGCAGCTGCTGGCTGGAGCAGGGGTGGGGAGGGAGGGCGGAGCCCAGGCAGGATCTGGAAGGAGAGGCTGGCCACCTCCTCACTGAGTCAGCCCGTTGAGCAAGAGTCCAAAAGTCCTTCCGAGTTTCTGTCGGGAACTTATCCTGCCAGCCTCTTGAGAGCACAGGGAAGGAGGTAAGCTCCCCTTCCCCCGACTGGGGAAGCCAACAGGACAGAAAGAGGCCTTGGGAAAGCTGACCACACCGCAAGCCAAGGGGACTGCTGAACCTCTGCCTATCCAGAGACAGAAAGAGCAGGAACAATGGACCTATGTTTATAGACCTGTGCAAACAACACCGCTTATCAGTGTGCCGTGAGCAGCAACAATTAAAACCAGAACCCTGAAAACAATATGTACCTTGCACTTTGGAATTTCAATTTTCCAAGAAAGACTAGAGAATGTATGATAGAAGAAAAAAAAAAAAAAGATTATGTTGGGCCTTTACAAACATATCAAAGAAAGAGATTGGCCATATATTCTGGGTACCCAGGAACTTAGGGTGACTGTTAGCTCTGTACTGTCCATCCCTCCCAGGACAAAGGAGCAGGTAGCTCAGCCCTCCTCCAGCTAGGCATCCTCTTACCTTCCCAGCAACCCTAAAGGGGAAGGGACCCTCAGCCAGGAGGAGCTAGGAAGCTGAGAGCAGTCTCAGCTGGCACCCAGAGCCTTTTTGGACAAAGAGAGGAGGTCATATGGGAGGGGAAGCCATTAATTAGTCACACTTACAATTAATTATTAACCACTAAGGAGTTGCCTTGGAAAGTTGGGAGGACTCAGCCCCTGCTTCTCAGAGTGGGGACTTCCAGGGACTGTGGGGGGAAGGTGCCTCAGCATGTCTCCTCCGTCCTCCATCCCTCTCCAGGGGCCAGCCCAGTCCCTCACTGCCAGGGTCAAGGGGGAGGCACTGACACACTTGGTGGTCCCCATCTAAGGCTGGGTCAACTCTGGGTGCTGACATGCTGCTCCACAGAGAGCACCAAAGCCTTGGCTCTGGGTCGGTTGTGCCTGTGTTATCTGGGGAGTCACCTGGCCCTGCTGAGCCACCTTTCCTCAGATGCACAAGGAAGAGGAGACAGGGCCTGAAGCCCTTCATGGCTCCCTGGAGATGAATTTGTCCTCTTAGACAGTCTATGTACCCAGGAAACCAGGGAGCAGACCCCACCCCTGCACTGGCAGCTGTGAGGAACCTGTCCCAGACTCCACAGGAGCAGGCTCAGGCCCCACCCCCACCCGGAGGCGGGAGTCTAAGGTGTCTGAGGCTTGGCTATAGATAAAGGCGTTCTGGTGACACCCCCCTCCCCAACACAGGAATCCCTCCAAGCCCTCCAGGCCCTCCAGCCCTCCAGACCTTCTGGCCCAGCCCCAGCGCTGGGCCCTAAGAAGCAGCCCACCTGACCAGCGTTCTCAGAAAAAGGCAGAGGAGGAAAGAAGGGGTGCAAGGAGAGAAAGGGAAACTCTACGGCTCTTCCTCCCAGGCAAGCCATTGAGGATCCCCCCAATCACAAATGTGCCCCCAAAGCCAGGTCCTGGACGTCTCTGTTCCAGCTCATCTCTGTTTGCCTTTTCTCTGGTGAAAATTAAGTCCTGGCCACAGGAACAGGCTCCCTGTCCAAGCTCACCAACAGCTCCCTATTATCCCTGGGCCCCAGAGAGGAGCTGGGGGTTGGACAGAGTGGCCACTGCCTGAGCTCCCTCATCTCCGGTCAGCCTGTCCCACAGTCCCAGAGACCCGCTCTACCCTGCCCTACCCTCACCTGCTTCAGGGCTTTAGTCCAAGAATTCCGGAAAGACCTGCTCCCAGGTCAGGGGGACATGGGGCCTCACATGTCACCTCGGGGGCTCCCAGGCCACAGGTCAGCCACTCTGTGCTCTCTCTCTCTCTCTGACCGGCTCCAGTTCTCCACAGGCGGCTGGCTGCCCCTGGCTGACTGTCCCTCCCGCCGTCCCTCCCAGGCTGCTGGGCCAGGGGAGCCAGGTTGCTTGTTAGGACTTGAGTCAGAGGGGAGGAGCAGGTGAGCAAGTCCTTCCCTGAACTAATCCTGCTGCTGACTGTTGCCAGCAGGCAGGCCGCTCCTGGGCCTCTGCACTTCCGGGGCCAGAGGGGAGCAGGGACACGGGGCTCTCCATGAGGAATCCAGAAGGAGCAGGGGTCCCGACTTCATGGCCACAAGGCCTCGGTGCGATGGGCTGAGCTGTGGGACGCCTCAGTGCCCTCCTGACCTGCCTGGATCTCCCTGCTTTCTTTGTGTGGCAGTTTCTCTTTCCAGAAATCAAGGAATGTTAAGCCCCTGAAAACAGGGTAAAAAGTTCACTGTCTGTGGCTAATACCAGCAAGAAATTTACAAACCGACAAGGAAGGTCATTGCTGTTCCCCGTAAACTGAAATGGAGACCCTATCCTGAGTGTTGGCTCTTCCAAATTAGGATTTTAAAACCTCAGGCTGAAGCTGGGGGCCATGGTGTGTGCCTGTGGGCCCAGCATTTGGGAGGCTGAGGCAGGAGGATCACTTGAGTCCAGGAGTTTGAGGCCAACCTGAGCAACACAGTGAGACCTCCATGACCCCAAGCCTTTAGTGCACTCCTCAAATGCAAGGGACAAAAGTGGAACTGTTCTGTACAAAATAATAAGCCTCTAGGTCTCCCATTTTATTGACTCTCAAACAAACGGCAATCTATTTGGAATCCGGCCTGTTTTAAAGGAGGAAGGAGGCCTAGGCTGAGCCTTGCAGGTGGAGATATGCTACAGTCTGGGGCTGTGCCCTGAGTCTTCATCCCATTACCTCCCCTCCCTCAGCCCCCAGATCCTTCCACCATGCAGTTCGAAGATCCCAGCACCTTAACACCTGTCTAGATCTCTCTCCTCCCACACCCCTAAGCACCCCTGTCTCCGACACCCCCCACCCACTGCCCCCAACCCCCAGTGCAGGAATGACCCGATGCTCTCATCAAGCATCTCCTGTGAAGCAAACTTTATCACAGAGTCTGCCACCTCCCCTTCCCCTTCCCTGGCACACCCCCACTCTTTCTCATTCCTGTACACACCCTCTTTCCAAACAACACTAGCCCCAGAGTCCTCCAGGCTGACCACCTCCTCCTCTAAAAGGCTAAGAGGCCCTCACAGGGGACAGTCCCTCCCCAGGGTGGGATGCATGCTCTCTGGGCCTCCCAAAGAACCTTTAGCCCTCCCCTCCCCAGCCCTCCACAAAGCGGCAGTGGCTCCCCAGCCCCCTACAGGTTTGTACTTTCTTCCAATGTCAAACAAAAAAGGGTTGACTCTGGGCATAAGCAGCCCTTCTTCTGCCTTGCCCATCCCCCCAGATCCAAGTGAAGAGGATGGTGGAAGTTTCTAGAATCATCTCATAGCTCAAATTTTTGAATGCATAAAGTAAAATTAAGAGAATCACTAAGAGAACCAATTATACTGAGATACAGTTCTAAAATCAGAAAACCATAACAACATATATGCTTCTTTATTAGCATTAAATATCCAGCAGTGGATAATTTCATGCACTTTCCTATTGACAGTGTCAACAGCCTTCCAGGATGGCCGCAGAAGCTGCGATGTGATATGGAATGGGGAATCCTGTTATTGGCAATGGATTGCGTTTGCAATCCTCTGCGTTCTCTCCACAGATGTCTTGGTGCCCTCAGGTTGCTCACTGAGTTCAGGGAAGAGAGGGAATTCAGCTAAGGCCTGTGCACACCCAAACATGAATCCTTAACTTGTCTTCCAGGGAAAATCTTCAGGCCTTTCGCAAATGATTCTTATGATTTGGAACCAGCTTTCAAAGAATGGACATGAGCAGAAGACAAGTCCTCTGGTCAATGATGTCACCAGCTCAAAATCCTCTGAGCAGGACAAAATTACCCCCCCAAAAGAGGCATGCCTTCCAATCAGCAAGAAACATCTCCTTCTCCCTTCCTATAAATCCCCCCACTACCAGTTGAGCAGGAATGCAGATTTGAACTTAAACAGTTCCTGGCCTCCCTGCTGGTGGGCCATGAAATAAAGCTTTTTATTTTACAAAACTCTGCTGTCATAGAATTGTCAGCTACGTGTGTTAGGCAGCAAGCCCTTACTCAATAACAAAAGAACAGACTGACAGTTTGCATTGAACCTTGGAAATTCTAGAAGAAACCTTGCTACCCCAAATTTACACCCAGCCTTTTCCAACCCAACAGAATCTAGGGTTTGGAATGAGCCTGGCAAACCCATCCTGCCACCGAGAACCTGGGAACGGGCTGACTGCCATGACAAACAACTCAAAACACCAGGGTAATGTGGGCACTCCAGCTTGGAATTTGGAACCCAGAACCCCACTTGGGCCAGGCTAGGAGTCAGGAACTGACGCTGTAGCCTCAAATCCCAGAGCACCATCACCAAGATCACCAGCAGGTGAGGAAGTGGGGTTTCCTTGCATGGTGTTATAGTTCTTGGAATCTGGCCTTGGTGGACAAGAGCCCTCCCTCAGGATGAGAAAAACTGCTTTAGGATTTCATTTGCTTAAAAAAAAAAAAAAAAAATCAGTCCTGAGTCAGAAACATCCACAACTCTGTAGCCCCACAGCTCTGTCATGTCTTTTCAAAGTTCCTTGTATGAAGTTTATTCGGATATGCTAGGATCCAAAAATTTCCAAACCATCCTGCCATCTCCACACCCGCAAAAGCACCGGGACAAGTACAGTCACAAACACTTCTGAATTTTTACTAAATGAATTAACAAGTCCATGATCAGATACTAGAGCTCACGGTGGAAAAAAGAGGAAGGGAAATAGCCCAGAACCCTCCAGGCAAGAAAAAGGGAGCTGTGTGTTTTCTTTCTCCACTCTCCTCCCTGCCCACTGGGAAAGGTGTTCGCCTCCACCGGGCAATAGTGGAGTGAGTGGGCTGGGACAGGGGAACTCCGGGGTAGCAGGAATGAGCCCTGAAACCAGACCTCTAGGCTTCCAGTAAAAAGCCCCTTTGTCCTGTCCACCCCGCTCCCCTCCCCCACCGCGCCCTCTACTTCCAGGCCGGCCTGAGACTTTGCTCCTTTTGTTCGACTGCGTCTGGCTTCCCGGAACCTGGCCAGGAGATCCACAGGCAGGGGGAAGGTGGAGGGAGGAAGGTTGCGGATTTGCAGATACGCATTTTTTGGGAGTTCAGAATTCCCGCCCCCTTGATATAATTACCGCATTCGCGGTAAGACCCCCCCCCCCGACTGCGCAAAGGATGAAGACCGTGGTTCAGTGGCTTGATCCCCCTAGTTCACGCGCGCGGGGTCCCCCCTAAGTTTTCCCCTTACCTGTCCCATGGAGCTCTGGCGCCTCCCGCCTGCCCCGGTGCCCCCCGCGCCCGCCTCGCAGCTTCAGGACCTGTTGGTCCGGGCCATCTTCCCACTCCCCGAGACTGCCCCCGGACTTCCCTCCTCCCCGGAGGTATTTCATTTAACTTCGGCATTTGCAGCATCCCAAATGTTAAAGATCCCAAGACATCTGTCCCCTGGGGCATACCAAGGACCCGAGGAAAGAGGGGAAGAGAGAGGAAGGGACTCGAGATTCTGATCCAAGAGTCGCAGCGGGGCCTCCTGTTGGGGTGGGAAGGAGCTGATGGGAGTGGGTGTCCTGTGGGAGCAGCAGCTCCAGGGGGGAGGCTGTCCCCCTTCTTCCGCCTCCGGACGCCCGCCAAGCGGGACACCCCCGGCGCTGCCAGATCCCGCAGCCCAGGCGGGAGGAGGCTCCCCTCTCGGTCCGAGTGCCGCCTTTCATCGGCGCGCTCTGGCCGGGCTGGGGGCAGGTTTCATTCCAGGAGACCCCAGGATGGAAGAATGAAGGGTTGGCCGGAGGGGGCCGCGCCCCTCCCACTTCTCGCTGCACAGCAGTTTGCTGCCGGGCGGCGGGGAGTCCGGGTCCAGCTGAGACCGAATCGCGGCCCCAGCCGGGTCCTCCTGCTGGGGACCCGCTGGCTGAAGCCGGAGTGCGCTCCTGGGGAGCGCCTCCTACTGCTCCGTGCGAGCCGACGGATCGGTCCATTCATTCACTCTCTTTCCCGTTTTCATTTTCACTTAACATTTACTGAGCACCTACTAAGGTCCAGCATGGTGGACCAAAATTCAAGCTCCTTCACTGGAAGGTTCCTTCATCTAAGTCACGCAACGATTGTATCAGAGAAGTAGGGACAGGAGACTGTAGAGGGGAAGGTTGACCCAGCAGGGAGTCCCCAAAGCCTGGTCAAAGGAGGATGTCAGAAAACTTGAGACGGCATAGTGGTAAAGGAGCCCAGCAGGTCCCAGGATTAAGAGGGTACCCAAGACAGGAGAGATGAGGCAGGAAGGGGCCCTTCAGGAGGCAGGGGAGCTCCTGTGGTTGTTCAAGGTGTGCATCATAGAGCAGAAATCCACCTGCTTCTGCTCTTGGCTACTACTGCTTAGCTAGATGCTTTAAAGGCACTAGGTGAGTTAAATTGATCCTTGAGGAGAGGGGCTGGCTAAGGAGTCAAGATATTTATCCTGAAACTAAAAGAAGCTACTTGTACTAGTCAGGAAAACCAGTAGTATGTATGCCGAGAGAGGTAGGTTTTTTGTTGTCATGTTTTTTTGTCGTTGTTGTTTTGTGTGTGTGTGTGTGTGTGTGTGTGTGTGTGTGTGTTGGTATTGGTGATTGAACTTTAGCCCTGAGCTATATCCCCAGGTCTTTAAAAAAAAAAAAAAAATTAAGGCAGGTCTCACTAAGTTGCCTAGGTTGGCCTTGAACTTGGCAATACTCCTGCTTCAGCCTCCCTAGTCACTGTCCTGCATGCAGAGGAATTTTAATGTAGGTTATGCCATTGTGAAAACTGGCATGTCTAGAATTCACAAGGCAGGCCATCAGGCTGGAGACCCAGGGGTGGGTGAGCTATCATAAGAGTCCAAAGTCAGTCTGTTGTTGGATTCCTTTTAACTCCAGGGAAGTCAGTCTTTGTTCCATGAAGGCCTTCAACTGATTAGATGGGACCACCACATATGGAGGGTAAATAGCTTTACTCATGGTCTACTGATTCAAAGGTTTATCTCAGGGGTTGGGGATATAGCTCAGTTGGTAGAATGCATTGCCTTAAAGGTTCATCTCATCTATAAAATATTCTCACTGAAATATACAGAATGTTTGACCAAATATCTGGATACTGTGGTCTAGGCAAGTTGGCATATAACATTAACCATCACGTTCCTGAAGAACATTAATCCAGAAGATAATCTGGACCGAGTCATCTTTAGAAAGTGACTTTGGGTCAGGCACAGTGGTGAATGCCTATAATCCCAGTGGCTCAGGAGGCTGAGGCAGGAGGATCATCATGACACAAGTTCAAAGCCAGCCTCAGCAAAAGCAAGGTGCTAAGGAACTCAGTGAGACCCTGTCTCTAAATAAAATACAAAATAGGGCTGGGGATGTGGCTCAGTAGTCAAATGCACCTGAGTTCAATCTCTGGCACTCAAAAAAAAAAAAGAAACAAAGAATCAAAGTAAGTTTAGGTATGAGTGGTGATCACAAGGAAAGCTTAGAAACAGGGAAGCCATGGGGCAAGGGGTGAACCCACGCATTGTGGGGATGGAGGTAATTGAGGGGTGAGTCAAGAGCTACCTAGGAGGCAGACCTAGCTTGACTCTCTGATTGGCTGACTACAGCATGGGGGATGAGGAAGAGGGAGGAGCTGGAGAGTCCCAGGTTTCTGGCAGGAGAGTTCAGTGTAAAATGCACTTGCTTTGGGTTATTAATGGTAATGGCTAGTGAGCAGCCTTTCTGGAGGCTTTTATTCCCAAGGAAGTTTGGAGAAAAATGTTTGGGAGCCACTAGAGAGATGCATCTCTGGGACTTGAAATGATTGAGAAAGAAAACCAAGGGAGAAAATTCTGGGAACACTTAAGGGGTGGACCGAGGGGAAAGTGCCGTTGAAGGTGAGCATTATCACCACTCTTGGGAGGGAGTGATTTTGTGAAGTAAGGATCTGTTCCCTCCATACTCACACCTTTTCTCTGGATGGGAAGCAGAATCTCTAGTCCTGAGCCCTCTGAGACTGTGCCAGGCGTACTGATGGGCAGAGGTGGGGATGTGGGTCTTCGAGGGTGAGATAAACTGTGAACATGAAAGAAAATGATGTGTGCCCGCAGCAGCAAGGACCCCAAGCACCACCTCGTGGCATTACCTTTGGAAGGCGACAAGACCTAGGAAGGACAAGAGTTGGAACTTGGGGCCCCAGTTTGCTTGCCTTGACAGATTCTTGCATCGCACAACGTCTAGGAAGCAGGAAACCTCCCTACCTGCTGCCAGTCCATCAGATACCAAGGTATCAGACTCCATCCTGCTTTCGGGCTTCTCTAGGCCTTCATGATTCTGCAGAAAGAAATGGATTTTTTGCCATCTCAGCAACTTGGGACTCATCAAAAGTCAAAGTAATTAGTATGTGCTATGGTTTGTTTGTTTATTTATTTATTTTTCATATCAGAGATTGAATCCAGGGGCACTTAACCACTCAGTCACATCCTCAGCCCTTCTTTATATTTTATTTAGAGACAGGGTCTTGCTGAGTTTCTTAGGGCCTTGCTAAGATGCTGAGGCTGGCTTTGAACTCATGATCCTCCTGCCTGAGTCTCCTGAACTGCTAGGATTACAGGTTTGCTTCACCACTATGTGTAATGTGGTGCTGTGCTATAGGTTAAAGGTGTCTCCCCCCCAAAAAAATTATTGTGTTGGAAGCTTAATCTCCTGATGCACACATTAATGCATTTGGAGGTAGGGCCTTTGGGAGGTACTTTGGATTAGAGGAGATCATGAGAGTAGGGCCTCCATGATGGCCTGAGTAGCTTTGTAAGAAGAAGGAGAGAGATCTGTGCTAGCCTGATTTCTCTATCTCACCATTTGATGTTCTCTGCAATGTTAGAGTGAAGTATCCAGCCCAATGCTCATGGACTTCCTGGCCTCCAGAACTGTAAGAAATAAATCTCTGTTCTTTATAAATTACCCAGTCTCAGATATTTTGTTATAGCAGTAGAAATTGGACAGCAGTAGAAAAGACAGTATACTGGGGCTGGGGCTGTAGCTCAGTGGTAGAGCATTTGCTTAGCATGTGTAAGGCACTGGGTTTGATCCTCAGCACCACAATAAATAAGTAAGTAAGTAAATAAATAAATAAATAAAATAAAAGTCCATCTACAACAAAAAAATAAAAAATAAATAAAAGAAGAAAGAAAAGATAGTATACTTTGCAAACCTGAGTTTGTAGTTAGAGATTTGTAGCACTATTATTATCACCATTTACAGATAGGGATACTGGACCCAGAGAGCTAAATAACTGGTTTAAAGCCACACAACTAGCAAGTAACTGATGTGGGACGTAAAGATAGAACTTCCTAATTTCATCTGTTCCCATAGCCCTACACTTGTGGTTGAAAAACCTCAAATACCAAAGGGACCAGACAGATAAAATAAAGAAATGAAGTATGTCAGGTATAAGAATTCTGATACTTGAACATTATCTTTTTTATTTTTGCAGAACTGCAACACATACTAAGTGTTGGTGTGTGGGGGAAGGGAGAGAAGGTGAGCACCAAAGGGCATCATGGGACTCTGGCAAATTAGAAAATGCAGGCTCTTTTTATTTTTGGTGGTACTGGGGATTGAACTCAGGGGCACTCTACCACTGAGCCATACTCTCAGCCTGGTTTGTTTGTTTGTTTGTTTGTTTTGTTTTGTTTTTTGAGACAGGGTCTTGCTAAGTTACCCAGACTGGCCTCAAATTTTCAATCCTCCTGACTCCGTCTCCTCTAGGGTCATTGGAATGGCCAGTGTGCATCCATATGTGGGCTCAGGCTCTGAATTAAGGGCGCAGTTTCTGCAAATGTTGTCACAAATGCTTGTTTGAAAAACAAAAGCTGGAAATCCAACTTGACCTGTAAGGTCGGATTTCACAATTTTACTCAAACTTCCAAGGAGTCAGGCAAAATGTGTGCACACCCCTCAGGCTGCAATTTGTGTTGCTGCAGCAGGAGGCCTTGGGCATCTTAACCTCGCTTGAGAAGCAGGTGTCTTGGAAGCAGACACCCGAGGCTTCACCCGCTGGACCTCAGGAGGGAGGGGCTGGAGGTACAATTGGGAAAGGCCTCTAAGCCGCCATCAGTTTTCTCTCCTTCCCACTTGGCTGAAGGGGGCAAGGGTTTTTCTCCCTCAGATGGGTTTTCTGGAAAGAGGAGTGGAAGGGAGGAAAGTGTGAGTTCTTACTGGTGGGGAAAAAGGGAGCAGAGTGGGACCTCATCATCGAGCTTCTGAAAGCTGCAGGGCAGTTAGCAGCTGCTGCCTGAACCGCCTCCCTGCCCACCCCTCTTGGCCCTGGCAGCTGTCCTCAGCATGCTACCTCCCTCCTCTGGCCTGGAACAGGCTCACCTTACCCCCTGCCGGTCCCCTCCCCTCCTCTTGGCTGCACAGGCTGATGAGCCAGGAGGGAGGCCACGCTTAGCGACCCAGACAGTGCCCTGTTGATGCCCTGATGAGAAGCTCTCTGGAAACCCCAGAATGACTGGGCTCGAGGCCCTGCTTCCTCTCCTGACCGCATCCTGCAGCTCATATCATGGCAGGTGCAGGAGGGGGCATTGCCCGCCGGCCTCTGTGGACCGAAACCCTCTTGGTGGCACAGACTGGGCTGCAGACTGGTGAGTAGCTGCATGAAATGCATACAGCTGACTTAGGGGGTCAAGCCAGTGGCCTGCTCAGTGCCACAAGAGAACTGAACTCCTGAAATGGGGAGCTCAGGACATTGGGAACTGCTCATAGGATGGGAAAGCCCACCACTGGGGCTCAGATCCATGCTTAGTAGGAGATGGGAAAGGAGGCCATTCCCCCAGACCCACCAGCAGCTCTCTGGGCAGTAATTCTCGGCTGATTTCTAGGTGTTTCCAAGTCCTCTCCAGAGAGTTAGGGTCCCCCCTTCCACTCCCCACCTTCTTCTCTCATTTTTCCTCCACCATCTGTTTCTTCCTCTCCATCCCCTCTGTCTTGGCCACTTGGGATCCTACAGAATTTCAGGGGTCACAGGACCCTGTCATCAGGGCTGCCATTGGATCTCTGGCCAAGGACCTGCTTCCTCCTCTCTGTCCTTACTTATGCAAGCACCTGTTATAGTTCATTCTCCAGGGTGGGACCCTCAGCGGGCAACAGTTGCCAGGAGTCCACTCTTCCATTTGGATCTATGGTCTTCTGCCCTGGAGGAACAACCCCTGGGGGTGAAAGAGACTAGGGTGGGGGAGCAGAGAGGCCCAGAGGCTCCACTCTAGCCTTGAGCCCTGGCTCTGCTGTCAGAGACTTGGACCCCTCCTCTAGGGAGGGCAAAACCCAACCCCTCTCTCACTACACGCCTTGGCCCCCACTTACCTTCTGTCCCCTATAGAACCTCTCACCCTAAGTCCCTGGCCTCACTGGGCATTTTCTCTTTTGTTTCTAGAACCAAAAGAGAATTGGAGCTTTAAGGGAAGAGTGAATTATGTTTAAAAAAAAAAAAAAAAAAAAGGAAAAAACAGTAGAGTATAAAGATAAAAGCTAAAGAGAAGAGTAAGAGGCAGATATTGTCCTTGGGCTGTGTCCAGACAGGCAGAACACCCAGGTCCTGGGGCATAGTCAGCTCCAAGCCCCCACCACCACCACCTCATTCCCCTGGGAGAAAGCCCAGAAGAGTTATTGTCATCCTGGTCCTCTCCCCATTTCCTCCCTGGCTTTGGTGTGTGCTACAGAATTCCCAGAGCCCCGGAAACAGACCCCGGAGCTCAGGCCCCTGTCAGGGCTGCAGGCTGCAAACTGGTGCCTTGCTCTGCCCCAGAGACAGGTCATTAGACGACTGCCAAAAGATGCAAGAGAGCAGATTTAGTTAAATGACCTGACTGGTTATGTGTGGTGTATGAGTAGTCCATACATATATACATATACTATAATTTTAGTTATCTCCTAAAATTTTAGAAAAGCTGCTCCAATGAGCTGGGTGGAGGAGGTGGACTTTATAGCAGAACAGGGCTAAGGAAAGCAGAGAGGGGACAGAAAATGGGCTAGCATCTGGTTACTTTGGTTACCTTTCTGGTTAAGAGTTAATGCAGAGAGGGCTCCCTTATCATACTGGCCCAAGCTGGCCTGTTGGGTGATTTGACATTGGCCCTGTTTCGGCATTTCTCAGGTCAGAGGAACAGCTTCATTTTCGTTTGGTGGCGGTGAACTTCAGTTTGAGTGACTCCATTTTGGGTTGGTTATTGGGACCAGTGCAGGAGCTCAGTCCCAGTCGGCGGCCTTGTATAATTGTTATTTAACTTTGTTAATTGCAGTTGTACTTTGCAAAGGTCTAGGGCTGGAGGTGCCCTCTGAGATACTTTCAGGCCCCCCTGGGGCTATTCATTGCTTTACATTTTGTGATATTAAAGTGGCTTAGGTTTATGATTTAGGAGAGGCATTAAATATATGTGTCTGGGGGCTGAGGGTGTAGCTCAGAAGTAGAGTGTTTGCCTAGCATGCACGAGGCCTTGGATTTTATCCCCGCAACTACAGAAAGAGAAAACATTTTGGAGTCAGAGAACCTTGATTTCTTCATCTGCAAAATGGGCATGCTAGAACTGTGGGGAGGTTAATAAAATCATGTAGACAAAATGCTTCTTAGCATCGTGCTTTGCATATTGTAAGCATCAGACAAATGATAGTTACTTTTATTTATTTTTTAAATTTTGGTACCAGGGATTGAACCCAGGGGCACTTAACCACTGAGCAATATCCCCAGCCTTTTTATATTTTATTTTGAGACAGGGTTCACGGAGTTGCTTAAGGCCTTGCTAAATTGCTGAGGCTGGTTTAAATTTGTCATCCTCCTGCCTCAGCCTCCCAAGCTAATGGGATTATAAGCATGTGCCACTGCACCTGGCTTGATGGTGATTTTTTTTAAAAGATGTTTTCCCACATTTGTAGTCTTAAAAAAGTTTCTCTTCTTCCTCACATCTAACCCCCCAGGAAAACAGTAATGAAATTTCTGCATGATAATTTTGTCTTCTATGGTCCAAAGCTGCTTACCAGTGACCAAGTTCCACTTCCTGTGGTTTAGAGACGGAGGAAGGAGGTTTCAAAAGGACAGCCTCCTCCCAGATTGGGCCTGTGGCCCTGACCTGGTTAATCAGAAACAAATTAGCAACTCATACTTTCGTCTTCTCTTAAAATACTTAACATGCAGAAAAAAGAGTGAATTTTGAAGGAAAGATGGTTTTCATTGGGGTCAGACACTGTCTATTTCAATCAAAATGGTCCATAAATGCGGTTGTGTGTGTCTTCCTTCCCACCTTGGAGCAGTGACCCAAGCCACGCCCAGCCCTGCTCCTCTGTGCCAGTTCATGAGGGTCACTGTGTTTCCATTGTGCCTGTAACACGCACACCGCATTGTTCTATGAACTCCACTTTATCTATCATCTAGACCTGATAATTATTAACATGTATTTCCTTAGTTTATGTTTACCGTGGGTGAAATGCTGAAGATAAATTCCAAGCATGGTGACACATGGCCTCTAAATGTGTCTCTGAAAATGGAGACACGTTTTTTATTACAAGTTTAACACAATTATTATCACAAGTTTTTTGTGTGTGATACTAGGGATCGAACTCAGGGCCTTGTGCATTCTAGGCAAGTACTGTACCACTGATCTGTACCCCAAGGTCCAAAAAACAACTTCATCTCCTCCTCCTCCTCCTTTTTTTTTTTTTTTTTTTGTTTGTTTGCTTGTTCTTGTTGGTTGTTTTCATTGAGAATTTTACCCAGGGGAACTTTGCCCCTGAACTCCACCCCGAGCCTTTTTTATTTTTATTTTGAGACCTGGTCTCAAGCTTGAACTTGGGATCCTCCTGCTTCAGTCTCCCAAGTCTCCGGAATTAATAGATGTACATCGCCATGCCTGGTCCACAATAATTTCTTAATGTCATCTATTACCAAGTCGTAGTTAAAGTTTCTCAATTGTCCCCATACTGTCTTTTAACATTTTTTTTATTTTGTTTTGTTTTGTTTTTATCCATTTGTTGTTGCCATACTGAAGGTTGAACACCACGGGCCCTGGTACACACTAGGCAAGTGCTTTATCACTAAGTCACATCCCCAGCCCTTTTTATTTTATTTTGAGACAGGGTCTCACTAAGTTTCCAAGGCTGTCCTAGAATTTGTGATCCTCCTGCCTCAGCCTTCTGAATCTCTGCCACCGCAAGCAGCTTAAACTTGCTCTGTTTTTATCTAGGTCCAGGTAAGATCTACACATGGCATTTTGTTCTTTTAATCTTGTGCAGGTTTCCTACACATAGTTTAATTATATTAGCGATCTGAAGAAATGAGGTCAATTGTCCCATGAATCATCCTACATTCTGCGTCTGATCCACTTGCATTCTCGAGTGGTCCTTTATCTTCCTCCTGAGCCCTGTATTTCCTGCAACCTGGAAGTTAGCACCAAGTGTGTGCATCAATTCCAGTTCAGCATGTGGGGCAAGAATACCTCTCCGTGGTGCTGGACACCTGTCCCACTCATCTTCTGGGTGTTCCTCTGAGTAGCGATGCTTAATCGAGCAGTTAGTTCAGGTGGTGACAACCTGACCCCTGCATCACCACATTGGTTTCCCCCATCACTGGAAATCCTCTGGGGTGACCTGTTACCATCTTCCACTAGTCCTGCTCCCCTGTAGCTGATCACCTGGTGGTTTTAGCAGTCACTGGTGATTGTTGCTTGAATCAATTATTTTTATCAGATAGTATAGAAGTTGATTTTGTATTTCTTTCTTTTTAAAATATTTTTCTTAGTTGTAGTTGGACATAATACCTTTATTTTATTTACTTATTTTTATGTGGTGCTGAGGATTGAACCCAGTGCCTCGCATGTGCACGACGAGCACTCTTCCACTGAGCCACAACCCCAGCCCCCCTCCCCGATTTTGAATTTCTATTAAAATAAATTTTGCTGTTAAAAGGCAATAAACTTCATATGAAGTGATTAATTGCCTTCTTATTATTCTCTTTCAAATTCAGCCTGTGACATCAGAAAATCTCATAAAGAGACCCATATTGATTTATTGCATATTTCGGATGACTCCCTGCTTAGTACAGCATTCTGGAAGTCCTTGGCAGAGCCGCCCTGATCCCTCCCTCTCAGAGCGCACGAGGGCTGTGTGTAGAGCTCTCTTGGTACCAGTACTCAGAAACAGGCTCTTAAATGGCCACAGAGTTTCTTTCTTTTTCTATTTTGCTTTTTATGTGTTCTAGGGATTGAACAGGGCCTCACACATCCCATCCAAACACTTGTACCACCAAGCCATATCCCCAGCTTTCAAAAGCATTTGTTAAATGTGCTGATAAATATATTTTACTTGCATAATGGATTTAAGTTGTTTTCTACTTTGTTTCCTGTTGATAGACCTGCTTAAGTCATGAGTCAGTCTCTCATTTAGTGGGGGACAAAACTGTTTTGCCTTGATTGTTTCTTTATAAATCGGTGGATACATACTTTAGCTTTAGGATGGGTGGTGTTTTTTTTTTTTTTTTTTTTTTTGTAGTTGTAGATGGACAGAATACCTTTATTTTATTTGTTAATTTTTATGTGGTGCTGAGGATCGAACCCAGTGCCTCACGCATGCTAGGCAAGTGCTTTGCCACTGAGCTACATAAAACATGAAAAAAAAATCTTTAGAAAGTAAGATACTTGATAAGTCTGGAGAACAGGCTAGGTCTACAGTCATGGGATTTTTAGAATCTTTAATCTGACAGCGATCAGAGAAGTCGTCTCACCCAAACCCCCCAGGGCTGGGGCCTTGTAGGCAGCAGGCAAACCATCCAACACAGCACCCAGCAGAGCTGTTGCTACAGAGAAGAACTTCCACCTGGTCATCTCAGGAAATGCCCATCCCAGAGAGAAAAAGTGTCCTTTTACCACCCCAGGGTCACACCAGCCCATTAATTCTCTAGAAATCAACCATCTATAAAAGCAGTTGATTCAGGGCTGGGGTTGTGGCTCAGTGGTAGAGAGCTTGCCTAGCGCATGTGAGGCACTGGGTTCCAGCCTCAGCGCCACATAAAAATAAATAAATAAAGTAAAGATGCTGTGTACATGTACAACTAAAAAAAAAAATTAAGTGATTGATTCACAGAAGTCTTCATTTGATTTTTAAATTTAAGAAAAAGATACAGGAAAAGAAAAATAACATTTTATCTAAAACCACGATCCACATGGTTTTCATTTCCCTCCTTTATACCAGTAAGCCCCTATTTTCCATTTGGGGGAGGGGACGGAGACTCACAGTTTCAGTTGTTTTGTAGAATTGGGAGTTTATTTCACTTCTATAGTCCCATGACCTACCATACTCAACATAGCAACGCAAAACAAAAGTCTGACGAATCCATGAACTTGAGAAAAGAAATCCAAAATCATGGTAGAATTCAATTCCATTTAATAGATATTTTTTATTCTTTAGTTGACTCCTGATAATGATGGAATATATAAAGCTTAATGCATGCCAGATAATTCTAAACACATCATGTGTCAACACATTCAACCCTCTCACATATCCTGTGAGATGAGAAGAATTCTTTTCATTTACAGATGAGGAATCTGAGGCAGAAGAGGTAACTTACCCAAGGTCACAAAGACAGAGAAGAACCAGGGACAAGAACTGTGCACCTAACTCCTACAGCTGATTACTAACAAGGGCCTCCTGTCCTTCGGGGGCCGCGCTACTTTTCAAAGTGCTTTCAAAATGTGATTTCACAAGCCCACGGCTGCTGCACTTGAGATGGTTTGTGTCTTTTGAAAGGGCGATATAATCACATGAGCAGCAAAGGGGAAGAGCCCGAAGGAGGGAGGCAGGCAGCTGGGGATTTGTTGTTTGAAACACACACTCAAAACTGGTCCCAAACTAGATGGAAAGGATATTTACTACTCCTGAGCAATTTAAATGCCTAATAATGGGTCTGGGGTTGTGGCTCAGTGGTAGAAAGCTTGCCTAGTATGTGTGAAGCATTGGGTTCGATCCTCAGCACTGCATAAAAATAAATAAATAAAATGGAGGATTAAATAAATAAATGCCTAACAACAGAAGCCTTCAAAAATGCTTGCACAAAATCTACATCAAGGCCTAGGACAATGTTTAGAATGTGTTGTTTTGTTTAGGTACTAGGAGTGGAACTCAGGGGCACTTAACCGCTGAGCCACATCCCCAGCCCTTTTATTTTTTTATTTTCAGACAGGGTCTTGCTAAGTTGCTTAGAGCCTCGCTAAGTTGCTAAAGCTGGCTTTGAACTCGAGAGCCTCCTGCCTCAGCTCTCAGAGCCACTGGGACTGTAGGTATGCGCCACCACCCCGAGCTCGAATGTTTACAGAATAAAAAAGCAGCATACTTTATGGTTACATCAATGTAAAATGTGACCATGACAGACAAGAGTTGGAAAGAAGATAAACAAAAATTACAATTATTGCAATTAGGGTAGAGGATTTGGAGTAATTTCAACATTGCGTTTTCTTTTTTCATGATAATAATAATCTTAGAAATGGAGACCTAAAGATTTGGGTCAACAGATTATATAAAGAATAAGACTTTGTGGGCTGGGGCTGTAGCTCAGTAGTAGAGAGCTTATCTGGCATGTGGGAGGCACTGGGTTTGATCCTCAGCATCACATAAAAATAAATAAATAAAATAAAGGTATTGTGTCCAACTACAACTAAAGATTTAAAAGAAAGAAAAAAGAATAAGACTTTGTTAAATTGGGCGTGTTCACATATGCCTGTAATCCCAGAAGCTCAGGAGGCAGAGGCAGGAGGATTGCAAGTTCAAAGCCAGCCTTGGCCACTTAGTGAGGCCCTAAGCAACTTAGCAAGACTCTGTCTCAAAAGAAGAAATCAAAAGGGCTAGGGATATTGCTCAGGGTTAAGCACCCCTGGGTTCAATTCCCAGTACCTAAAAAAAAAAAAAAAAAAGACTGTTAAAAAAGGAAGAATTGGTAAACCTCGCCACCTACACTATGCTATAACTTCATGTTCCCAGGTTTCAGAATGGGGCAGCCAAAGGTACATCCTGCTTGTTTTAGGTTGCTTGTGGGGTGAAGAACAGCGGGGAGATGGTGAACACACACAGCGTGGAAACAGTCATTTTCAGAGCAGGGTAAGCTAGATTAATCACCCCTGTCTAGCACATCTCCCCAGGGCAAACCACAGCCTCTACCCAGACACTGGCAGCTTATCTGGGGTCTGCCCTTCAGGCTTTGCTGCCCATCAAAGCCCAGCCCTGTCTTCTCCAGCTCTCTCTCCTGCCAGCTAGGGCTACCCAGCCACCCAGGGCTATCCAGCCACCCTGGGTCGGTGGGTTTTAGCACCATTTCTTGCCAAGTCCCGCCCCAGTACTCTGGGGAAGGCCCCATTTGTCCTCTCAATCTGATGCCCGAACAATTCACTGTGTATCTAGGTCAGGAGGGTACCCAGATATCTATCTATCTATCTATCTCTCTCTCTATCTCTCTCTCTCTCTCTCTCTCTCTGGGGTACTGGGGATTGAACAGGGACAGCTCAACCACTGAGCTATGGTCCCAGACATTTTTTTTTTTTTTTCATTTTGAGAAAGGGTCTTGCTAAATTGCTGAAGCTGGCCTTGGGTTTGAGATTTTCCTGCCTCAGCCTCCCCAGTGGTATGGGCCACCTATGCCAGGCTGTATACCATTATCTTAAAATGAGAATGCTGAGAATGGCTGGGGTTATCCATTACGGGTATGGTAAGTGTGCACTCTCACTGAACTCTAGAGAGAACGGAGGTGTTTCAACAGTTTGGCACAGTGTTCACAAGTCTTAAATTGTAAATTGTTTATAATTTTGATTAATAATTTCATTTCTAGGATATTTTTTAATTTTTTATATATGACAGCAGAATGCATTACAATCCATATTACACATATAGAGCACAATTTTTCATATCTCTGGTTGTACACAAAGTATATTCACACCATCTGTGTCTTCATACAAGTACTTAGGGTAATGATGTCCATCTCATTTCACCATCTTTCCTACCCCATTTCTAGGAATTTGTTCAAAGGAAAGAATCAAAGATGAGCATAAAGTTGTTGTTGTTTGGATTGCTTTTGTTTTTGTTTTGAGACTAGGGTATTGCTGTGTTGTCCAGGCTGTTCTCCAGCTCCTGGGTTCAGGTGATCCTCCTGCCTCAGACTCTGGAGTAGCTAGAACTAAAGGCACTAGCCACCATGCCCAGCTATAATGTAATTTTAAGGACACTTTTTAAAATAATATTTAATGGCATAGTGGAGTTCAACATATTAAGAGAAGAAAGCAGGCTACAAAATTTTATATATATATATATATATATATATATATATATATATATATATACACACACACAAATATGTACATATATACATATACGTATGTGTGTGTGTGTGTGAATGGCTGAAGGTGGATCTCAGTGGTACTTGCCCAGTATATGCAAGGCCTTGGATTTGATCCCAAGTACTGGAAAAAAAGTACACATACACACATATGTATATAAACAAATCATTACTGAACGCCAATCTTATACCAGGCACTGGGTATATACTTGGGAACACAATAGACATAGTCTTTGGTCTCATTAATTTATTAACCCCAATTTATCTGGAAAAAAACTGTGTATGTGTGTATTTTTATAGAGAGAAAAATAGGGGTTAGGGTTATGGCTCAGTGGTAGAGAACTTGCCCAGAATGTGTGAGGCTCTGGGTTCAATCCTCAGCACCACATTAAAAAAATAAACAAAGATAAAGAAATTTTATATATAGAGAAAAATACAGTATCTATTCATGGTGAAATAATAGGTGTTTTCCAAATTTTCCTTATATTTTCCTGTAGTCTCCTTTTTTTTTCAAAAAAAAAATCCAACCCAGAGCCAGTGCAGTGTTGCACATCTGTAGTCCCAGCAACTGGAGAGTCTGAGGCAGAAGGATTTCGAGTTCAAGGTCAACCTGGGCAACTTAGCAAGATTCTGTCTCAAAATCAAATTTTAAAAGGCTGGGGATGTGGTTCCGTGGTAGAGTGTCCCTGGGTTCAGTCATCAGTACTGCAAAAGAAGAAAACAACCAATCTGGCCCACCCAGAGTTCCTGCTGCTCAGGAGGCTGAGGAAGGAAGATGGTTTGAGCCCAGGCTTTTGAGGCCAGTGTGGGCATCATAGCAAGACCCCACCTCAAAACAAAACAACAACAACAATAAACACCACCAAAAAAACAAAAACAAAACAAAAACAAAGACATTATATTACTTTAATAATCAGAGGGGAAAACTCTAAAAATTTTTGAGAATAGAGGTTAGGGAGTCATCCCATGGGATCTGAGTTCAAACCGGAGAAGGCTTCTCTGTGTGTCACGCCCGAGAAGGAAGGAGGAAGACCCTGGTCTGAGCTCTGCTGTCGGGTCTATGAACACACCCATGCTACTTTCCGAGTCTCTGTCATCAGCAATAAAGTGAAGCTAATCGTTCCTGCTCACCTGAGGGTCATGAGAATCATGAAACACCCGTATGTGCTTTTTAAAAATCTGCAAAGTGCTATATGGTAAGAAATGGTTGTTATTAATACCTCAAACAGGTAACACAGGTGACTTCTCTAAAAAAAGAACATTTAGTAATTTCTTTTTCTTTGTTTTTCTCTCTTCCTTTCTTTTCATTTTTTCAGTCCTTGGGGGGGCGGTCCTACTGCTGAAATACATTGCCAGTCCTTTTTAAATTTTTTATTTTATTTTACTTTATTTTATTTTATTTTTTGACGCTGGGGATGGAACCCAGGGCCTTGTGCATGCGAGGCAAGCACTCTACCAACTGAGCTGTATCCCCAGCCCTTTGTTTTACTTTTGAGACAGGGTCTCACTAAGTTGCTGACCTTGAACTTGAGATGCTGCTCCCTCATCGCTGGGATTACAGGCATGTGCTACCGCTTCTCACCGTGTCCTTACTCTTAGAATGGACAAAACAAACTTCTAGCTCTGCAGCCCTGTGACATATGTAAATACAAATCTCAGAAGATATAATCATAAACCCCATAAGTACTTTTTGATTGTGAAGATAATGAAGAGGAAGAGTGATTTCATATCGTGGCTTTCTCCTTTTCTTTCAGTTACCTGTATTTCCTGTATTTCAGACCAGTATTTCCTGGTCTTGTCATCATGTGCCCTATTTGACTAAGGCTGGCGGGGGGGTGGGTGGTACAAGAAGCTTCCTGAAGGCCACTCACCCAAGGCAGGACAGGACAGTGACTTAGTCCTGATGAGCTCTAACAAGCAAGATGTCCTCATGAGTGTCCAGGGTGCCCCCAGCGTGGTGATGGGGGCTGAGTCATATCACACTTCACCAAGTGCCTCCCGTTCCCCGAACCCTGCCAGCCTTCTGAACTCCCCAGATCACTCATCAGCCCCGCGGGCCATGGTTCCCACACTGTGCCCTGAGAACAGACCCACGGGGTCGAGAGAGGTTAGGAGAAGGCTCAAAATTAGTCACAAGAAGCAAAGCAGAGACCCACACAGCCCTTGTGCCAGCCTTTGCCCAGATGCTGACCTTTCAGAACCTACAGCAGCTCCCCTCGCCTCCCCTCCACGGATGGGAAGGGTGGCCTGGGACACTCCCATCCTGAGGCCAACCTCGGGGGGTTTGTCTAAAACCCCTCCGCTTACCCAGTGCTTTCAAGAACATGAGCATCTTTGATCTGTGAGGGAACTGGAGCGGGTTTTATCAACCCGATTCTTCAGGTGAAGACAATGAGGTTTGGGAAGCTGAGGGATACGCCGGGACAGGTAGCTTGTGGTGGCAGAGTGGAAGCCCGGACCCAGGACTGCTCTGGCTCCTGTGCTTTAGCAGTTTTGTTATTTGTTAATTGCACTCAAAAAATGCTTATAGAGCCAGGTGCGGTGGCACAGGTCTGTAAACCCAGTGGTTCAGGAGGCTGAGGCAGAGGGGTCGCAAGTGCAAAGCCAGTCTCAGCAATTTAGCCAGCACTTAGCAACTTAGCGAGACCCTGTCTGCAATAAAATATGAAAAAAGGGGCTGGAGATGTGGCTCAGTGGTTAAGCATCCCTAGGTTCAACCCCCAGTACCCTCCCTAAAAAAATGCTTCTAGAAAATTTTGAAAATAAAGAAATGAATGGGGAAAGGATCATAATGCTCTTACTCTAACATAATTATGATCATATTTATTTGTGTTTCCTTGTAGCCTTGCTTTTGTGCCCTTCTCTGAGGCATAGCTGTTATAGCACACATAAAACGCCACCTCCTTTCTTCTACTCTTCACATTCCATCACATCATCTTACCAGATGGCTTTGGCCTGATGCAAAGCAGCCACTGTTTCACATACTCATGGAGCCTCCGTTCTGCTGCAAGAAAAACAATCAACACAAAAATAAAACATGTAACCAGGTGCAGTGGGGCACACCTGTAATCCCAGCAACTCAGGAGGCTGAGGCAGACGGATCACAAGTTCAAAGCCAGCCTCAGCAATGTAGCAAGGCGCTAAGCAACCCAGTGAGACCCTATCTCTAATAAAATACAAAAAAGGGCTGGAGGAGAGGTGGCTCAGTGACCTTTGGGTTTAATCCCTGGTACCAATAAGTAAAATAAAACATATAGCACTCCATGACTGAGCATTAAGAGAAAAGAACTCCACTTATGATGTTTAAACTTGAGAGATGAGAAAGATCAAAAGATAGTTTTTATCAAAAGGACCATGTAATATTTTCCTTTAACAAAACCATTATTAACAATTTTATAACCTCTAGACTTGACATGTGTGAATGTGTTTAACACGTAATTTTACCTTTTTTCCTTTTAATTCATCAACATTTTCTAACCTCTCTTTAAATAACATTTTTAAATTCACATAATACTCTATCATATTCATAAAGATATAGCACTCTTTAGTTTTTAGATTGAACTAAAAACCAGGGATTGAACTCAGGGGCACTCAATCACTGAGCCACATCCCCAGCCCAATTTTGAATTTTATTAGAGACGGGGTCTCATTGAGTTGCTTAGCACCTCGTCTTTGCTGAGGCTGGCTTTGAACTCGCCATCCTCCTGCTTCATCCTCCTGAGCCCCTGGGAGTATAGGCGTGTGCCACTGTGCCCAGCAGATACAGCACTGTTGTTGGATATTTAGGTTGTTACCTTCCAGGTTAAAGTCTTTAAAAAGAAACTTCTCTACTTCAGTGCATTAATTTTTTTACTATTTAGTATTATTGCATTAGAGGAGTGGCAGAGTGAAAGAACATCAACAGTTGTGGGGGAGATGATAGGACTGTCATTTGCTTTCTGAAAGAATCTCTTTGTACTGCCACCAGGAAAACAGGAGAGAGTGCTCTTTTAGCCAGTTCCTGCATTTTTGTTCCTTATCTTTTCCAGTGGGAAATAGGAGCTCATTCTCATCTGGAGAACACGTTGGTATATAACACATTTCCAAGGAACACATAATAAACCACGTCAGTGATCTATGCAAAGGGAGTGAATTTCTCTCCACATCTCATAGTTCTATGGTAGAGGGAAATGCTGAGTTTCAATAATTACTGCTTCAGGGAGATGAAAACCCTCTGGGGTGGGGAGGAGTCTTCTTCCTCTCTGTCTTCAGGGTGTACCAATAGTTTAGGAAGAACTCGACAGATAGAGAGGTAGGGATTGATCCCAACAGCCAAGTAGAGCCTTTTCTGTAAGCTGAGACTTGGCCACACACTCCCAGATAAGAGTCAGCTTCCTTGTTCTGGAAGTTCAGGGGCCTCTGCTATTGGAAAAGAGTAACTTCTTACCACAGGGAGCAACAGCGAGGATAGGAAGGGCCATGATATTACTGAACTCCCAAACATGAAAGTGACTGTAATACATCTTGCTGGTGCAGTGACCCCAGTTGCATGGCTTCCCTTGCAGGCTGTATGGGAGAAGCAAGCATAGATGCACTTTGCAGCTTGACTTAGGAGCAGCAGACAGGTAAGGTCAAGGTGGGCTGTGATGTTTAACCTGCTCCAACCCAACATTTCCCAAATGCTGAAGAGAATGCAGTTAGGGTATTAAATGGGTGGTGTTGGAGGTGGGATTAAACAGCCTGAGGAAAAAAAAAAATGCCAGGCATCAGACCCAACCAGACACTGAAAAGCTGATCTGAGTGCCATTTCCCAAGATCCTGTCCTTCAAGACTGGTCTCATGGGGATCTGGCTAGGACATGGTTCCAAAGAAGAGCAGCAGCACTGAGTCCCTCTCCCTGCACTGAGGAAATCTCTTTAAGCCAAATCTTCTTACAACAAAAGCGTAAAGAGAGAATTTCCAAACCCTCTAGAAACCTCAAAAGATAAATCAGAGTCTGTAAACAGCTAATTCCAGACCATTTTACTGGGAGGTCTCCTGAAGGGTAGGAGAAAAGGTCCAATATGCATTTGAAAATCAAAAGCACATATCTTTGAAAGACAGGCACAGTGACCTGGCAGGTACATTCTCTTACACGTTTTTAAACATTCTGTTACTTTCAAAATGTGAACTGTCCTTAAAAATAATGAGAATAAACAATTTGCCACCCCCTTGAGGGATAACTGCACACACAAGTGCAGCTAGCTCTCACAGTCCCGACGCCACACAAAATACTTGTCCCCCTGAAATCACTCTCAACTACTGAGTTGAGTTTTGTCTGAATTGATGACCCGCCTCCTGACACTCATTTCAGTCCCACTGCTCAAGTAAAGACACATTGTCAAGCCAGGGTTAGGCAAAAGTGTTCCTTGAGAAAGGTGAAGTCCCATAGAAAAATCCGGGGTTCGTGGCTAAATGAGGGGGAATCTGAAGAACTGGTGAGCGATGTCAGATCCTTCTATCCAGAGGGAAGGCCAGATGGATTTCAGGGTAAGTCCTACAGCTTTGCCAGGGAGGGGAGAAGGGTCACTAGATACAAAACCAGGGCAGGGTGTCACCCCTGGGAGTCTATCAGAAGAAACAAATCGGGTAGCTTACACTGGGGCTGGTTCCCACATCTTTACTGAGTTGTTTTTTGTTTTGTTTTTATATATAATTGTCAGTGAGCCTTTGTTTATTTATTTTATATGTGGTTCTGAGAATCGAACCCAGTGCCTCACACATGCTAAGCAAGTGCTCTACCACTGAGCTACAACCTCAGCCCTTGGTAAGCTTTTAAGATGAAAATCTGAATTGATGGTGATTAATGATACAGCCAACACAGTCATAAAGATGATAGAGTACAAAAGGGCTGTCAATTCTCATGTTCTCTAGAATTTTATTTATTTTTTTAAGAGTGAGAAGGTCAGGCGGTCTGACTTGCAGAAGGAATTTCTCAGAAGGCAAAGGCTATTCTAAGGCACCAGAGAAAACATGACCAGAGAGCTAGGCGTCAGCACTAGATATTCTGATGACTGCTATTCTGAATGGGGCAGAGAAGGAAACCCATTTCCCTTCTCTCCGGTAAATCCGTGGGTCTCCAAGTTGCTGTCTACTGAATCTCATGGGACCTTTCTTGGACTGGAAAAAATTAGCCCAAGTCTCCACCGGGCAGAAAGAACACCGGGCCTCAGCTGCCTGGTTTGGAGGAATTCAATCACCCCTATGAGGTTCTGCGAAAGCTGATGCAGGAGGCGGGCAACTCAGGAGGCAGTGGTGGCTGGAGCAGTCTGCTACGGCCCAAACGGGCATGTCGGGAGAGCCGAGTCTGGCCCCCTGTGCAGTCAGTGCTCCGCTGCTGCCCATCCCCGCTCGCCTGGAGAAGCTACCAGGAGGCCGGGGCAATGTTCGCGGTGTGGGGACGGCCCCAGAACACTGAGCTGTCGTCCTTGGAGAGAGAGGAGGCCGAGCTGATCCTGCGCACTTGGCGACCGGCCCTCCCGCAGGCCCCGTGCGGCAGCTGGGCGCGGAACGAGCGGTCCAGCAGGAGGTAGATGACCGGGTTCGCGCAGCTGTTGACGAAAGCCAGGCAGGTGGCGATGGTGAGACCCCAGCGCAGCGCCAGCAGCAGAGGGCAGGGAAGTGGCAGTGCCCCTAGACGCGCCAGGTGGAAGATGGCTCGCAGGGCGCTGAAAGGCAGCCAGGAGCCGACGAAGGTGCTCTCGATGGCGAAGATGATGCGCAGCGAGTTCCTCCGGGCCCGGCCCACGTGTGGCTGCCTGCGCAGGCGGCTCGTGATTCGGCAGTAGCAGAAGAGAGTGACGACCAGGGGCAGCACGAAGGTGAGCAGCAGCAGCAGCAGGCTGAGGCCCTGGAAGACGTCGGAGGGCTCCTCCCCGCACTGGCTGCCGGGGCCCGCGGGAAGGGGCTGCAACCTTCGGTAGACCAGGGAGGGCAGGCCGGCCAGAAGCGCCACGGTCCACACGCTGCAGCACGCAGCCAGCACGCAGCGCGGAGTGCGCAAAGGCCGCGCCTCAAGCAGCTTCACCACGGCCAGGTAGCGATCCACGCTCATGCCGGCCAGCAGTAGCGCGCCTGCGCAGCGCGTGCAGGCCAGCGCGAAGCTGCTGAGCTTGCAGAGGCCTTCGCCGAAGGGCCAGTGGCCTCCGCGCGCCGCCGCCGCCGCCCACAGTGGCAGGGTGAACACGAAGCCCAGGTCCGCGGCGGCCAGGTGCAGCACGAAGGTGTCCACCAGCCGCCGCGGCCCACGCCGCCCGGCCAGCAGCCACACCACGAAGGTGTTGCCCACCAGGCCCACTGCGAAAGCCGCCAGGTAGAGCGCAGGGATGTAGGCGTAGCCATAGGGCAGGTCCCAGGAAGGGCACAACTCCAGCTCCTCCAGGGCGCCCGACCCGGAGTAGTCCCAGGACACCACATCCGGGCTGGGGCTCCAGGCCTCAGTGACGTTCATGGCCTGGCCTTGAGACCTGCGTGGTCCCAGGCCTCGCTCCGAACAGGCCGCAGTCGCTCTGAGCAGGAGGGGGTTGGCTCTTCACGGCCGGTGCCCAGCACCTCCCTTCCTGCCACCCCAGATGGAGGTGAGGCGAATGGGTGGGCAGGAAGGTGGGGAGGGAGGTGTGGGCAGGGAGGGGCAGGCTCCTGTGGTACAGATGATGGCCTCTGAGTTGGGGAAGGGCAGAGAAGGACAGAGGGGTCTCCATAGCTGGCTCTACAAGGAAAAGTCCTCAGGACTGGGAGACCTGTGTGGCCTCCCAGGGCGAGGTGGCCCATCGCTTCCTCTATTAATCACTCAGTTTGTTAAATAAGGCTCCTTGTCCTATTATCTGATGAGGAGGGTCTAATGTCAGTTTGCAAGAAGTGGTAAGTACATTAGAATCTTTATCTGTTCTTCCCTCCATCCTGCCTCCCCTTGCTGTTATTTTGCATCTAGAGGTAAAGAGACAGAACCTGGGATGCGGCTTTTTAGCCCCCTCTCATTCACCTGTTTTCTAAAAAAAGGGGTCCCTGCTATTGGGTACACAGTGGATCTAGAGGAATGGGGAGCTTGTCTTTGGGGATCTAGCTCCTGAACAGGAATTAGCCAGCAGAGCTCTTGGACTATTGTAAGCCTGCTGAGAGGGAGGGCTAAGTTTCTTAACTCTGGTGGCTTTTCTGTCCAAATCCAATCCTCACGGAGCCATGTAGAAGGGTATTAAGCCACAGAGGAAAAAGGGACAGAGCCTGGCATTCAAATCTAGCTTTCCCCCACATTCCTCCATTCTGTAAAATCCACCTATTAAGTCAACACTATAATTTCAGTGCAAAAGATGACACCAGGTGGCAACTAACAAAATATCAGATTTGTTGTCCTAAATTATGAGATGGGAGCTTGGAAGGAACAAGATCCCTTCTGGACTGAGAGAGAGGGAAGGACTCATGGAGAAGGGTGGGCATAAAGTCTGACCCTGATTGGAGCATGTTCCTTCGTCTTAAGGAGGGTGCATTCGTGATACCTGAATTCTTCTAAACAGACGTCCCTCCCTCTAGATGCTGTGTTGAAACTCTTGCAGTGGTGTGTCCTCCCAGAGTCACTCCCACTGTGACCTGCAATGAGTGACTTATGCAGTGATCAACCTGGTGTTAAAAATTTCAAAGTGGATTATCAGTTTTATTTGAGTCCATCCCATTAACAGTGAAGTAGCAGTAGTGTCACGATGCCACTCATAACTTTACAGAGTCATTGCTGAGGCAGGGCAGAAACTTTTGCAGTGGCCAGACTGCCAGCAAACTGTAGTACATGTTAAAAACAATCCACTTAGAATTCAGAGCAGGAGCAATTACTTATGGTGGGAGGAGAAAACCGGAAAAGGCTTCCTGGGAGACAAAACGTGAGGTCAGTTCTAGGAATGATGGCCAAAAATAGCAACAGAAAAGAGAGGAAAGGCCAAACTAGATAGAGGGAGTAAAAGGAACAAGCATTCTGAGGCAAGCAGGAACATGAACTTTTCACGGCACAAGCCGTGACACAAGTCTAAGTGTGACCGGAGCCCAGAAAGGAGGAGGGTGGCAGGGGATGAAGAAGACAAGGTCAATGGGGCCAGATCATGAAGAGGTTTGGATGTCATTCTGTAGGTGGTGGAGCACTACCAGATCTCAGTGTGTTTTGAAAAGATCACTGGCAGAACTGTGGGTTGGAGAGGAGGGAGCCCCAAGCCAGGGAGATGGCCAAAGAGGCTGTTTTAATTGTGTCTGAAATAGGTTAGTGACAGGGCAGAAAGGAGAGGATCCATTGGAGAGTTGTAACATCATAGGTGTCCACAGAGAGGAACTAAGATAGGCCTGAGATTCCTCTGCTGGAGGATTGTGTGAATGTTGTCCCCTTAACTGAAGTCAAAAACAGAGGAGGAGCATGTCTGTAATGTGTTCAGGGTTATGTGGGGTTTTTTTTAGGGGAGGGAGTACTGGGGATTGAATGCAGGGACACTTAACACTGGACCACATCCCCAGCCCTTTATATATTTTATTTAGAGACAGGGTCTTGCTAAGTTGCTTAGGGCCTCACTAAGTTGCTGAGACTGGCTTTGAACTTGCAATCCTCTTGTTCCAGCCTCCAGAGCCCTTGTGATTACAGGCATGTGCCACTGTGCCTAGCTCCATGTAGATTTGAGGTGGCCTGATGAAACAGATTTAACTATCCAAAACAAGATGTTTCTGAGAGTGAAAGAGGTACTATCATAATTAGCTTGGTCATAAACCAGGACTGTTCTTGGCAAACAGGGACATATGGCCACCCTAGGTCAAAGTCCTGCTGGTATATGGAGATTCCCAGCAGGGAGTTAGAAAATGGTTCCAGAGTCCATGGAGGGTTGGGCATGCTTCTAGGCTGTTTGTGTGAAGAATTTTTTTCTCCCACACCAATTACAAACTGGAAAAGTCAGGCAACAGAAGAGGCCAAGGAATGAGTAAATGGCTTACAGGTCTGTCCCTCCATGGGCATTGCCACTTCCAAGCTTGGGTTTCCTGGGAACACCCTCCCTCTCCCCGTGAGGGGAGAAGGCTGAGGAGCTTGCTGGAGATTCAGAACAGTTTTTCTAATGTTTGATCACATGTCTGATGAGCAGTGCCCACATCCTGGGTGGTCTAAGGGGGCTGCAGCCTCCTTCCCTGGAAAGCCAGCACAGAGGAACCCCGATAATGAGGGGGAGCCCAGTGCTGCTGGAATTCACTTTCCATGGGCGCATCTCAGTCTGGGGCTCAGAGAGTATGAGTGATCCTGAAAGCTAGAGATGAACAGCGAAGAAACCACCAGGTGAAAAAGAACAGTGGGTGAGCGACCCAAGAGGGGAATATAGGCAGGGGGTTGAGGGGAAGTAGAAGTAGGTTGTTTATTTTAAAAACAGAGATTCTTGCTTCCTGGGCTGTGGTCTCATACCCAAGTGAAGTCTGTGGCCAAGAGCCTATGTTGAATCTTCTGTGCCGGGGGCCTGGGCCGGTGGGCCTTACTGAACTCTGTCTGGGTGGGAGAAAGCAATGAAGACCAGAGGCAGGTTCACTGCCCTGGGCCTGGCCTCCTGGGGTGCCCAGGGTGGTTTCAGTGACCCAGGCTAACTCTGCAATGCTGCTTTCTCTTCTGCTCCTGGGGAGGACTCCTCACTTGATTATAGACAAGTTAACCAATAGAAACACTCATTTCTCCTGGTTGAGAATCCCAGCCATTCTGATCCCAGCCGTTCTGAGGCTAAGCCCAAGTTGTCTGTCCTTCCTCCGTCCTCCTGCAGGAGGCTTCTCTGGCCCCTGCCGCTTACCGACCTTCCGCTCTGTGCATAACTGGAGCCACTTATCCCATTGCTGTGTGGGTCTGTCTTGTCCTGCCCATGGGATTATAATGTCTTTGAGGTGAGAGGAACTTCTCCCCATCCATCACTGTGATTGGCACTAGCCTGAGAACAGAGGCGACACTTAGATGAATAAATATCCAATGCTTTGGTCATAATGGCTTTCAGGAGGTTTACCTCTGCCCCGTCAAGGCTATAGTTAAGCTCTTACAATTTCCCACCCATATTATTTTATGTACAAATAAACCTAACCTTTTTGAAAATATTTGAATTTTGCCTCTTTCATCTCAAAAGCCATATGACCATGTTACAGAACAGAGAAGGAAAGTCATCCCAGACTTGGTACCTCAACACAACTAACTGTACTTCACATGTTGGTGAATTTCTTTCTAGCTAGGGAAGTACATTTTCTTTTATTTAAAAAAAAAAAAAAAAAAATATATATATATATATATATATATATATATATATATATATATATTAGTTGTAGATGGCACAATACCTTTATTTTATTAATTAATTTATTTATATGTGGTGCTGAGGATCGAACCCAGTGCCTCACAAATGCTAGGCAAGTGCTCTATCACTGAGCCACAACCCCAGCCCTGACTTTTTTTTTTTTTTTTAACATTCTTTTAGTTGTTGATAGATCTTTATTTTATTTATTTATATGCAGTGCTGAGAATCAAACCCAGTGCCTCACACATGCCAGGCAAGTGCGCTACAGCTGAGCTCCAGCCCCCCAGCCCTGACATTTTCAAAAGTAAAGGATTTGTTTATAATCTCATTGTTCTTGGATTTTTTTTCGTATTATGTCAGATATTCTCCACATATATTTTGTCACAATGTATACAGTTTTGTGGTCTGTTATTCTCAATGCTATATAAATCCTCATTTTTCTATGTTGCTTAATTTTCAAAACCCTTAAACTTCAATATAGAGGTTGTTTCTAATTTTGGGAGGGGGGTACCAGGGATTGAACTCAGGGGTACTTAAATACTGAGCCACATCCCCAGCCCTATTTTGTATTTTATTAAGAGGTAGGGTCTCACTGAGTTGCTTAGTGCCTCACTTTTGCTGAGGCTGGCTTTGAACTCTCGATCCTCTTGCCTCCTCTCTAGCTGCTGGGATTATAGGTGTGTACCACTACACCTGGCCTGTTTCTAATATTTTTAACTAGAATAATTGCACTTATGACCTCTTTATTTCAGACTTTTTTCATAATATAAGTGTCCTTGTATAGGTCAAAGGTTATGAAAATTTTCATTGGTTGAGACAAATTTTTTTAAAATATTCATTTTTAGTCATAGGTGGACACAATATTTTTACGTGGTGCTGAGGATCGAACGTGGTACCTCACGCATAGTAGGTGAGTGCTCTACCTCTGAGACACAACCCCAGCCCGGAGACAAATGTTTTTACAGTAATATTAATTTAGGATGTCACCGGCATTTTATGAGGGTATTAGGTTCCAAAACAATCTTGTTAGAAATGTTCATCAGTAACATATTTTCCACTTTGATAGGTAATGAGGTAAACTGGTATCTCATTTAATTTGCACTTGATTACAAATAAGATGGAAAAATCTGTCCATATTTACTTCCTCACACAGTGTGAACTCTCTGGTCATGTCATTCACATATTTGTGTATTATGATCTTATATAGGTGCTATTAACTTGTATGAACTATTCATTTAGGATAAATGATGATCCTGTTTGGTTCAAATATTTTTCCAAACTTTTTATTAGCTATTTCTTATTGTTTTATGCTTTCATATTATCAAATTTATTGCTGTTAGAAATTTCAGAATTTAGAAAGTTAATTTTCTTTTTGATGTAAGAACATTCAGTTCTATTGTCAAAAAATCATATTCTTGGCCTTTTTAATCCACCTAATGTGTAATCTTTTTTAGATTTCTATACAGCTTTCCTAACACTATTTTTTTTTTTTTAGTTATAGATGGACACAATACCTTTATTTAATTTATTTATTTTTAAGTGCTGCTCAGGATTGAACCCAGTGCCTCATACATGCAAGGCAAGCGTGCCACTGAGCCACAATCCCAGCCCTCCTAATAATTACATTTGAAATACATGTTTTAGAAACTTGTTTTGTGTGTGATGTTAAATTTATGACACAGATTTCTTATATGTCATCTTATCTCTCTCTGATCAGTGAAAAAACAGATCATTAGTGGTGACCATCTGGCTTAAATGTCAGCTTTATTAGTTGATAGCTGTCCTTTGGGCCCCAGTTCCCACATCTTAAAATGGGCATGATAATATCTACCTGATAGGGGTCCAGTGAGGATCAAATGAGACAGCTCCCATGGAGTCCCCTCCCATTCTGGGTCTGAGGATGTGAAACCCACTCCATTCCTCAGATGGTGGCCTCACATAGGCAGGCCTGCTGTCCCCCGGGCCTGTGCTGCCTCTCCTCTCCTGGATACAGTGCTTTCTTTACATGTGGTGGGTGGGTGGTAAATATTTGGGGCATTGCACTGGGAATCCACAAAGAGAGAATCTCCATCTGGGAGATCTTCAAGACTTGATCCATCACAGTACACGGTGCCTGGTGTCACCTGCTGGTGAATTCCATAAGGTGACAGATTAGATTGTGCAGAGAATCTGCTGGCAGGTCTAAAGCACAGACAGATAGTAGTCTGCCAGGTCAACTTCGGTTCTTCCTTGAATATGAGGAAAACCACAAAAACCTGTGTTGTTTCCAATGCCCTTTGTTAAATACTGATCTGGGAATAGGGAGTCAGCTATTTTATTAACTGGCTATTAAGATGTTCCCCCAGGGGCTGGGGTTGTGGCTTAGTGGTAGAGCGCTTGCCTAGCATGTGTGAGGCACTAGGTTTGATTCTCAGCACTGCATATAAATAAATAAATAAATATCCATTGACAACTAAAAAATATTTTAAAAAAATCTTCCCAAAGTCCACCTACCCCTGAAACCTTGTGTGTGTGTGTGTGTGTGTGTGTGGTGGAGAGGGGGATAGGACAGAAGGCAACAGTAGCTCTGGTCCCTCCCCTGACACCTCACCACTTAGGGGATGTGGCTGGCATACACCAGGCAACGGGCCCCACTCTGGATGCCAGAGACCCTGAAGAACTTTTCAGATGTTCAACTATGGTAGAAACTTTTAGGTACTAAACACAGGGTAGCTAGCTGGGAGAGGACACTCTCTGCGCTAGACATGAGCACTCAGTTCCAGCCCCCATCTCGGAAGGGACCACTCAATGTGAAAGAGCCTGTGGCCTTCTGCCATGTGATTGTCTCAGGGCTAGATCTACCCCAGATGTCATTGTCACCGTTAGTCCTTGGAGGACATGGGGGAGGGAGTCAGGGATAGAACTAGAGGGTGGGGGAAGAGAACGTAGCTTTCAAGGAAAGTAAGACTCCTGTCTTCCACTGCAGGTTGCTGCAGCTCAAGTGTTCTTTTAAAGATAAAAAATAAACCCATCGGAAACTTGAAGCAATAGGGAAGTCCCTCAGTAGAAAAATGGCCCCAGCATAGCTGCTTGGAAAAGAAGCAACTTTTTATCTTTGTAGTAACTATTCTGCCCACACAAGCCTCTGAACTACCACTTACCATCACTGTTCAGTGATTTCACAGAATGTAGTGTGAAATCTATTTATTGGTAGCAGCAGCCTCTCGGCATGAGTGGTAGTGGGGTGTCCCCATCACCTACCACCCACCACTTCCTATGCTGTGATCTTGCCACTGATCAATGAAACAAATCTCTAGGGTCACCTTCAACTCAGACTGACTTTGTGACTAGCCCCTTCCAGCTGTTGGGCAAGCCCAGATCAGCAAATGGAAGACACAAGAACTATGACTCGGTGCTTCCCTCTCAAGCAGTTCATACATTATTGGAGGTGAGCCATAATGTGCAAATAACCTTGATAAAAGGCAGATTGTAACATCCTGCTTCATATCAATGTCAAAGCAAGACAGCCTTTCTGAGATGTCTGTGGATAGGAGCAGCCTGGTCCCAAACAGTGATTTGATGATTACCATCACCTCAACTCACCCCCTCCAGCAATTCAAATAAAAAATAATGCTGAACTAGAAAATAAGGAAGTTCTTGCAGTTTGCTTTTTTTCATGACTACTTCAATAATGTTTTTGTTTTTTTGGTACCAGGGATTGAATGCAGAGGGCTTAACCATTGAGCCACATCCCCAGCCCTTTATATTTTTTGAGACAGGGTCTAAGTTGCTTGGGACTTTGCTGAGTTTCTGAGGTTGGCCTCAAACTTGCAATCCTCCTGCCTCAGCCTCCCAAATTGCTGGGATTACAAGGTATGTGCCTCCACACCCAGCTAATGAGATAACTTGACATGTCACAGGTTTTGATGTGCCTGTGAGTATTTCCCTATCAGATGTTCTGGCATTGCTGAAAACTAAGGTGGGGATAAATCTATGAGGGCTTTAGATACTGATCTCTGGAGTTTTACACTGATAATAAAGTACCAAAGAAGTTTTGTCTAGTTCAGATGAGACAAGATGTAACCAATGCTTTAGAAAAACTGAGTAACAGGAGAGCACGGAGGGGAAAAATGCAAGGAGGAAAAGACCACTTGAAAGCTCTGCAGTAAAGCATGAGCTACCAGAACCTGGACACAAATCTGATGGCAGAAAGGATGAACAGACTGAAAGAACAAATTTGAACAAAACAAATTTGTGGCACCTGGGCACCAGGTCCTTCTGTGTTGGACAGAGAGGGAGGAAGGGAACATCTTGAAAGTTTTAGTCTTGGGGACTAGACGTGTGTCAGGAAGGAAAGTTGACTTTACTAGGCAGTTGACACTGGGTTTTTAACTAGGTGGGCTGGGGGTGACATTGGATCTTCCAGTTGAAAATGACGGCAGCTGGAGGCAGGGGTGGGGCCAAGAGAGCACTTAGGAAGCAGATGTGGATTGTGTGTGGAGGTAGCAGTCAAAGCGCACAGCAAAAGCCTCCCTGCAAGGAGGGTGGAAGTAGGGCAGAATGTGAAAAACTGAGGCTTGAGTGGGCCCAGAGAGAAGGCAAAGGAGAACTGGAACCCCATGTCTGGTGATCAAGCCACACCTGAGTCCTATGGAATGCTAAATGTGAACTGGAGGGAGCCAAATCAGAGAAAGCTAACTTAGGGTTTACAACTAAGAGACAAAATATCTGTAGTAGGAGTTAGAAATAAAACTCACATTTTGGACTTGACTGTGAATTCTGGACCAGGACTGGGTAGCCCTTTCACACATTCCTTCCACACATATTGACTACCTATTGTGCTGAGGCACCAATTATAAGGGTAAAGAAGCAAATTACACACGTAATTCCTACTGTATACAAATATATCTGTGGTGGTACTAAGAATTCAGTGAGCCCTCCAATGAGACTGCACATTCTGCTTCTTTTATATGTAGTTAGAGAGAAAAAACAGAGTAGTGATAACTATACAATACTTACAGTAGCCAGAGACTAAGTTTGTAGTCTCTGGTTAAAACAGTAAAAAGGATGAGTAGCACAGCTTTGAACAATGTTTATAAAGAACTTATATCTCTGCAATTCAAAATTTAATACTTCACAGAAAACTAGGATGTGGCATTCTATCAGTTGACAATTAAAGATAGTCTTATGTTCTCGATAAGTCAGTTTTAATAAGATAATCTAGTACTTAAATTGCTTGCTGAACAAGATCTTCTTTCTGTTTACAGGTGAAGGCTTATCTGTTCTTTATTTTTATTCATTCCTCTGTTATAGCACATAGTCATCATTGTTTGTAAAGGTCTAATATAGCATTCACCTTGAGACACTGAGTTCCTTGGTGGTAGAGACCCTAATCTTGTGATCTAGCTAGTCCCTTGCATCTAATAACTCTTTCCTGGATAAATAAGATCAACCTATTATAATTATAATTTATTTTCCACCACTTATGCTGCTTCTACATTTTTTTTTATCCTCATAAATACTCAGTGTAGCTACGTAAGCACACCAGTTTGATTAGCTGGTATTGTGTTGATGCTGGTTACGAGTGGTAGGCAAGAGAATAAAATCTGCTCTAACTATTATTCTCAGTGTTCCTTCAGTGGTGAACCTAACTAGTATAATTGTGAGCCTGGATGTATTATTTTCTTTTCTTTTTTGGTATTGCACATCGAAGGATGTTTAACCATTGAACTACATTACCAGGCCTTTAAAAAAAAACTTTTTTTTGAACTTGCAATCCTCCTGCCTCAGCCTCCCAAGTTTCTGAGATTACAGGCGTGTACCACTGCTCCTAACTCTAAATATATCTAAATATATTCTTATTCCACAATATCCACAATGGCAGCGGGAAACTGCACCGTGCAGACCAGTGAAGAGATGAATCAAGGCTCAGACTCCAATTGTAATGTTGCCACTTATTAGCCTTGAGCTCTGGACAGTTATTTATTAATCTTTCAAAGTTGCATCATCTTTATCTATAAAATGGGGCTGAAAATCTTTAAAGACAACAGTAAGTTAAATGAGAAAGCAAATTAAAGATACTTAAATTGTAAAGCAATATTTAAGTGGAGAGTTTCTATTTGTTTTGGGGTTAAGAGTTAACATTTTCCTTATATAAACGTGCAAACCCTAAAATATGAAAATTGGGTGGGACCAGCAATCAGTACAGTTGAGTGAAACTAAACACTAAACACACTGTTAATGACACATGCTGTCCTGTGTCCCTGTGATGCCCCTGATATCAACTGAAGGAAGTCACAGATTCAACCACCTAAAATAACAGACTGAAGTTAAGAGGGATAAATTAAATCACTAGCCAAGGTAACATGGTGGCTTTGCTTAACATTTTAAGGAAGAGCAACTCTGACACACCAACCTCTGCACCACACCTCTACCCTCCATCAGACTACACACAGTCATAATGTGTAGTCATAATGTCTCTCATGTCTTTTAAAAAGCAAAATTGCCATCTAACAAGACACCAATCTATTTCTGAAGCATCTACATATCTCTAAGGATGGTAGAATTTCACACTCATTTTATAGATTTTTTTTTCAATCTCTGGTTCTTAGGTTGCAGCATTACAGTTATTTTTCCTTTGCTACAATTTAGTATTTGTTATCAATATGTAGAAAGGTTATGAAATAAAGATGGCTGTACCTGTCCACTTCAGAATCTTTTCCTTGGCTCCAGCTAGGACCATGAATTAGGTCAGGGAAGGTACTCTTGTGTGTGGGTGCGAGAGAATCATAGTTTGTGAATATTTCTCTAATATGCCTGCGTTTTAGAGTTATTTTTACTTTTGAAATTTAAAGTCCTGGAAAATATTGTGGAAGTATAACTACGCTGAAGCTTGAGTGTCCTATCAAAAGGCAGAAGTCCCAAGGTGGAGACCATATTAATGTCTGACAACAACAGATATTTCTTCAGATATATAGTTATGCATGGATATTTTAGTGTGTGTGTGTGTGTGTGTGTGTGTGTGGTGTATTTCCTTACTCTGGAATAAGCAGATAAGCAGAATCAGCAAAATCAAAGTTAAACTTATGGAGTAACAGTCAAGAACTGCCTTCTTGGGCTGAGGCTGTAGCTCAGTGGTAGAGCGATTGCCTAGCATGTGTGAGGTTTTGATACACAGGACCACATAAAAATAAATAATAACGGTATTGTGTCCATCAACAACTAAAAGAAAAACTGTCTTCTCATGGTTAAAGAAGAAAATCAAGTTCATCAGCCACTTAATTTCAAAGGAACAAAGTATTAAGTCTGGCACAAAAAGATAGTGAGTTAATATGAATAGGATTAATGTAAAAGGAGCAAAGCACTTACATACTACATACATTTGAGCCAAGCATAGAAAGTTAGACTTTTTTACTATTACCATAAGACAAATTTTAAACAATAGCTAATATTACTAAAATTTGTTTCTTATATTTAAATTGTTAGATGTAAACATAGGCTAAGGGATAGAGAAACTATATGATGAGCTCAAATAATTTTACCAAAAAGGGACATTCTATTTAAGAAACAGAAAAGGAGTCATTTGGTGCCATGCTTTTATTCAAATGAACGGGAAAAACTACACTTTACCAGGAAATAGCAAATATGACAGTATTTTACAGCACAGCATCTTTTAAAAAACCTGTAAGCAATGCTCTAGAGTGGACAGATAAGCACACCATACACTGTACATTGCCCAACAGTGTCCGTGAAATCATAATCACATAGCTGACTTTGGCTTTAAACAGCCAAATAAAAACTGTAACATTCATTCTAAAACAAACTTGAAAAAAACTGAGAAGAAAAAAGCTGTGTCAAATTTCAGATTTTGAGTGGCTACACTGGTAACCATGACAAATGTTTGGCAAATTTAACCAAATAATGATCATAATTTGACCACCAACAATAAAGCACCAGTGTGTTTCAGTAAAGTTGACAAAAATCCTCAAACTTTATGAAATAGCATATTTTTCATTTTTATAATTTTAAAACATAATTTAAAAAAGCTGTGCCATAATAAAAAAATTCTGCAGACTTAAAGAAATATATCCATATTCCTTTCGCATTAATAGAGTAAAATCTTTTACTGAGAGCAATGCACACTATGGCAATATTCACATTCTACCTTTAGACATTCAATTCAATTGCTGGACATACTCAAATTTAAGAATAAAGGGTGGTCCTGTTTAGTGTTAAATAGTTCCTCCATCGTATTACATAAATTTTCTTTATTTAATCGTCAGGTAATGTCAAGAAGAAAATAGGTTTGATAAGGGAATTTAATTGAAAAGAACAAATTTAGTAATATAAGATGCTTATTAAATTCTTTTTGACTATTATCCACACTTTGATTAGATTTCTTATAACTTTTTAAACTAGTCTTAATCTAGACATACATTTAATGATCATTTCTTTCTAATTGTGGTAGAAACTGTCTGAAAGGTAAAATGTGCAATTCCCCATGTTTAATATTCAGATTTTATATACACAATATGTATACACTTAAAATATAAGAGTTACATATCCTGGTCTCTTACATGCAAACAGTAGATCACAAATAGTTTTGAGCTACACATATATCTTGCACAGGTATTGGAAAAAAAATCTGTGAATTTTTTTTTTACAGTTTTAACAAATATACATAAATATAAGAACATAAATTACAATAAAATATTGACAGCATTTGAGAAAATGTTGATAACCCAGATGCATTGATGCCTAAAAGGCCTTATAATAATAGAAAAGTACAGCTCAGGGACATCTCATTCCTAGTCTTTTTTTTTTTTTTTTTAATAAGTAAATACATCATATGAGACATTAGTTCTCTCTCTAAACAACTCAATTAAACAAATGTATATATTTTCATCCTACTTCCCATGAAAGAAAACAAACTACGCATCTCATTTGTGATACAATACTGTCTTTCCCCCCTAGTTTACACAGTTGTCACAACACTGAAACATAACAGGGTCACATAATCATTCAAGTCTTTTCCTGAGAATGAAGTTTTTCCCCAACTAACCCTCTGGTATACACTGTTAAAGAACAAAGATCATGTAGAGGAGATTTCAAGTGTGTCCTTATCTAAGCTGTTCCACTTGAAAAGGATTAAAAAGGAAAAGAAAACCCAATATAAGTAAGATAACATGAAGCTATTTTAAAATTAAAATGTAGCCCTTTGTACATGTTTAAAAATTCTAAATATAATTTTTATATCACTTATAAATATAATGTAAAGACCTCCCAGGTACTTGCTTCAGGAAGTCTTACATCTTCAGACTGACTACTCTCAAAGTGTCATTCACTTCTGCCAGCTTATAAAGTGACTTTAAAAGAGATAGAAAGCCTTTTTTGTTAAAAGAACAATCTAAATTACTCTGAGTTGGCCAGAAGTGGTGTAAAAACAGCACTGATTTAATCAGCAACTTTTAGTAACACATTCTTGGTTTGGCGCATGTGGTTTAAAGCGAACCTACTAGCAGCTCTTAACAACACCTCCTCTTATTTAATAGAGAAATGTTAATACTTGAGTGAATAATAAATATAATTGTAAATACTTAGTATAATAATTTTTGCAAATGCTCTAATACCATTAAAACATGAGGGTTACTGTAAAATGTAACACTAGTGTTTCTCTTAACATCATAAGAAAGGTGCAAGTTACTTTTGAAGGTATATTTACTACTTTCATGATCTCCACATGAAACATAATACAAAGGTATCTAAGAATAAACCCCCCCAGGAGAGAAAAATAACAAAAAAACAAAAAAAAAAACCCACCATCAAGACAAGCATATACAGAAAAGGTTAAAAAAAAAAAAAAGAAGAAGAAGAAGAACAAATACAACACATAATTTGTAATCCTAGCTGTATTTCAACCATATGTCCACTGTGTCCATGAGAATTCAGTGCTTCATCGTCTCTATATCAAGCAGGTAAACCTGGTAGCACATACAAATCTCCATTTGGGAATTAAAATATTTTCTTCATCACTTGGACTTACCACCTCAGTGAGAATCTTCTGCATTCCAAAATACTGTGGTTTACATTCCAGTTGTTCATGACAACAGAGTTAATGTCCAGTTTTAATTAATAAAATTCTTGTTGGCAATTACAAAGATTTTCTCTAGGCAGGAAAGATGAAGTGCAAATTTACCATGAATGTTCTGAAGCAAGTATTTCCCAACTCCTATGCCTTGGTAGGTAAAAGTTTTTTGGGTGTTACTGGTCTTTTAGTCTGCCATAAATGGCTATGAATAGTAATTGCATCAACACTGGCAGATAAAGTTTTAGCAGGTATGTGGCTAAATTGTTTCCTGTCAGAGTTATATTTGTAAAGTCCCTCAATCATTTTTTTAGTGATAGACTTAGGGCCTATCCCAGTCAGTTTGTTAATTTCTTCAGTCTCTGGGCAGTAAGTATACAAAGACCTGAACTGGCAGCCTGAATCCCGGAATAAGATTAAGAAGTTGTTGGCATCTGACTTCTCCATTTCCTTTAAAATAGAAAACAAAAACAGAACAAGGTAACAATAGAAACCTTTTAAATATTTTGCTGAATAAATTGTACACAGTGATATAACATTTCATGATCAAAATTCAAGACATATTTTAATGACCAATTTTATTTTATTATTTTTTGCAGTGCTGGGGATCAAACCCAGGGCCTCAGAGATTGTAAGCATGCCCTCTACCACTGAGCTACACCTGAGTCCTATTTTCATGACAATTTTTGAAGTCAATTCTTAGTCTTCTAGAACCAACTCGAGAGTAAACCTAACTCAATTTAGTAACTAAAACACTACTTTCAGATTTTTATAGGCTGTTGAAATTTTAGGAGACCTAGGCCAGTATTTTCTCTTGCTAAATTTAATTTTTATGCAAACATACTTACCTCCAATATTTTTTTCTTCTGACCTTCATTTACTTTTCCAGCCAAACAGCAATGAGCTAAAGCATTTTGTATTATGTGCTTATTGGATTTTGCACTGGGTTCTTTGTAGAGCTTTGGTCCTGTGGCAAAGATTTAAAATAATAATAAAAATAACATTTGTAAGACAGAAATACTACTGTTTTTAAATGATGTAATTCTTCCTGCACTGATGAAACTATAATAGAAAACTAAATTCTGTGCTTGAGGCACTCCAATCAAAACATTGCTTTACAACACAGGGATACATCTGGAGGACATTCCTATGGCCTACGGATGCCCTGTGAAAACAATGCTGGAAGTAAGATTTCACTCTGTTACCCTGTCTGCTTGACCTTCTTTAGAAGTATCCTTACCTACATTCTATTTGATTCACTTTTACTCCAATCATGCCCACTTGAACAGAGGCTAGATGAGATGCTGGTGGGAATATGTGAGGCTGGTTACACTCTGGATCCAATGCATTCTTTTTTTTTTGGTGGGGGGAGAGGGTACCGGGGATTGAACTCAGGGGCACTGGACTACTGAGCCACATCCCCAGCCCTATTTTGTATTTTATTTAGAGACAGGGTCTCACTGAGTTGCTTAGTGCCTCAACTTTTGCTGAGGCTGCCTTTTAACTTGCAAGCTTCCTGCCTCAGCCTCCCTAACCACTGAGATTATAGGTGTGTGCCACCGGGCCCAGATAATGTATCCTTCTTGTTATTTATGTGCTTGTTGATACTTATTAAAGGATTTCTGGATTTTAACCTTCATGCAATAAGGAAGGACTTTTGTACTACTGGTAGACTTCACTAAAACTTCTTTAGATCCAAATGACCACACAAAAATGGTGTATAATTTTAAGACAGAATTTGAGCAAGAAGAAGGTGAGAAGCACATTGAAGGCATATAATTCTAAGACAGAATTGATGTCTAATTACATCACTAATTTTGTTTAGAAACCTATTTCTATTCATCTGGCACAAGTCACTGCCTCCCTAAAAGAAGCTGTTATTGCCAAACTAAGCTACCTGCAGGTGACCACTTTCATTTAGTATTTTTTTATTTTTAAAAATCAGCCTCCTGTGTTCAGAGCAAAAAGTGAACCAATAAAACTTTCTTTCATATCACCTTCATCTATTCTCATTAGTGCGTTAAATTTAAATGTTTCCCTAAAAATATACACTAACCTGTGTATTCTGTTCCAGAAGCCACTGAAGAAGTTGTTGATGCATTTTCCCAGTCTTTTTCACCATTTCGACTGCCACAACGACTTGGGGACAAGAAAGCTTCGACAGACTCTGATCTAAATAGTAAATAATATTTTTGATATCTCAAAAGAATGCTTTGGGGCCAGAGTACATGTGAGAGTATTAACCAAAACTAATAAAAGCCTTAAAAATAGATGGTGATAACACTGTATGTCTTATTTATAGCTACATATAAAAGTTCCCAGAACATAACAGGTACTCTAAATATTTGTTGAAAGAATTAATGTTTTTCCATATGAAAACTGGCAACTAACACAATAAGATGGTAAAACAAAGATTAGAACTCTAAGATGATGACTATTGCTAGAAATATTTTTTTCTGATTTGGGCATTATAATCTATGGTAATGAAATGATGATTTTTAGCTGCTAATCTGTATCTCAAAGACCAAGTATATCATCAATGTCTTAAATTCAAGTAGGCAACATCCTTAGGAATTAATATAATAAGGGGAAAAATAAAAAGCTCCTTTATCTTCAATGGGAAATAAGCTAGAGAGGCTGACATAGATAAACTACGTATTTTCTGTTTCTACCAACCGTGATTTAATCATAATCACATTAGCAACTACTTTATGTATAATTACTGTTAAGTATATACAGCTTATAAAAAGTATCTTATCAATGTCAATAATTCTAAATTCTAAAAGATAAAGAATATTTTAATATGAATAGACCTCTTCATATAATTTCTTTTTTATATACATATTTATTTTTTAGGTGTAGTTGGACACAATACCTTTATTTTGTTTATTTATTTTTATATGGTGCTGAGGATTGAACCCAGGGCCTCACACATGCTAGGCAAGTGCTCTACCACTGAGCCACACCCCCAGCCCTCTTCATATAATTTCTTAACAGAAACCCAAACAGTCCTAAATCAGCAAAACTCACAAAAACTCATGATTTGGTCATTATGAAAGATGCGTTTTTAGTTAAAGTTTTGTGTAACTGCAGTTACCATATTCTTTTTCTATGAAAAACCATATGTTCTGGATTTACCTTGGTGTCCTCTTGCCTGAATGAACACTCTCATTATCACCTGTGTTCAGCGATGCCAAAGAAAGGCTAGAGACTGAAAAAACACGATAAATTCGTGATCCTGAACAAAAACAAAATTAGAAATTTAAAAAGAGCAACTAGCAAAGAGTCTGTTCATTAGATAACACCAGCATGTGAAAATTAAGCCTTTGTGGTTTCTTCTTCTTTTTTTTAAACACTCACTCTAAACATGACTGCATACATATATACACAATTTATTTAAAATTAGCAGAGAATCTACTTTTATTTTATTTATTAATTTTTGCAGTACTGGGGATCAAACCCAGGGTCTCATGCATGCTAAACCAGCACTCCCTTTGCCCAAGAACTTACTTTTAGAAAACAGTAATAAAGCTAACTTGCTTTTCCCAAAGGAAGTGTTAATGAGATATGATATCTTGAACTTCAAGAAAGAAAAATAAATTTAGTAACACCTAATTCCTAGCTGGAAAATATACTAATTTTAGCCAATATTATTTATCAAAGTTCCATTGACTATAAAAGATCGTTATCTTTCAACAGTCAATGTTATGTTATTTTTCCTCAGGCTTAGAATAACTATAGGAATTCTGAACTCACAATCCTCCTGCCTCAGTCTTCTAAGCTGCTGGGATTACAGGCACATGCCACCACACCCAGGTGACTATTTCTATTGTAAAGGAGGGATTTCTGAACCCTTGATCTTATATTCTTTATTCTATAGACATGTTTTTTATTTATTTTTCAGTACTGGGGACTAAGCCTTGTGTGTGTTGGGCAAGTACTACACCACTGAGCTGCATTCCCAGACTTTTGAGACTAGGACCTGTCTAAGTTGCTCAGGGTGGCCTCAAACTTTCAATCTTCCCACCTCAGCTTCTCAAGTAGCTGGGATGACAGGCATGCACCACTGTTCCCAGGTTTCTACAGACATGTTTCATATACATTTCATGCATATAACATTTATCCTAAATTTACAAGTACTTAGAGGGTAGTTAATAAGTCATGGAGATTAATCTGAGGGCAGAGTTGCCTAATAAATATTATTATTATTATTATTTTAATTTAGAAACAGGGTCTTATAGAGCTGCTTAGGGCCTCACTAAATCGCTGAGGCTGGCTTTGAACTCTTGATCCTCCTGCCTCAGCCTCAGGAGCTGCTGGGAACACAGGTATGAGCCACAGTGCCCAGCTATAACTTAGTATTTAAATTAGATTTTCACCATTCACATTTGTTCTCTTGAATATATGCATATACACATAATACATATAACTCTTTAAAAAAACTTCATTTGCTCATTTTGATTTTCTAATAAAAGTTAAATATGCATAATCTCAAATTCTGTATCCAATTTAGCACATCAAAGCACAATCAAGTTAGTATGACAAAACCAAGCTGGTGTTGTTTTATGAACAGACTCCTCATAATAAGCTGTGTTACCTGGAGGACCTTTTATTGGTGTTTTGGGGGATTCAATATGATCTCTGTGAATAGATTTTGGCCGCTGTTTTTTCTGTTTTGTCATTTGAGGACGGGGTTTAATTACAGTATCCATATCTTCCATTAGCTTCAGTTGTTTTCGCCTCATGTACTCTTGCCTAATAAATTCTCTGCGTGCTCTCTCATCTTCTTTCTTCTGACGTTCTTCCTCAGTTTTACGCCTAAGGAATAAAATGGTCAAATTTTTCATTCTGTCTACCAAAGACAAGTGACACTGGAGAGTTACATGTTTTATGTGAGAAGGAAGAAATATATTTCAGCACCTTGAGGAAAAATGGTTCATTTAAAATGTACTTGAGAAAAGTTAGGCTATACATATGTATGTGTGTATCTTCTAGTGAAGTTATTTTAAATTATTTTTCTCAAACATTTAAATTAATGATTCTGGAGAACTTTACTTTGACATACTAAATCAGGTAATACTTGGGAAAATAACTTAAAAATCACCAAAAGTCAGCACTGATCCAGTTGTCTGTGTAGACTGCAAACATCTCTGAAAAGAAATCTGTTAATATAAAAGATTAATGAGAAATTGCTTCCTTGAGGACTATTTACCAAAATTTCTGTAAATATGCCTGTGCATCATTAGCACTGATTTAGAATTGGCATAGCCATGTCCTTTACCTTGTTTCCTCTTTCTTATGCTCCATTTCTGCTTCCAGCTGCTGTTTCCGAAGCTGAGTTTCTTTTTCCCTTCTTAATCGTTTCTCCAACAAAGCTGCTCGTTTCATTGCCATATCATTTTCTGCTTTTTGATCATCCTAAGAACAAATTTCATTGAAACAGATGAATTTTAGGTACAAATATTCTCATTTTCAGTTGTTGTAGTCATATTTCATGGTTATTCTTATAATTGAAAATCTGAACCATTACAACCCTATTAAAAGTGGACATGTTTCAGAAATTACAAAGAATTTAAATTAAAGCAGTAGCAGTTCTATTAAGTAACAAAAAACCTTTTAAGACTCAATGGCCATCAAAAGAAAAAAGGTTCTGTGACCCTAATAAATAAGTGCATCTTTTTATCCCCAGAATAAAGGAAGTAGGTATTGTTTGTTAGGTAATAGTCATATGAATAGGTAAACTGGTGCTCTGAATGGTATCTTCTTTCTCCATTCTTCATTAAATCTTTCTCTGGTTCCTATGCAAAGCAATTTGTTTGTATTTCTTTCTCCATGTAATTTTTAAGATATGTGACCCAAGGTGCCATAACTTTTTCAAATTTTTATTATCTATAATATCCAGCACTATGTTGTGAATATATTACATACTAACAAAATAAGCATCAACAAAGAAATCATTTAAACAACTATTTACACAGCTTGTTACTTTCCTTTGTCAATGCGTAATGGAGATGCAATCCCTCTAGGAGTTCACAGTCTAAGAGATAAAGCAGATAAGAATTAAAACAACTGAAACTCTGGGTCTTAAGTGCTATACCATGAGTATGTTTAGGATATAACAGAGACAAAAAGGAGGAAATATTTAACCTCTACTTAAGATAGTATGACAGACTTTAGATGAAACTTGTGTAAAGAACAGTCTAAATCAGAAGTTATGGGGAAGAGGCTGGACAACAGGTTCTGGCTATTATGCAACTGTCCCTGAACTAAAGGTTTGGATTTTTTTCATCAGGCAACTAGAATTTTTACTAGAAAGAGACTCAACTAGAGCTTCACTCGTGGGACAACTAGCAGTATAAAGAGGGAATGGTATAATTAGAGGCAGAAAGCCCATTTAGGAAGCTATCCCCCATAGTCCAAGGGATGAAAATTAGGGTGGTAAAGACATGGCAATGAATGAAATAGGAGATATGGAATGTAAAGGAAGGTACAAATACATTGCCTGTTTTACACTAAAGATTCTTCCCCCTCTGCTTTCCTTTTTATTCAAGGAAGATATGTAGCAAAGGTCTCTAAAATTGGTCTTTAATAGATATCTATACCTATTATGTCAACAGCATTCTATTAAAAAATGACATTTTACATGATTAAGAGACACAACATCGGGGCTGGAGATGTGGCTCAAGCGGTAGCGCGCTTGCCTGGCATGCGTGCGGCCCGGGTTCGATCCTCAGCACCACATACAGACAAAGATGTTGTGTCCGCCAAATACTAAAAAAAAAATAAATATTAAAATTCTCTCTCCCTCTCTCTCCTTTCTCTCACTCTTTTTTTTTTTTTTTTAAAAAAAAGAGACACAACATGATTCACATCCTAATTTCTAAGTGTGGAAAAAGACCTCTAAGGGCAATCACTATAGGATCAAATTTAAAATAAATTACAAAATTTCAGCATTAAACAATCAAAACTAAAAAAGCAACTGTAATCACTTCAATAGTATTGGTGTTTGCTTTATTTTTTGTTTTCCTAAGGACAGACTAGGGCCTGTGCACACTAGAAAACTTCTCTACCTTGACAACATTCCTAGCCCTTTTTATTTTGTATATATATATAAAATTTAGTTTTAGGTGGACACATACCTTTATTTATTTTTACGTGGTGCTGAGGATCTAACCCAGTGCCTCACACATGCTAAGTGAGTGCTCTACCACTGAGCCCCAACCCCAGCCCCCTTTATTTTATTTTGAGACAGAGATGCTTAGTGCCTGGTTAAGTTGCTAAGGCTGACCTTGAACCTGTGATCCTCCTGCCTCAGCCTCTCAAAGTGGCTGGGATTACAGGTATGTACCACTAGGCCTGGCTAGTTCTAGGGCTTTCCCCCACTGCTTCAATTTAAAAATCTTAAAATTATAAATTGTTGCTACTGGGTGTTGTCTTTTCTTTTTATGTTCCAAATTTTGAATACATAGGATTAAAGATTATGTTAGTCCCTTAATGTAAAAAAAGAAGTCTGAAGAACATGTTTCTGATTATATAGGAATATATTTTTCCATCTGGTAATTTGAAAATTTTAGAAAACCATAAAGATCAAAAAAGGGTGATAAATCTAGTAGAGAAAAATTAAAATTTAGTTGGCTTTTCTACTTTATTATCTACGATAAATTCCAAAATTTTCACCATCAGGAAGTGATACCATTCAATACCTGTGTTAGTTGACTGTAGTATTATTTAAATATATTGCATCCAATAACAATACTAAGATTTATATTCTAAATTGTAGATCTATGTAAGATTAGAGATTATCTACTTTAGTTCCTTAATAAAAAAATACAAATAACACAATAATATATTCCCAATTATAGAAAAATAATGCTCTAAGAGTTATACTATAAATAAAACAGACAAAACCCAACAGAATATGTCCTTTTCCCAGTGCTTTTATTTATTTATTTTTAATTTTAATTTTTACTTTTTTTGGTACTGGGGATTGAACTCAGAGGCACTGGACCACTAAGCCACATCCCTATCCCTATTTTGTATTTTATTTAGAGACAGGGTCTGAGTTGCTTAGTGCCTTGCTAAGTTGCTAAGGCTGGCTTTGAACTAGTGATCCTCTTGCCTCGCCTCCTGAGCTGCTGCGATTACAGGCACCACCATGCCCAGCTTCTTCCAATGCTTTTAAAGGAGTTACTTCAGGTGCCGAGGTTTTACAGTGGTGGAGAGCTTTCCACATGCAAGGCTCTAGTTTCAATCCCTAGCACCACAACAACAAAATTAGCTATTTCAATGACAGCTACTCAAACTATGTATTCTTGTTTTTCCCCGCCAAATTGGGGATTGAACCCAGGGGCACTCTATCACTGAGCTATAGGCTTTTTTTGAGACAGGGTCTCACTCAGTTGCCCAGGCTGGCCTCAAACTTGCAAACCTCCTGTCTCAGTCTACTGAGTGGCTGGGATTACCACTGTGAATCACCATGCATGGCTATATGCTTTCAAAAATGTTTCCCTTTCAAGATTGTATCTGGTTAGTTTTCAAAAGATTTTTTTTTAAAAGAAAATATGTAAGGAAAGATGGTCACGGTTTTAGAAAACCTAATGTATACTTATACAACATGCTCAGTTATGAATTTTTTTACAAATTGGCAATGGAGTCAATCACTCTTTGAAGATTAAATAACTTAGTTTCAAAAAGGCCTTTGTGAAAGTGATAAAGAGAGGTAGAGATGCAAAAACAGGGAATAATATATCTGTGTCATGACTAGGATAAAATGATTTGTTATCACTTCAAGTGCACTTAAATATTACCACAGTCCACCAAGAGAGCAGTGTCAAAATAAGTTTTAGAATTAATGGCAGACTTTTAACAAAGGGGACTCCTACTAAAGGAATACGCATAAAAATATACATACACACACCCATCTAATAAAGATGTCCCAAATGATGCAGATTAATATTACCTTAAAAAAGAATCCACAGCATACTTTCTGATCATCTTCAAGTGGTTCTTTATCACTTTCTCCATCATATTTTTCAACAGATTCATCAGCCTTTTCAGGAGGTTTCAAATCTGAGAGGGAAACTTCAATCAGATTAACATTTTTAGGAGCAGTAGGTGGGAAAATAGGTTTAGGAGGTGGTTCTGTGGGTTGACTCAATTGGTCCTCATTTGGTGTCAGACATACAGTTTCTGTGACATGCTGTGACAGGACTTCAGAAACTGTTGACTCAAAAGGTTTAAGCTCCTTCTCTTCAAGATTATGTCCATGCTGTTCTAAAGTTCCTTTGCATTCCAATTCATCCTTTTTAACCTCCTCTTTAGGTTTGGATTCCTTTAACTGAGGCTCTCCATCATCCCCAAAACATACAAATGACCGAGTCTGAATGGGAACTTGACTTGGGGAAAACCTTCGTAACCGAGGAAGACTATCCACAGACCGAGGGGGTGTCAAGGTTCGATTCAAAGGTGTTATCTTTAATTCATTTGGCCTAGGAGTCCTTTGATTTTTAACAGAAAAAGATGTGCTTTTCCTGTTAGAAGACTGTGGAGATGGATGAGTAGGACGAGGGGAGTCTGAAGAGAACGGTGCAATAGCTGACGACAGGCCTGCCTGTCTTGAAGGTTTAAAATCTCGAATCTGTTTCTGTGGAGAGGGTTGTGGAGGTGAAATCACCCATGACTGTTGCTCTCTCATTTGCATTAACATTTCCTGCTGAAGGGACAAGCGTTGCATTTCTTGTTGTAGAAAATGCAGGGATGAATTTAACTTTTCAATGGATTTTGTATATTCTAAAATCTCTCCTTCATTCAAAGTCTCCTCTGAGGGACTAGCCAGGTTCCACTGCTTTTCAGGATCAACAGGTGTAGTTGGTGACTTTAGCCATTTGGCCGGAGGATTCTCCATGCTTTCTTTTATATCTGCTAGCGACTTACTCCTTTGTCCATCAGTTTTCTGTGATTCCTTTTCTTTTGTTCGATCAGTATATACTTTCTCATCTTCTGCACCAGCTGCTTCCTCTCGAAGAGGGGAAATCCCATCTCCTTTCTTTTTTACCACATTAAGGAATGCTGTCCTTCCCATTTTCTGCCTCTGTTTAGTAAAAGCAGCTTCCATTTTCTTTTTTTGGGCTTCTATTGCACGCCTCTTTTCTTCTAGTTTCATCCTAAGATGCACCATTTCAGAAGCTAACAGCTGTGTAGTGTCCCGTGCTTGTGGAAGGCCTGTTTCTTCTGGAATTTGTGCCCAAGCAACCACATGAGGAATATTAAGTTCAGAGCCCTCTGGTGTAGTTTTCTGAGAACTACTTCCACTACTTTTTCCATCTGTATGATTCAGTTTCCTGAACTTCTGCTCAGCAAAGCTGGTCATCTTAACTCCAGAACTAGAAGAAGCACTGCTACCTGGCTGAGACTTGGTACTTATGGTACTTGGACAAGGACTCAAAGCATCTCTGGGATTGCTGGTTCTTATATCATAATCCTGAAGAAATTTAGATGCATCATCCATGTCAGAGTCTAGGCTTACAGTATAATCTCTCAAAGAAGAATCTTCATCCATAGTTTCAGGAATATCTTCTGAAGGAACATGAATTCCAGTGTCTACTTCTGTAGTATCAGTTATGGGACTCAAGGCACCTTTTGTGTCAGTTATGTTATCAGGACTAGATTGATTTAGCTTGATATTTGAATTTAGGATACTCATTTCTTGGTTATGAAGAAAGAAGCCATTAGCAATTTGGTCTGGCCGAGGTGTATGGGGAGATCTTTCAGTGTCATGAATTATTTGTAATGCTTCTTCAATGCTTGGTGTCTCAATCTGATTGCCAAACTCATCTAGAAGTACTCTATTTTGTAAAGCTCCATTTGGAAGCTTATAATGAATATTCTCATTAGAATTTAGTTCATTTGTATTAAGGGGTACATAGGATTTGAAATCACTCTGAGAGTCTATATTAAGTTCTTCTTCAATGCTTTCTGCTTCTTCTTCTCCATTTACTGGCTTGAAGGACAAATTTTTCCTAATGTGTTTAGATACGCGATTATTGTTCAGGGTAAGTCCTTCATTACTAATGGAACGAGTGATTCCTCGGTTAGAAGTGGATCTTTGTTCACTATCTTCTTTATCAAAAGAAATATCAAATGAAACACCATGTACTGATGATCTGAGAAAAAAATTAAAGAGAAAAATCTTAAAATTTTATTTATTTTCTTTACTTATTTTTCAGGATCATAGTCTTGAGTTGCTGGGAATTTTGCCATGAGCCACCATGCCTAGCTTAGCTACCTTTTAAACTTAGCCTCTTTGACTTCTTTAGTATTTGTCTGTGTTGTCTCTTTTTTGGGTGGGTAGAAGGGGTATTGAGCTCAGAGGCACTCAATCACTGAGCCACATCCCTAACCCTTTTTTTGTACTTTATTTAGAGATAGAGTCTTACTGAGTTGCTTAGCGCTTTGCCTTTGCTGAGGCTGGCTTTGAACTCACGGTCCTCCTGCCTCAGCCTCCAGAGTCGCTGGGATTATAGGCCTGCGCTGTGTTGTCCTTTTTAAATTTAGGTACTAACCAAAATTCTAGATTTGGTGATCTGGCTAAAAATAAAAGAGAAATAAAGATAAAATTGGCATTTCTTATTTTTGCGGATACCACGGATTGAACTCAGGGGCACTCAACGGCTGAGCCACATCCACAGCCCTATTTTGTTTGTTTGTATGTATGTATGTATGTATGTATGTATTGTATGTATGTATGTATTTATTTATATTTCTAGTTGTAGGTAGACACAATACCTTTATTTTATTTTTATGTGGTGCTGAGGATTGAACCCAGTGCCTCATGCATGCCAGGCGAGTGTTCTGCCACCACACACAGTGGCATTTCTTGATAATGTCAATATCCTAAGAATAATTCAGTTTACCTTTTCTCTTTGGGCCATGTTCCTATGAAGCCATCAACATAAGACATGGATGAAGACCTTCTAATTCCTCCTTCAAATGAGAAAAAGAAAAAGCCGTGAAATCATGTAAAAAAATCTTAATTTATATGCAATTTAACAGATTTCACATGTGAGGGTTCATTAATAGTGCTACAAAGCAAGCAGGATACCCCCCCTCCCCATACACACGCACACTCACATAAATTTTAGAGGCCAGGAATGTAGCTCAGTGGTAGAACTACATGATTAGCATGAGTAAGGCCCTGGGTTCAATCCCCAGTACTGCTCCCCCACTTCAAAAAAGTAAGAAGTTACATATATATGAAGTATTTCATTTTATTAGGAAAAGTAAGCATAGGACATAACAGTCACTCCACAGGAAAAGAAAAAAGTCTAGATACATTCATCCTCAATCATTTCTCAGGTAACTTTCTAAAATAACATTTTCCCTAGGCTTTTTCAAATATACTACCTGAGGCTGAAGAATGAGCTTGGGGTCGTGAGTATCTAGAAGGCAAATGATGATGAGACTGTGTAAATGTAGCTCCTTCCCCACTGCAATGTAGAATACATTTAACATTTTCTTTTTAGCTCTTTAATATAATATAAATTTCATACAGAATGGCTGAACTTAAAAAGATAACTATCACCTCTGGTTCTACATCTTATAAAAAATAATAATCTATTGTTTAAATCAAATAATGGCTATAATTAAATGTATGTACATTAATTTTATGTCTTTTAGCTAAAAACTTAAAGTACTTTCATATATATCTCAATGTCCCTAAGGAACAAGATATGTCATATTATTTTCACCTTACCAAAAGAAAAACAAAAATAAAAGACATTAAATTAAATCACCAATTTGAAATATTTTGGTCAAATCTAAATTTCTAAAAACTACATGCATAATAAACCCTTATAAGAGACCCTGACAGTCTCCCTGTTCACTCACACATCTAACAGTTACATTAAGACAGTGAGCTTCACCTTAAAGACCTCTTTGTCTATAAAGATACGAACTTTTCCTGTTATTTCTCCCTATTTAATTCTTCCATATTCCATTTAACTCAGGGGATTAGATAATCTCCTCAAATTATGACATTTGGTATAATCAAGCTTTCCTCTCTTAATTTTTCTCTTTATAAATTTTAAGTCTGCCATGTCCCTCCTTGCAGTCAAGTGAAGGAGTTAAGTATTCCCACCCTTAATCAGCTAAGAAGAAGCTAGGAAACAAGATGTAGGGACTTTTGTAGTTTGTGACTACATTATTCCCAGGATGAGTAGAAATTACTGAATCCTTCCTTGAATGTTCTACAATGTTGGAGACCTACTGGACACATAAAGAAGTAACAGGATGACTAGGAGCCTAGAATGGCATTGCACAACAACCCTTAAAGGAAAAGGATTTAGATATCTGGTTATAAAAAAGGTTCTTGCTAGGAAAAAGCAGCCACTAAGACACGAGACTTAATTGAAAACATTTTCTAGTGTCAGAATGTAGAACATTGTTCAATCAGGTTCCTAGATATAGCAAGTCTTACTTTTCATCTTTAAAGTGGAATCAAATTATTTAATAGTACAAGAGTGATGTGGAACACTGAGGGTTTTCTAAAGTTTCAAGGAAGGAAGTATCACTATGTAACAAACCAGGAAATTACTGAGAAAATAATATTTAGGAGAAGTTTTCCATGAAAAAAATACACTGAAATTCTTCTATCAGCAATGTTCTAACTTAACACCTCTATACAAAACCATAGAGACAGTAGATAGTTGTAGAATAGAAAATTTAACGGAAGTAGTAAGAAAACTCAGTAGTAAATTAGAGGGTAAGGAAAGGGAATGCTTTCTTAATCTGTAAGAAATGATTTGTACACATGAGAAAGTTCACACCAGTAAAAGACCTGCGAAGTAAGTAAGTATTAAAAGGCCTTGGGTTTTGTATTCATTGGACTACACTTGAGAGAAAAATGTCTTAAATATGAGGAGTAGGTGACAGCTACACAATAATTTTACGTTAAGCCAATAATTCATACAGAAAGTACTTTGAATTTTTTGCTTATCATTTTAAAAATGTATTTTGATTGATCTGCTTGAATTTCTAAAATTGCAGAAAACATATCAATTTTAAACTTAAAAACCAGGTAGAATGGGAAGTCCAAAGTCAACGTAAATTTCAGGTTCTAATAAACACAAATGAAAAGCTGCTTCCAGGAAGATCTGCCAAAAACATTCTTAAACAAACTCATGTCCCTAACAAACTCGTGACTATTACTTGGAACAATAGTCAGGATTATCCTAATATTGAATGGAAGAAAATTTTTACTTTGCTTTTAAATTCAGTTCCTGGTATTAAAAGCTGAATGCATTCACTATTCAATATTTATAACAGATATTCTCTTGCTATATCTCTCAATAGACATAGTAACCATAAAATAAAACAGTGGTAAAAACTGCTTCAAAGATTTTTTAAAAAATTAAAAATCCAAATAAAATCTTAAAATTTCTCCCTGAGGGCTAAGAGTCACCAACTAGACACAACACACACTCATAGACTATTAGACACTAGTAGACAACTATGAACAAATATACTATTAGGTAATTCTCAATTATTAGGTAATTCTCAAGTTATAAAGCAAAAGTTTGATTTTAATTGTTTATTAGGACCTCAGAATATAATCTCCCACTTTTCAGTATGGTTCATAATTTCAGTGTAAAATTCAATTATATTTAAGTTAAAATGGGCTTTAACAGGTAAGCTAATTATAAATTAGCTCAATATCTAAACAAAAATTTTAAACTGATTTAATGTAATAAAATATGTGATTTCATTAGTAAACAGAATGGAAATAGTAAAAATGTAGTCATTGTGGAATCTTACCTTGAAGTGAAGTCAGAACTACATGAACTATCGAAGACATTTCTTTTGGCAGCATTTAAGACAGGAATTGATGGCATATCTTTCACAGGTTCAGCTAGAATAAAAGACAAAACCTTAAAATTACATGTTTAGCATGTTTCTAACATTATTTCAGGAATTATGGGCCACAAATAAATAATCACGATTTATTCTCTATTTCCTTTACTGCTTATATAAAAATCATGGCATATGCTATAAGTTTTTTATTTTTTTCTTAAAATTTCAAAGAGTCAAATTCTCTTTAAAACTCTTACTGAAATATTCTGATGCTTTAAATTTTACTTGATTAAGGCTAATTGGGGGAAAAAGGCCTCCCACAGAATAAATACAGACATTTAAAATGAAAATTTTGCGAAAGCGTTCATAGAATTTTCAGAAACATATGGCCATCTTTATTTTTTACGAAGTAGCTGGCATTTTAATAATAAAAGATGGAATTTCACTGGAGAATAATCAGACCCGCTGAAGTAGTCTACATTTTTTTTTAAGAGAGAGAGAATTTTTTAATATTTATTTATTTTTTAGTTTTTGGCGCACATAACATCTTTGTTTGTATGTGGTGCTGAGGATCGAACCCGGGCCGCACGCATGCCAGGCGAGCGCGCTACCGCTTGAGCCACATCCCCAGCCCAGTAGTCTACATTTTTATAAATAACTTTGAAGGAAACCAATTTACTTTCTGATTCTGACATTTAATGCAACAGCCATTAATATTTTGAGTAGAGGGCTTCCCAGATGAAATCACAGAAAGCCATAATGGTGAAAACCTTATGTTAATTGTAAAACTCTGTCCAAATATTGGTTATGATGATTACTAAAGATATGTAACCTTACCTAATAGCCTTCAGGAAGAATCTGAGCTTCTTTAAAGGCATTCTTTGTTATCTAATGGCTCAATGTTTAGAATCTACTTTAAACAACATAGAGGCACTAAAACAGATGAAATACTCATTATCGTGTATGCACAAATTTTTGCATGAGATGCAGTGCCCTGGCTGTGTGAGGTAAGCTCACCATCAACCAGAATGATATGCTTTTCCTCTGGCTAATATTTTTTGCTTCTTCCTTCTCTTTCTCTTCTTTTACCTTTTTGGAAGGGTGGAGATAATGACAGGATTATAAAAATACAATTTAGAGCCAAATCTGCTAACTATTTGGGATGCACAACAATTTTATTTTGTGTTGGGCAGGCACCCAAAGGTAGCAGAAAGAACTTGTCTCATAATTTAAGATGGAAAAAAGTTCATTAGTGGAGCTAAACCTACAATTTAGGGTCTTTTTTTTTTTCCTTGTAGAAATAACTCCCTGGATTTAAAATGAAAATCAACTGAAAATTTGTTTTGCTATGCAAAATTCTGCTTTAGAGAAAATTCAGAAGGAATTTTTGTTCTTTATTCCTAGGGATGTTAATAGTAACTTCCTTATTTCTGATTAGTTTTATTCATATATGCACAATCAATAAATCATGATAGTGTAATAATCAAAAAGCATACCAAGTTTAAAAACATACATGAGTCCTTTTTGGGGGGTGGCCACTGGGAATTGAATGCAGAAACACTTAACCACTAAGCTGTCTTTTTATTTTTAATTTTGAGTGAGGGCCTCATTAAATTGTTGAGGCTGGCTTTGAACTTTAGATCTTCCTACCTCAGCCTCCACGTCACTGGAATTACAGGCATGCACCACCATGCCCGGCCACAAGCCTTTTTATTAAAGGTTTAATGAAAGGCAAATTAAAGTTTTAGGTTTGTTAAAGCCAAGGCATAATGTGAGTGGATTCTGGGTAAAATGTCAAAAATTAAAACTATAATAGGAAATAAAAGGTAGGGATAGGAATAATAGATGCAAAGAGAAGTAAAGGGGACACAATTAAAACTAAGTGTTTCATAACATAAAACTTCAAATTCAGAGTCATGTTCTCCATTTTCTCTTCTCCTCTCCTAACCATCTTAATCATCTGTCTCTCAAACAGGATTTAGTGACTTTAAATATTAGGATACTCAAAATCTGCCAAGACTAATAGCTAAAATCTAAAATAATAACAGGCTTCCTTCTAGAAGAAGGACCAGGTGAAGTTATAAAAACTTTCTACATTTTCTATGTTAAGAATAAAGAAGTAAAAAAAATAAGACTGATTACCTCCTTGTGGACAAACAACACGAGGCTGTACAAACGATGGCTTCACAACTTCAAACCACCAGAAGAGTTCTGCCATGAACACCAAATAATTACTCTATATAAGGAAGTTAAGAAAATTAAAAAAAAACCCCTAAATAAAGTAACACTTGATCATGAATTAATGATAAGTAGAATTATAATCTGTTCTATTAAATGTAGGCTTAAATCTCATTCATTCACTACTGAAGAATTTCTACTATAGGCTATTAACTCTGTAATAAAATATTAGCACTTGTGGGTAAACATTATGAATGTTCAAAACTTCTTTGGTGATTTTATTTATGGTTCTAGAATGGTGGTCTAATTTATCTAGCAGGTATTAACATCTCTAGCTGTGTAGAACTCTAATATGTAAGGTACTTTTCTTCCAAAGTAAACACAATTAACCAAATACATATTCAATCTTTTGATATCCTGAAGAGCAGTTATAATTTTTTAAAAAATTAAGCTACTCTAGTCAGAGTCCTGGAAATTTCCCTGAAAAGTAATTAGGCATATAGTTTAAAAATATTGTTTTCAACGTGCTTGACAATGCTAAATTCAATGGTAATCTAGGTGCTATATAACACCAAAACTCTAGATTGTTAAGGGAAGGCCTTAATAATTTTGAAATGTACAAAAAACATTATTCATACAATTTAATGCATCCATTTAACTTTGATAAGTTATTAATAAGGATAAGTCAACAATATTTTTATTTATATTTCAAAATGCAAATACTTTTTAAATGGCTTGAAATTAAAAGGCTCCTCAAAAACACATTTATACTACAACTTTATATTTTAAATACACATAACATAAAAGCTGTACACATAATTATTTTAATCTGAGATACTTGGAAAATTTTTTAAAAATAGGACTATATAAAAATCTGTTTTCAGGGGCTGGGGTTGTGGCTCAGTGGCAGAGAACTTGCCTAGCACATGTGAGGCACTGGGTTCAATTCTCAGCACCACATAAATAAATAAATAAATAAAAGGTATTGAATCCAGCTACAAATAAAGTATTTTAAAAATAATATTAATAAGAATTCATACCCCATTTGAAACAAATGTATGATATATGATATGTCAAGATCAATGTAATGTTTTGAGCAACTAATAAATTCCTGATGTTTTTTTAAAAAAAAAATCCTTGGAAAGTGTAAAGTATCAGACCACTAAATAATGTAGATTTTTACCTTTTGACTTTTTTTATTCTTTCATTTTAAAAATTTTTTCTTTTTAATTATACATGGTAGTGGAATGCATTTTGGAAAAACAAACAAACAAACAAACTAGAAATCTCAATACTGTGTAAAGCAAATATGAAGAGTGGAGCTTGACATACTGAACTACCATTTTGACTCTGACTCCCTGCTTATAAGTGACCTCCCCTGTGATAGTTTTCTCTCTCTCCAGCCATCCATAGAGCAAGGTCATAATGCAAACTTCCTGCAACATCAATAAGCTCAACAAACCATAGTTATTAAATCAATGAGAATGTAATGTTGTGTCCTTATTTTTTTTCCAAATAGTAATAAAATTTCATATTTTTCCTAGATGGTAAGGAGCAATCAATACTGTTATTTCAAAGAGCCTTTTTCATAAAAATGCATTAACACATTCATGGTTTTCCCCTTGTCCTAAGCTTTTACATAGCTCTTTTTACTTGTTATATCATAATAAAGTCATCTTTAAAAATAATAAAAATAAAAACAATATTGCTGCTTAAAATTGATGAATCAAACATAGAAAGTCCAACAGATGTAAAGTATTATACACCTAAAAGTTTGCTACATTATATTGAAGTATGTCCTGATGTTCATGTACTTAATAATAAATATTTTCAGAGGAATATTTGCCATGGAATGTTCTAAAATGTGTAAAGCTAATCATTGTCATAGAAATACTGGTAATGTTTTCAATAGATCAGTATAAATTCACCTATGTATATAGGTAGATTTTATGAGCTATTGTGATAGCTTTTGAAATTTCAAAGCAAAAATGAGGATTTTTGTTGTTGTTGCTGTTGTTTTTTTAAAATATATGTACATGTACACACACCTTCAGGGAAACCATTTTTTGATAGTCTTCACTGACCTGATTATAAAAAACAGTGTCAAAGATTCAATAAAGAAATGTAAAGACTAAAAAGAAAAGTGTTTTCAGAGTTATTTTTAAAATATACCTTAAAAAAAAATATATATATATATATACGCAAAATATATATAAATATAAATATTTGGGGTATTTGGTACCTAATGAAACTATTATTATAATTATTATATTGATTAAAAGTTTGATGAGTGAGGTCTTATTTCATATTAAATTTGTTTTAAAAATTTTCACTGGATATACAAGTAGGTGTTCTACAATGTCTTGCCTTCTTCCTCTTATCTTCTAACTATGAATGATCTGTAAGGCTCTACATATACTTTCCCTTAGACTATTGGTTTTGTTTCTCATATTTAAGTTGGTGACTTTCAAATGTTTATCTCAAATATTTACCTCTTTACCTATCCAGAATGTGAAAGAAAGGAAAGAATCAAGAGTTTCTTTTCTGAAGAATTGATATTGCCACTTAACAAAATGGAGAAGACTGGGGGAAACAGGTAACGCAAGAAATCATAAATTATTATCTTTAAGATATTCATCAGACCCTTAAGTGAATCTACATATAGGTGGCTGAATATGAGAGTCTGGAGCATTATGGAGGATAATGCACACTGATGAACAGAATTTGGCAGCTTTCTTAAGTTACTCTCAGTGTTTGTTTTCACCATAAATTCCCAGGATATTCAAATGTTTATATGTAAAGGCATACTATTTTTCTTTAAAAAGTAATGAGAATGTTCATAATTCCACAGATTGTGCAGTGGATCTCATCCCTGGTTGCTTTCTCAAAAAACTTTTTGTTTTTGGTACCCAGGGATTGAACCCAGAGGTGCTTAACATCCCCAGCCTTATTTATTTATTTATTTTTTTTTTTTTGGTACCGGGATTGAACCCAGAAGTGGTTAACCACTGAGCCACATCCCCAGCTCTTTTTATATTTTATTTTGAGACAGGGTCTTGTAGAGTTACTTAGGGCCTCATTAAGTTGCTGAGTCTGGCTTTGAACCTCCCGCCTCAGCATCCCTAGCTGCTGGTATTACAGGTGTGCACCACAGTTGCTGGCTCTTGAAAACAAAAACTTATTTATTTTTTAAATGGGGTCTTGCTATATTGCTCAGGCTGATCCTGAATTTGTGAGCTTAAATTATCTTCCTGCCATAGCCTCCCAAGTAGCTGGACCTACAGGCATGTACCACATCACCCAACTTTATGTTTTTAATTATATTCCTCTCTCCTTTATATTTATACTGTCTTTCAACTGAATTTTTGCTACTTTTAAACATGCTCAAAGCCAGCTCATGTCTGTAATCCCTACAACTCAGGAGGTTGAGGCAGGAGGAAAGTTTGAGGTCAACTTGGGCAATTTAGCAGGACCCTGTCTCAAAATAAAAAATTAAAAGCACTAAGTATATAGGATCAGTGGTAAAGAAAGCCTGTGTTCAATCCCCAGTACCAAAACAAACAAATTAAAAAACATGCTCAAATCTCTCTTTATTAAAAAAACAAAAGAAAATAAAACCTTCCTCAGTAAACCATCATTCTCCCATTTCTCCCCATCTACCTTCTTACCTTTTCACAAATCTACCTAAGAGTAGGTTGGGTCTACATGGACACTCTCCATTCCATCCCTTACTATTGCCTCATCCATTCCAGTTTGGCACTGAGCCACATTTCTCCAAAACAGCATTTGCTCAAGTCACCAATGACTTAAATATGTTGCTAAATCAGATTTTCATATAACCTCTCAGCAGTATCTGATATTCTTCATTTTTCCCCTCTTTGACATGCTGATAATGCCTCTGACCACATAACCAAATGGCTCTCAAATGTATTGACTATACTTATAAAACATTGGATTATAAAGCATTTTCTTTGGGATATTTCAAAGGCACTAAAGTCCAAAAGGTTAACAGTCATTTTCCCCATAAATATGCTCTTACTCCAGTCCTGTCTCATTTAATGGTACCAGTGTTCCAGTATTTATTTCAGCAAATCAGAAACCTACAGTCATTCTTAACACCTCCTCGTAACCAACTCATCATCAAACCTGCAGATCCTACATCCTACATATTTCTGCAATCTATTCAATTATTGCCATCTTCATTATAAAAATTCTGATTCAAACTGCTCTCCATCTTTATCATAATGATGCTGATTCTTCTTTGGAACACAAAGTTTTTTCTATGGCTTATTAAGAACAAGTTTTTCAAAATGCAACCCCTACCCACCCTTCCATTGCTCTAGAGATAAAAGAGAAACTTTGTATTGCCTACAGAAGGTTACTTGATTGGGTCTCCTTTTTCATTTCTCCAGATTTATCTAGTACCATATTCTTCAGGGTTTCTCTTCTTACCTACCAGACTACAAGGTTTTGCCAGACAAAGTCTATGCTTATCATTACATGGTCAGTTGTTTACAACACTGCCTACAACATAATAGATACTCAATAAATATCTATTGACCAAACATAAATGAATAAATATATGCACACCAAAAGACTAATCAGCACAGGATCCAAACATTGACTGAGGTATCTCAGGTAGTAAAACTACTATAATTTTATATATATATTTTTTCCCTTTATACTGATCTTTACAGTATACTTTCTAAAGCCAAAATATAAAATACTTTGTAAGTATTGGTGCTGTGTTCCACTCTACTTATACAGTTAGCTGAAAGCTGACTTTATCTTTTGGAAAAACACTGCTAGAGATCAATAATGTTCCCAATAATCAAAGTTCATGAAGATTATTTTATTATAAATTTATCATGATTAAATGGCAATAAATCTGTCACCCTATTCCATCAATGATACTACATTAATTTCATTTAAAAGCTTCTTTTCTTCTTTTAGTTATTAGAATGTCAGATAGCTATATATTAAAATGATATAAGAAATACAAAATTTAGATCATATAGAATAAAAGGTAAATTATGCCTTAACCAATCCCCATATCCTAATACCACACTCAGAGAAATCACTATTATTTTGTTTGTAGCCTTCTACAGACCTTCCTCTGTGCATCTATGATGTTCTCCTCAGTATCTACCAGGGTGGGAAAGGAAAAGGGTGTGGCACCAGGATCCCCACTATTACCAAAGTCTGTAGATGCTCAAGTCCCTTAGGTAAAATAGTGTATTATTTGTGTACAACCTACACAAAACTTTAAATCACCAGTAGATTACTTACGATATCTAATACAGTTTAAATGCTATATAAACTGTTATTATACTGAATTGTTTAGGGAATAATAATAAGAAAAAGTCTATACATGTTCAGTATAAACACAATTTGTTTTGAATATTTTCCATCTGTGGTTGGTTGAATTCACAGAAGTGAAACCCACAGATCCAGAGGGTAGACTATATATGTACATCTTTGCATATACATAGAAAAAAAATCTGGGGGCTGGGGATGTGGTTTACTGGTCCTGGATTCAATCCCCAGCAACACCACCAAAAAAAAAAAAAAAAAAAAAAAAAAAAAAAGAAAAGAAAAAGAAAGAAAAAAGAAAAAGCTTTCTTCAATACATAATGTCTTAGATACCATTCTACCTTAGCAGAAATATCTCTACTTCCTTCCTTTAAACAGTTCAGTTATACTACAAAACATTTAAAATTATGACTTTAGTAATAAGGATAATTTCCAACTTTTTACCACCATGAACAATCCTTATATAGCCTTCTGCTTTTCTTTCTTTCTTTCTTTCTTTCTTTCTTTTTTTTTTTTTTTTTGCTGTGCTCAGGATCAAACACAAGGACTTGTATTTTATAAACATGTTAAATCAGGTTAGATAATGACAAACTGTCCTTAAAAATGACCACCTACTAATCACACTACTAGTTACTAGATAAAATACTTCTTGAAGGGGCAGCAGTAAGGAATGGCCTAACACCAATACGCAGTGCATATTCTAAAATAAGGGGCAAATACAATGACATTTTAAAAGGTTTATTTTCAGACAATATTTCCTCCCCTTTCTTTTCCATTTTGGGTTTTGTCGTGAGATCTGAAGGATCCCTTCCTTCTTGACATTTTCCATAATCCTGCTGAATGCTGAGTGATCACCTCCTTCTCTCTACTCCCACTATACTAGGTTCCTTTATTTCTTTCAGCATAGAATTGTCCCTATTTGTTTACCAACATGTCTCTTCTGCTAAGCCAATGGAAATCTTTCAGGACTGTAGACACCATTAGGGCAATTTTATTTGGGATGGCAGAGAGGCAGAACTGTTTTGTTCACTGCTTTATCCTGAAAACTGAAGATTTAATAAATATTTGTTGAGTGAATAAATGAATGAATACCCCAATACAGTGCCTTGCCATATTACATTTTTGTGACAATGCTGGCTTGTGTGTGTGTGTGTGTGTGTGTGTGTGTGTGTGTGTGTGTGTGTGTGAGAGAGAGAGAGAGAGAGAGAGAGAGAGAGAGAGAGACACTAGGGACTGAACCACAGGACACTTTACCACTGAGCTCCATCCTCAACACTTTTTCTCTTTTCTTTTAAGACAGGACCTTATTAAGTTACCAAAGCTGGTCTTGAACTTTCAATCCTCCTTCCTCAACCTCACGAGTAGCTGGGATTACAGGAGGGCACCATGACACCCTTTCTCTTTTCATTTTCTTAATGTGCGTAGCCCTTCATGCTTTTTTATTTTGAGACAATGTCTCACCAAGTTTATTAGGGTCTTGTAAAGTGCTGAGATTGGCTTTGAACCCGAAATCCTCCTATCTTAGCCCCCTGAGCTGCTGGGATTACAGGCATGTGCTATCATACCTGGCACAGACAATGTCTTAATTAGAGCTCTTGTTCTAAGAATATTCATGTTACACTTGTTAAGAGCAGATGCAAACACATCCTAAAATTCTCAAAAAGTAATAGATGGCCCTACTCATTTTCATAATCTGCTTTTGAATCATTTCCTAGAAATGTAAATTATATCCATGGGGGCTATCTGTGTTTATAACATGTGACTCCCATCATGTATATAATATAAATGAACTCTAAACTTCAAATAACTTAGATTTTTTTTTGTACTGAGAATTGAACTCAGGGGCACTCAACCACTGAGCCACATCCCCAGCCCTATTCTGTACTTTATTTAGAGACAGGGTCTCACTAAGTTGCTTAGTGCCTCGCTAAGTTGTTGAGGCTGGCTTTGAACTCATGATCCTCCTGTCTCAGCTTCTGGAGCATGGGATTATAGGCATGCAACACAGAGCCCAGCACAAATAAATTACTATTTTAAATACTTTTTTTCTTTAGGAATTGAAAAAACCTATAAAGTTCTTATATACATAATTATACTACAATATTAAAGTTCAAGGTTTTATAAAACTGTGTGTATGAATCAATTATACAACATTTACAATTTCTGAATTTATATTAATGACTCACATAAAATATACCACTAAAATAATCTCTAAAGAATAAGAAACAATCCTTAAAGTATTAAAAATACAGTACTTATCACAACCCAATTTTCAAAATTCGGAACAAAATGCAGTTTTCAAAACTCTAATCATGCTTATTATTCTTAACATTTAATATCAATGGAAATAAAATATATTTGACTTACAATCAATGAAACATCACTAATTTAAATAAAATTTTATCATTCTTTTAATGAAATCTGAAAGCAAACACTGATGGAAAGACAATAAAGGTGATAAATTTTTAATATTTTGATAACTAAATAACTATTCATATGACCCAGTGATAATAAACTAAATTTCAATTTCATGCTCATTACATATATAGAAACATGCAGATACCATTTTATATAACTATACTACATATTTATGCAAAGTGATAATTAAATAGTATATGACCTTATTTTTCTATATTTTTTAAATTAAAATTCTTGAAGAAAAAAATCCTTCACTATTTTTAAAGGAAGAATCTCACTTTTTATTACCATCTATGTCTAGAAATATTAATGGCTCATGTTCTATTCTGTTAACATTAGGCTACAGATCAATTTTATACATGACTTTGTCTGGCTTTGCATTGTAAAAGAAATCTGTAGCTATTAATATATTTAAATAAATATTAAAAAATATATAAGAAGAAAAATCAAACTATTTTTTTCAAAAGTTCTTGATTGATACAGTTAAACTATAAGCTTAAAGTAACAAGGCCATTTATATATCTTGTATGTTCCTCTTATACAAACTTTAAAAAAGCAAAGAGAAAAATTTAACTTACTTTTATGGATGAAGCAGCATATAGCATATCTTCCAGGGTGAAATGGCAACACTGGTTCAAGTATTCTTGGCAAAATTCTTGAATCAGCTGCAGGTTATATAGACTATCAGCCAAAGACATAGTTTCTTTCAAACAAATATCTTAAATAGAAAAAAAGCAAGGTAATGACTTTGGATTAATTTGACGAACATTTCATAATTAGTGACAATTCAAATACACAAATATATAGAATCTCTTTAATACACATTTACAGATAAAGTGATCATTACACAGAAAGTTCTCCACTCTCTTCCCCAGGGTTATATGTTATATGTAAGTGTTCTTTTTTTTTTTAAGCCTTCAATACTTATTAAATATTATGTTAAATATTTGTTACTATCTATATAAAAATATTTCACTGGAACACTTACCCTCTAATCTGACAACACCAGGACAGTAAAAATGAATAAGGGCAGCTAATGCACAGCCATCTGTACCATCCTTCAGCAAATTTTCTACCAATGGAATGCAAGGCAGTTGCTTAAGCAATGTTTGCTCTTTCCTATAACGGGCCTACAATATATATATATACATAGAAAAGAGGGAGATAAAAATAAACAAGTTCTAAGCAACATACAGGAAAAAAAATCAGAATTGAAGATTCTAACATATCAAATAGTAATATATAAACCAAGAGAAGTGATAACTATTCACCAATATCCTTCTTTTCTAAATAATACCCAGATATTACCAGTTAAATACACAGCAATAACAGTATAATTTCAAAGTTAAATATTTAATATAACATTATATTACTAATTCACATGAAATGACACTTAGGTTAAATACTTAAAAAGCATCACAAAACCAAATCACCAATTCTGTTCATTTGTAGATCACAAAGTTCATTTACTTTAATACTAAGACTTACTTTAGACTGAAAGTTCTTACACAGAAAGGCCAGAAGTTCTTTTTGTTTTTTGTTTTTGTGGTGCTAAGGACTGAGCTCAGGGATTCATGCATGCTAGGCAAACACTGCCACTGAGCTACATCTCCAGCCCTTTTAAGTTCTTAAATGGGAAGAGCAAAAAGTATTATTTGAGCAGAGAGAGTTACCAGAGTTATCAAAAAGGAGCAGGTAAAAGAACATACTATTCTTAAGAGAAATATGGAGATAAGAAACGCAACTTTGAAGAATAGTTATCAAAGCACCAAGATACTCTTCTGGTTCATCATTTCAATGGAGAAATAACACAAGTAAAGTGCTAACAACTCTGAAACAAAAAACTCCCAATCCAGGTAACATTAACCAATATATAAATCAAGCATAAGGGTGCTCCCCCTCAAAAACAGAAGAAGACTTTGTTTTCTAAAGACTGTTTGGTGTGGCTGGATATAAGTTTTTAGGAGAGCTCTCAAAAGAGGAAACATGCTGTATAACTGGTTAAGGGAACAAATGATTGAGTCAGATTACCTGGGTTCAGATCCTGGTTCTGCCACTTATTAGCTTTGTGATCTTGAACAAGTTACTTAAAACTCTATTTTCTCATTTTCCCCATCTGTGAAATGGGGATAATAACAGGACCTACTTCACAAAACCACTGGAGGATTAAATAAGATGATGGACATAAAGGGCTGTGCACACTGCTGGGCACACAGAGCAATCAATAAAGTTAGCTAGTAGCTCTCCTAAAGCCAAGAAATAGAATGTTCAAGATTTAGTGATGGTGAATATTAAAGTATTTTATTAGCAAAATTTATATAGGTGTTTAAATAGTCATTTTTAAAAGAGGTAATCGAGACTAATTTTATTTTTATTTGCATTTAAACTGCCATCACTATATTTTATAATTAAAATGTAATTATGAAATATTTTTGTAAGAATAAAATAGAAAAATTTATTGAAAAGAACATTTAACTATTTGGTGGTAAAATTACATGTTTTGAATGACATCCCTCAGAAAAACATACATTAATGAAGAAAGAGATATTTATTTCTGCTTCTCTCTCACTGGCTACCCAAGGACAAGATTCATGGAACATATTATCCTCTTGAAGATTTTTGGAAGAATTTATTCTTATTGATCAGTGAAAGCTAGACATCTATAGTCAATGGTATATTCCTAACTAGAATACCTATATTCAGAACATAATTACTTACATGAACTATATAGATTCTTTCATTACTGATTTTTACATAATCCTTAGAAAACTTCCTCACTTTGTTGCTAGGAGACAGTTTAAAAATCAACCATGAAAAGAGGAGAGGAGAGAAGTTAGAGGGACAGGAAAGAAAAAAAAAGGAATGAGAAAAAAGAAATCAACAGTAGCATTTTATTTATTTATTTATTTATTTTTGGAACTGGGGATTGAACCCAGGGGTGCTCCAATACTCCTTCCCCAGTCCTTTTTATTTTGAGATAGGGTCTCACTAAATTGCTGAGACTGGCCTCAAACTTGGCAATATTCCTATCTCAGGCTTCTGGGTTGCTGGGATTACAGGTGTGGGCTACCATGCCTGCTCAATCGATAGCATCTTCTAGCTTTAAGTTACCTTTCTTACCTTTAGTAAGCACTGTTCCAGATCTTTACCCTCTTTTCTTTGTTAGCTGGAATCAAAACAGTTTGCCTCTCAGACATCCTCTAAATTGGACTGGACTCAGTCCCAAACTTCCCAGATCTTTTCTAGGATTAAATTGTTTTCAGCCTATAATCTGAATTGAAATGAACCCATTACCAAGGGTCATGGAAAAAAGAAGTGAATTGTGTGATTTATTCTGTTTCCTTCTGCCAAGCAGTACTTTTGGACAAGGTGTGTGTGTGTGTTTGTGTTTATGTGTGCATGTATGTGTGTATATATACAGCTTAACACACATGGACAGTTTCATATGGTGTTAGAAATAAATGTCTATGATGTAGACTAGACAATCAGAAAATTATGAGTTGTGTGAGGATTATATTCTTGGAGAGAGAAAAGGTAAACCAACTTTTAATTCTTGAGGTTATGCACAACTCTCAGTTTGCCTAGAGTTCAAGAAAATCATCCAGCCTTTTATACTTGAACATACTCTATGCTTTGTAAAATTCACTGAATGAAACTATTTCCTATTCTTTCTACAAAAAAAACTTGGTATTTAAAAGGAGAACCACATTTTCTATGTCAACATTATGATATATTTCTAAATTATATTTTTATTCTTGTTGGTATAACCCTCAGACTTAATCCTGAAATATCAATTCTTCAAGTCAAATCAGAATTCAATACAGATTAAGTCCAATACTGTTGAGGACACAGAGAACTTTTTACTTTCTCATCACACAAAAGACTGTCCTCTATAATTCAGGCTTAACAGAAAATCACTCTGTCAAAAAGATACTTTTAAAAATACAATTTATACAAGCAATTCAAATTTACTTAAAATTCATAACACTCTATATCTATTAGTTGTTTTTGTATTGGTTTTACTTACTTACTGAATGCGAATACTGATAAAGATTAGCAAAAGGATGCTCTTTAAATTATTTTAAAAATTTCTAATCTAAATTTTGGCTAGATCTACTATCTTTCCATTTTCTAGTATGATCAAATATCTTTTTTTTTTTTCTTTTTTCTTTTTGGTGCTGGGGATTGAACCCATAGCATTGTGCACGCAAGGCAAGCACTCTAACAGCTGGGCTATTCGCCCAGCCTCATGATCAAATAAATATCTTAAAGCCAAATCTCCATTCAGTCACTAACAGAAATATATGAAATGATTATACCAGCAAAATATGAACAATATCATTCTACAACTGCAATTCTGGAAAGCAAATTGAAGTAGCTGGGCAAACTTACTGGAACCAGTTTCCAAAACCATTTGGAAGGAGACTTCAGAGGAAGCAGCAGAAAAAGGGTGAAAGCAAAAGGTAAAGGGAAAATTCATCAGAATTATTTTCAATTAACAAATTATAGTAGAGTTTCTGATAGTGGAGTTCCAAGTTTATAATTCTCAGAACATTTTTTCACATGCTAGTTAATTACTTCAATTAAGAAGATAAAGGTTCCTAATAATAAAGTCTACCACCTTTTTCTCATATAGAAATTCATTTTTGGATACTCAGGATATGCTTGCTGCATATTTTGGGAAAAAAAAGAATTTTATTTCTGAGTTTGGGAATCACATGTCATACTGAAAATAAAAATAAATAAATCTATATCATATAAGGTAAGCAAAACAATTATAGGGCTAGATCTTCAAATCAGCCCCCACAAATAGATAATATTTCCTTAGATTCTTCTTACAGCACTGCAAGAATGACCCTATTGACTTTGTTGCATGTATATTAATCTTACACATGTTAATCTCCCATTTAACAGAAAATTTTTGGCAGTTGCAGTTATAATAGCCTCAAAAAGTATAAGAACAGGATCAAAGAGCAGGAAGCCACTGAAAATGTGTCAAGGTTCCCAATCTTTTGTTGTTTTTAGACTAGAAGAATCCATTGCATAGAAACTAGTAGTAAGAAATTACTGTGGACTATTCCCAATAGCAGGTATGTAAAAGTTTCAGATATAATGGTTTAAGTTACTCCAAATTTCTTATAAAATATTTAATTAGATTTTTTTCACTAATTCAAACTGTTTTGGCCTTTCTTCTACCTCTTCATTGGTCTAAATTGGTAGTAGCATCCTATTAGGGAAAAAAGGAAAACCATATAGATTGGCCAATTGAAGTAAAAATGACCAAAACAAATAAAGTCCTAGAAGAACAAATATTTATTCTATACATGGTTATATACACAGGCTTCAAAAGTTCAAATATATAACACAATTTCCTTGCTGAAGAGCAACTGCATTTCTGAAATGACCAGCAATAATCCCCTTCTTTAGTTCCTAGGAAGGTACTGGTAAAACTGCAACCCTGAGTCCTGTTTTAAGATATAAAAGTAGTTATGAGAAACAAGGGTTTTCAAAAACCACAGGTAATAGGTAAAAACTTTTATTAAGTCTCTGTGTATGGCAGGGACTAATCTGGCAAGTCCAGATTTTTTGTAGCAGTTGTAATGGATCAAGCAAAAAGTAAAAATATATTGATGTTGGAAGTCTGAATTCTCATTGTGGAAGGGAGAGTCAGATATGGAATAGGGGAAAGAAAGAAAAAAGAACTCTGTAAAATTGAACTGGAAAAGTTTAAATATGAGCTCATGATCACATATTTTTAAGTTTATTTCTGAGCTCTCTGCTGAAACAGCCTAGAAGTAATGGCACTCCACTAGCAATGAGAAGCTTAGTGCCCAGATTTTATAGTTTATAAATACTGTTCAGGACTTCTTGGAGAACTGTCTGATTCCAGAGATATGGTAAGGAAGCTACAAAATGTGCTTTAAACATCTTATAAAGCCAGGAAGTTAGGAATGACAAAGGGTATAGGATTCAGTTTGAAGGGGCTCCCACTGGCCAAATATGAGACAATTTAGGCATCAAAAAAAAAAAAAAAATACAGTCGATTCTAAGGCTGAGGCAAGGCAAAACAAGATGGAACATCCTGTAGTGCCAAAAAGTAATGAAGAGTTCAAAAAACAAAAGGATAGGACATACCCAACCTGAAAGATCTCCTAAAGGCAAAACATGGAAATGGTAAGTGACAAAATAAATAATGCAGTACTGTATTATAACTCAAAGTATAAAACAAATATGGATGAGTCCACGCCGATATATATACATAGAAGAAAATAAACATATCAACATAAATCTTCCTTAAGAAGAAATCCAAATGAATATGCAGATAAAACTAATCTCACTCACCATTCAGGGAATGAACTTCTCTCCCCACAGTTGGAACAGATTTAGTGACTCATTTCCAAAGAACAGAGTATCAGAGGGAAAATGGTAACTTTTTAATTTTATTTTTTGTGGTGCTGGGGATTGAATCCAGGGCTTTGTGCATGCTAGGCAAGCACTCTGCCAACTGAGCTATATCCCCAGCTCTGGAAAATGGTAACTTTATAATAGAGAAACTTCACAAACACTACTACCTTAGGGATCAAGATTAACATCAGCAGTGATAAATCATGTAACTATCATGTACTCTCAATATGACTGATATTTGTGATATTCTAAAAAAAAACCCCTGTAACTCCAATCTAATCGTAAAAAATATCAGACATACCCAAATTATGGGACTTTGTACAAAACATGTAACCAATATTTAAAAAGGATATTAATAGGAAAACTGGTGGAATCTAAATAAAGTCTATAGTACAGGCAATACAATGTACCAATGATACTTTTTCAGTGTTGACAAATGAGCCACAATTATGTAAGATGTTAACATTATGGGTAAATAGGTAAAGCTACATCATCTTTGAAAATTCCCTATGAACCTAAAATTATCCCCAAGTAAATTTATTTATAAAATAAAAACACAAAAACAGAAATTGATTTTGACCCATTAAATAAAATAAGAATCCATTAGTTAAAATAACAGATAGGTCAATTCTTGCTTATAAAAGAATACTGACTAATAAATAGAAAAGAAATAAAGGAGATAGAATAAAGGAGGTAAAACTTATTCAGGTAGATATCATCAATGAATGTTAAATCTAGATGAGGGGGGTAACTCTGAAAGGAACAGGGTATTTACAGTATCAAATTATCTCCTCTAAAATAATTTTTACAAGCAGAAAAAAATAACCATGTAGTCAAGGAACAAGACAATATTTTTAACTGATCAAAATTAACATAATTTAAATAATTATGAATGTAATGCACTCCACTATTGTCATATAAGTAAGAAATAAATAAAAAAGAAAAAAATTAACATAATTTAATATAGGCAAATGAATATAATGTGCTTCTGGATACAATACTGCAAGAATTACACAATTTACATAAGTGCTTCAGACTGGAAAGGCGTCCTTAATCTAATTATGAGGAATTATCAGAAAAAAACAAATCAAGGAGTATTCTGTTAAAATGACCTGTATTCTTAAAAAATGTAAAGGCCATGAATGAAAAAGAAAAGCTGAGGAGCTGTTTCAGTCTAAAAAACACTGGAGACATGACAAGTAAATACTAAATTAATAATCTCAGACTGGACTTTGTAATTGAAACAACATATTATGAAGTACCACTGATGAAATGGTAATATAAACTGTAAGTTACATTTAAGTATTATGTTGATATTAAATTACCTATACTGTGGTGATGTAAATAAACAGTTTTGTTCTTAGGAAATATACATTGAACTATTAATAAGTAAAGGGCCATGATACATGCAGGCTTCTTTCAAATGTTCTAGAAAAATTTACATATGTGAATATGTATATGCACACATGTGTGTGGAGAAAGAACAATGAATCTGGGAAAAGAGTTCATCAGTCTTTTTTTTTTTTTTAATTCTTCTTGAAACTTTTTATAAGTCTAAAATTATTTCCAAATAAATGTTCCTAAAAAGTTATGTCTATAACAATTCAAGTCTTTGTGTGGTCTTATGTTCCAATCCACAAGATTATTAATCTATAAAGCTATTGGAAAAATGGTTATATAACACTGTTATGCAAAGATTAAAATCCTGGTGACATTTCTGAATAAAAAAAAAATGTTTAAAAAGCCAAATTCCTTAGTTAACTATACTACACGAGTTGAGAACTAAATAGGGACATATTCTAGATTGGGGTATTATTTTTCCCATAAGAGCAAGAAAATTGTTACACAAGAGAAAAGGTATAAAAAAATAAGTATAAAAAAAGAAAATGCATTAGCCCTGATCAAAGAAGCCCACACAAGGATAGATGTGTAATCACAGAACAAAATCTTAGGAACAGGACTCTATCAAGTACTAAAGTTATAGGTTACAAACCAATGCTTTCCAAGTATGCTCCAAAGAACACTAATTCCACAGGACATTAATTAGTAAGTAGCTCAAATTCCAAAAAGTTCCACTGTTAGGTAACAGAGCAAGATTTCTTTCTCTAGTTTATTCTGTGACATTGTTTTCCTTCATAATAATAACCTGTATATGCAGTAGGACTATGTGAAATTAACACTTATTTTCACAAAGATTTTAATAATGGAAAAAAAGGTAAAACTTATTTGAAATATGAAGGTTTAAATGCTGTATATGTGCTAACATAAAAATGTGCACTAATCCAAATATTTAAAAATGAATAACAGTCTTGTTATTTGTTTACTCACTCACTTATTCAACAAGTATATTAATATGTATATTATATGGTTAATATGTACAACTGCATGGGGTTAAGTGCTATGAAAAAGTCAAAACAATGTAATACAAGTAGTATCTAGATTGCATAGTTTTTCTTAAAGCTTATTCAATCTGGTTGTTTGAAATACAAATGCCATTTTTTTTCCACAGAGATAATGTTTACTTGGTCCTACCTATATCAGCACATAAAATTCTCATTAGTTTTTAATGTATGTATAATAGATCAGAAGTTAACTATTATATATAATAAATAAGATTTCTATGGAAAAATTTCATTAGTGTTAAAATTTAGAATGACACCGCCTTAGCCAGGAACAAAATTTTAGACTTATAAAAAGTTTCAAGAAGAATTAAAAAAATTAATTCTTAGCTAGGAACAAAATTGAGGGGCAGAATTCTATACAACTCCAAGACAAAGGTTTGAACTCCTACTTTATGAAAAAAAGAAGGGAGGGAAACTAATGGTTAAAGACTTGGGGATTTGAGAAGAAAGAGACAGGGATAGAAGTTGAACAAAGGCAGGAAAATGAAATATGTAATCTAGAGGAAAAAAGAAGAACTCCTTTAGGGGAAAGGACTTCAACAAAGTTAACATGAAGAAGGCAGAGAGCACATTTTCAGAAAATAGTCAGTAAGTTAGATGGGTTAAATCACTGTGATCCCAAAACATTATATTAAAAATTTAGGTGGTGCTCCACTAAATTTTTCTATTGAATTTGGTAACAGATAAAAGTTTCCTTTCCTTTGTTTTCTCTTTAGGTCGGTACCAATGACCAATAAGAAAAGCTCAAATGAATAAAAGGACTGTAATGAGAAGACCTAAATAATTCAAATAGAAAACAGAGCCTCTGAATATTTACAATTTCTTATATCTCAGTTCTAGTATTATACATGTTTAAAGCACACTTATTACAGTATAAGTATACTTGAAAATGCTGTGCACAAAAAACAATTCAGTTTTCAAACAAGAATATTTTAGAAGTTTATTTGAGAATTTTTAAATAATGAATCTATGCTAATGATTGATTCTTTACAGAAAAAATCATATTGCTCAACTTGAAATTCCAGGAATATTGTTTTGAAGGTTAATCTCACAGCAAATCATTACAAAGGTTAATACATTTAAAATTGTTCTCTTGTTATTTTTGCCAGAAGAACCTCAAAAATTAGGAACTAGTCATCAACAATTTTTTCACAGACACTATCCAGTTAAACTTCATTACATGAATCTACTGGCATGGCTTCCTAAGGTATATTTAACAGTATTAAAAATACTTAATAACATTACTATTAATAATTCCTAAAACAGCACATATGTCAACAAACACACCAAAGACGTAATACAAGGTATCACACAAAACACTTTTTTTATTGAAATTATACCTTTTGACCTCCAGGAGTTTCAACTGTGTGATGTTCTTTCAGTTTTTGTTCTTGTTCCATTATGTCTTTCAAATGTTCATTTACCTTAATATAAAAACAGTAATTTGAATTTATATTCAAACATAACAATAATATAACATGTACCTTACAATGCCTATGGTCGGATTCCTAGTGTCAAATATGAGTACCATTCAAATGAAGAAAATTTCATTTTCACAACCATAAAAAAAAAATCTTACAGGTGGTTTTATTTGATATTCTGAAATTTATTAATTAATCTGTCAAATACTTTGTTGAGCAAGTACTAATGCTAGAAACTAGAAAGAAAAGGTAATTGAAAATGTTGATTTTAATGCTTAAGTTGCTTACATTTTTAAAACAAAAAGTTTACAATCTGTTTTACAACTGGGAAATGAATATTATATTATGATCATTAAAATTAAATGTTTTTATTATCAATAGAAAACATTATGAATCGAGTTCTTAAGCTGTGATTTTACAAACATGTCCTTCATAGGGTCATGGGTAAGTTTCAGTGCAGTCATAAAGCCAAGTTAAAACACAAACTTTTGCATTTAAGAACTTTCTGGGGAGAAGGCCTCATTTTACACATCAAATTACTAAAGTAGCCCATAATCCTAAAACATTAAGCTATAGTATGTCTAGTGAATAAATTATTTCTTGAAGGGACTTTAGATAATTCTGGATTTCCAATTAATGATTTTTAAGGTCACTTTGGTAGCAATATATAAAACTTTAAAAACAGCACACTAGAAAATATTAATGACATTGGCTACCAAACTTTCAGTCCCCACTTTGTTTCTGGTTCCTGGGAACTGTCTTTTCTTTCTTTGAACTCAGCTCTGTATCAGAAAATTTTTCTAATTAATTTTAACAATCATATCTAGGTGGAACAGTCTGACATGGTGCCAAAATCACTAATATTTTCTGCTTTGATAATGTATGTGTATAAGGCAGCTTTATAGCTCCCATGCATCTTTAAGCATTTTGGACTATTAACCAATGAAGGGAGAAGAAGACAGGACTAAAAGCTGACAAGGTTTATTATTATTATTATTTTAAGTTAAAAAAGAAATGCTTTATAATTCACTGACAAGTAGTTATAATTAATCTGTCAGTTTGTAGATTATCTTCATTATTTTTAATTTTTTTTTATCCAATTCTGTCCAAAAAGCAAACCAGTCACAAATTGACATTTTAAACCACTACTCATGTATTTATTTATTTTCACATACAATAGATAATTCTAAATGTTGGTTATATGCCAGACACTGTACTAACTGGTTAGGGATAAAATAGAATACAAAGCTAAATTGGTCCTTATCCTCATAAAGCAAGGAAGGCAGGGTCAAAAAAAAAAAAAAAAGAAGAAGAAAGGTAATAAATGCTATAAATGAACAAAAAGTAAGCAGAAAATAACAGAAGCAGGAAAACCTATTTTAGAAAAGGTGGTTGCATCAGAGAAGGCCTCTGCTGTGGTTAAAAGGTCCACCAACAAATTCTTATGCTGAAAATTAACACTTAGTGTGGTAGTAGTAAAAAGTGGAACCTTCTGAGAAGAGATTAAGTCATAAGGCCTTACCCTCATAAACTGGATTAGAGCCTTTATAAAAGAGGTTGAAGGAAGAATCCTGTCCCTTTTAAGAAGCCACTACCTCATGGGACACTGAATTTCCTGGAATCTTGATCTTGGATTTCCCAACTCCCAGAATTATAAGAAGTTAATTTCTGCAGTTTGTAAATTGCCCAATCTAAAGTATTTTGTTAGAGCAGCCAGAACAGACTAAGCCTCCTCAAAGGATAACTTCGAGTTAAGACCTAAAGAGGAAAAGCTACTGAGCTACAAAACAGTAGAAGAAAGAGTATTCTATATAGAGAATAAGAAACACAAGCAAAGGCCCTGTGGTTGGAAAAATACTTGGTGTGTCTGAATAACTGAATGAAGAAAAATATGACTAGAATGTAGTGAACTCAAAGGGCTTACAAGATGAGATTGAAAGAGAGGTAGGACTGAGTAATATAAACTTCCAAATTATGTGTCCCTTTGCATGATTTAATGACTTAACATAATCTTATCTTCTGTGATTTTGCTGTTTTATTTTTAAGTTTAAATTCATTTTAGTCACTTGTGCTGATAATTATTTTAGCCCTAAATACTCCTAGTTTTCTACAACAAATTTCTTTTATACTCGTGCACAAGTTATGGGGGTGGGGGGGATTAAATTAGGCTGAGACAAAAATAAGATCAGAAGGAGATATACCAAATTTGAGAGGCAAGGGTATAGTCATAATGGGAATAAATAATGAAGTAAGGGCTGGTAGACTAGAACAAGGAAAAAATATACACTGAGATTCGGGTTGAATCAAGTGGTTTTAAACTTAATTGAAAAACTGAATAGGGTTGATACAACTGCATAAAATGGTGAACATTCTTAATTGACTTCCTTCTTTGTGTAGATTTCTAAAGTTCTCAAGTGTCTAGCTTAATTTTGTAAGCTTAAATCACCTTTTACTTAATGTTTATTAAATAACATCTCTTTGCCAAACACTGTCTACTCTAGGCCCTTGAACTAAAAAGAAAAAAAAATGGTCATAGTATCTATCCTCAAGTAAAATATTCAAGTAAGAAAGATGGATTTTAAAAAATTAAATGACTCGGCAAAGTAACTAGTAACTCTGTAAAGTGCTATGTAAGGAAGAGAAAGAGTGTTAGAATAGAAAATAAGAGTTGACAGGTGCCTACTTTAATAGGGTTGTGAGGAAAAAGGTGCTATCCAAGCCAAGAAATGATGGAGCAGCAGCACCAACCTGTGCAGAAAGGTTGGGAGATAAGGTGCCCATGAACAGCAAGCATCATGGTCCAGGGGTTACAAAGACTATACAACTGGAATGAAGTGAGGGGATGAGAAAGAGGAACAGTAGCCATGCCTGCTTCAGAGACAGCAATTATTATAAAGTCTGAACAGAAAACACAAAGCAGGGCTTGGTAGATTAGTGGTCAGCACATCCTTAGCATGTGCAAAGCCCTAGGTTCACTCTCAGTAGCCTTTCCCCGGAAAAGAGATATAAAGCAATTGTTGGAGGTACTGGCCAACAACCAAAAGCAAACAGAAACAATAAAGAATTCAGTTTTAGAAAAAAAGGGAAACACTGAATAAAATCCATGTTTATACTGCCCTCTCAACAATTCATAACAGCACAGAGTAGCAGAAACTCAATCAGAAAACTGTAGCCTTGTTGGCTTGAACAACCATGGAAAAGGTGCGATGGTGCATGCCTGTAATCCCAGTGGCTCAGAAGGCTGAGGCAGGAGGATATTGAGTTCAAAGCCAGCCTCAGCAAAAGCAAAGCACTAAGCAACTCAGTGAGACCTTGACTCTAAATAAAATACAAAATAGGGCTGTGAATGTGGTTCAGTAGTCCAGTGCCCCTGAGTTCAATCTCCAGTAACCAAAAAAAAAAAAAAAAAAAAAATCAAGAAAGAGCCACACATGGTGGCACACGCTTGTAATCCCAGTTACTTGGGAGGCTGAGGCAGGAGAATCACAAGTTCAAAGCCAGTCTCAGCAAGTCACTGAGGCCCTAAGCAACTTGGCGAGACCCTGACTCAAAATAAAACATGCAAAAAAGGGCAGGGAATGTGGCTCAGTGGTTAACCGTCCCCCTGGGTTCGATCCCTGGTACAAAACAAAAAATAGAAAAAAGAATCAAGAAAGGAAGAAAAACTGGTATTATCAGAGTGGCTGTATAGAAAGTAAGAATATCCTGGGGAAAGATGACACTATTAATGGGGAGATCCAAAACTGGCATATAAACTAACTTAAAAATCTTGGCTGCGACTATACACATATAGGAAAGACTCCAAGGAGCTCAGGAAGAAAAAAACTGCTGGGTGGAAGAAGGAGCCACTGCTGGGAAATGGTTTGGTGTTCAATTCTCCCCAAGCTGAGGAGGCCCTAGTATACACCTTGGGTTTTCCACCAGAACTTCAAAAGGGTGGCTTATGTTTAAGTTAAGGACAGAGCATTTGTCAGCATGGAAAACTCAGTTGATCAATGTAAGAACAATTTAGGATAACAACGGGGGTGGAATAGAGAAAAAAAGGAGGTTAATGAATGAATAAGCAACTCTTAAGAGGTCCTGATATTGGAAGAAATGAGGGTTGTATCTGGATAGGGGAGTTTTGTTTAGTAGAATGGGAAACGAGAGCAAGATTATAGTCCTGGAAGAATGATCCAAGGAAGTGAGAATGAGATGAAATAGGAGAGTAAAGGAATAACAGGGAGGTCTGTGGAAAAGCAACATTAGTAATCACCTAGAGCATCTTAGAAACCTAGACTCTCCAGCTCCACCCCAGACCCACTGAATCAGAGCCTGTATTTTTACAAGTGCACAGGTGATTCTTATGCACATTAAACTGGGAGATCTGAAGAGAAACAATGATCCTGGCAAAGGGAAGAAGGGGAGTTTTAAAGCAACAAGTAGTGGGAAGTCCCTTTGACAGAAAGAGGGAAACTTTCTCTAATCTAACAGTAGAGGCGGGAAAAGGGAAATAATGAATACGGATGCAGAAAGGTTCAGAGACTTGGTTGTAAGAAGAGATAATTCCCATTGAGTGGCTTCCCATCTCTGGTCTCAAAAATGGATGATGTAAGTAAGGAAGCTAAGCTGACAGCAGTAGATAAACTGACAGTAACAGGGAAAAGGTTCCAGAAAGTCTGAGTATTAGAGAAAGCATTCTTTCTCTAAAGCTGAGGAATGGAGAAAAATATCACTCAAGATGAATAAATAAGAGAATTTCAGGGGCAGAATATTAAGTGGGTCTTCTATATTGATACAGATATTATGGATAATGATGATAGATATGATCATTTTAAAATTAAGCTTCTTATGACAAACCACATATAAACATTCAGGGAAGGACACCAGAATATAAAACTTATTTTTAAATCTGTTCAGTGTTTGTCCACAAATCAGGCTTAAATTTCTCTATGGTGATAGTTGTAAATAAAAAGTAGATCAAGAGGAATTAACTATTCAAAGTGACAAAGGGAGTGATAAATTGATGACTTAAACATCTTCAATGCACAACTACAGGTCCATAAAAAATTCCAAGAAAAAGAATCCACAATCAATATGATTCTGTGCAACTTGATAACCTATCCCCCTAATCAGACATGTATGAAAATTATTTAATTCCAGTATTCCTACTGAATACTCACTGTGTATATTTTCCATCCTGAATTGTCTGAATTTTGTAATAATGTCTTATGAACTAGATTAATCTTAAATGCAGTTATAGATACTGCTGAATATTAAAACATCTATTTTTATCATTTTAGCTTTGTAATTTTTTTTTTAAGTAAACTGCACATCTTCAGCTTTCACTTTGATTTAAAACAAAAAGTAATGGAATGGGAATGTATAATTTAAGATTTCACTATTTCTGGTTATTAGACTAATTGTTACTCAAACAAATATAATCCTACCTTATTTATCCAGTACATAACAGCATCTTCAATATCATAGGGTAGATCTGTGGCTTGAAAAAATGCTGAATACTGTTGAGCACATGCAATTACTTTTTCTACACTGACCATTTCTACAGTATAAGCCATCATTAAGGTATCTATCATGGCCAAATGTGCACTCTGTAAACACAAAAGAACAAATAGTTTAAAAATTATACTAAAAATTTGTTTACATTTTAAACTATCAATATGTCCTAACAAATGACATGTAAAACTAAAGACTACAGAAACCTGGCCTTAAAAAGAAAGCATAAATCATTCATGCTAAAGATAAGTTAACTGAACCAAATTAATTTACTACAGAAATACTTACTGAGGATTTACGTTAAGATATTCATTATCTTCTGTTCAAAAGATGCTTTTATTCCTCTTCCTTCCCTCCCCCAGTACTAGGGATTGAACCCTAGGGTCCTCTACCATTGAGCTATATTGCCAGTTTTTTTTTTTTTATTTTTTGAGACAGGGTCTCACTAATTTTTTCCATCCATTTCCTTATACATCATTTACAAAACAATTGTAGAGTCACCTTTGATACCTTTTCTCATTTTTCAGATCCACATAGTAGAAATGTAGACTCTACTTCTAAAATGTTTCCCAAATCTCCTTCTTATTCTGATTGCTACACTTCCAATTCAGACTATAAATATTTCTCACACCTAAACGAGGAAAAAAAATCTTTAATAGATTGTCCTGTCTCCAATTTCCTAATCATCTAAATCATCCAGAACAGGACTTCAGGTTTTTCCTCTGGCTTTTCTTTTTTCCTTGCTTTTTTTCCAGACACTACAAAAGTAAATAAAGTGGACAGTGCCCCTCTTCCAGTTCAACTCCCCCAGCAATATCTTCACTTTGATATGTATTTTTACAAAAACCTTAATGTCAAATAGGTATAACATTTCCATTGTTTCCAATCTTTGACATTACAAACAATGCTACAACATTATTTTTCCAGGAATAATTGTAGTTAAAGTGCTACTGGGTCCAAGGGTAACCATATTTAAAGTTTTGATAACTGCTAATCAGCTCTCTAGAAAGGTTATACCAACTTTACCACCAAGAATGTTACCAGTATGCCTGTTTCTCCACATATTTGCCAACATTAGATATTATTCACTTTTTTACTTGTATCTCTTATAAAAGGTTAAAAGATTCCGCTTTTTTTTTTTGCAATTCTCTGATTATTACTGAGCATCATTCTATGTGGTTAGCAACCATTTGTTATTTCTTCTTTGGAAAACTGCATGCTCATATTTTTTTGCTTATTCGTTCCTTTGGAATGTTTATCTTTGTTAATGGATTTTTAAGAATTCATCATATACTAGGCACATTAACACTGCCGTTCAAGTAGCAAATATTTTTTTTCTAGCTTTTCTTGGTAATATCTGTCAACCTCAATGTTTTCCTTTATGTCTTTGAAGTTTATACCATGTTTACAAAGGTGTACTTCATCCTGAGAATATAGAATATTTAGGAGAAAGCAAATGCTTTGTCTGAAGCAAAAAAACTTCATACCGGCAATCATAAAACCAATGGTAATTCCTACTTACAAAGTACTTTATCTGTATGTTTCTATTACTTTAAAACCAAATGGAATTTATTTTTGAAGATATTATAAAGTAGGAATTAGATGCTTTTTCAAATCAGAGACTGCATCATATCATCAGTACATAAAGTCTACCCATTTTCTACCTAATAGTCTAAACTCCTTAACAGAGGTAAAGCTCTTATGAGCTCATTTATATTTGTCAGTCTAACCTGATTTATCAGTTTCCTTCCCCATCTATTCAAAACAGTCACATAAGACTGCTGTTACCAGTTTTCAAATTTTTGTGTTCTGACTTCTTGCTGCCCTCCATACAATACAGACTAAGTGATGTCACTGGTTTGAATATTACTTCCATTGTGAAGCTCTTCCTGTTCCCTTTCCAATCAAAATGTCTCTTCTTAAAAACAAAATAAACAAAATAAAAGTATAGATACAGATTATTACTGAATATTGTCTATGCTTGCATGAGATTCTGAAGTAAGGCATGGGCTGTGGTATTTTTAAACAACTCATCTGATAATGCTAATGAGCAAGTAGGGATGGAACCAACTAATTTATCTCATCTGTGTATAGTCACCTGAATATGACTCTAATACTCTAGGTTGACAGTAAGTCTCCTGAGGGCAAGGACATTGTCTTGTTATATTCTTATTCCCTACATTTAACAAAGTGCCTGGCAACTAGCAGAGGCGGAAGGGAAGAGAAAGGGAAGAAGTAAGCTTATTGGCTACTATAAACTGAAGAACTGGCTTTACTCTGGAGTTTGAAGAAATGAATTCTGACTGTATAAGGAGGTAGTGGGTGTAGTCTCTGAAAAACTTAGCAATATGTATAAGAAAGCAGATGCTTTGTCTGAAGCAAAAAACTTCATACCGGCAATCATAAAACTATTGGTAACTCCTACTTACAAAATAATTTATGTGCCAGATGGCGTGTGACATATTTTATTACTGTATTACCTCTTTCACTTCAAATATTTTTTGAACTAAGACTGATAAGAATAGACAAAATACGCTTTTTATGATCCTCAGAACTCTCAGAAGGAAGTATTGCATTTCAGCTGGGCATGGTAGTACATGCCTGTAGTTCCAGCTACTCAGAAGGCTGAGGCTAAGGATCCCTTGAACTCAAGAGTTCTAAACCAGCCTGGACAATGCAGCCAGACCCAGATGCTTAAAAAAAGAAAAAAAAAAAAAAAAACAAAAAAACACATTTTATACACGAGGAATCTGAAGTTTAAAAATTTAAATAGTTTGTCCAAACCTACGTGCTCTATTTTAATCATGCAGTTAGCAAGAGCTAACTCATTTATTTGCAAAGAAAAAAATATTTTTGAGAAATAATAAACACACATAATAAGTAAGCAACAAAATTAAACACTAATAACTATTTCAAATTAAAATAATATCTTCACATTCTACCTCCTCCATGAAATCTTTTCCAGACTGCAAATCAACATTTGAAAACATTAAAAAGCAAAATGTGGGCTGGAGATATAGCTCAGTTGGTAGAGTGCTTGCCTTACACGCACAAGGCCCTGGGTTCAATCCTTAGCACCACCAAAAAAAAAAAAAAAAAAAAAAAAACCCAAAAAAACATGTTTTTGAGCAAAGACATCGAAAAACATCAAGAGTCATAAAAAAAACTCATATACTCTTAGGATTCATCTTAGCAATTTGTTCTTAACAGATATATGAAAGGGGGAAAATAGCTATATAAATGAAAATGATCATTATGATATTTTACAACAAAAATAATGTAAACATTCAACCATAATGAGTAATTTATGATCTATTTAGCTATTTTATAATAGGTGAATATATACATAATATAATATTGATTGGAAAAAAGAGATATTATGATGATGTTGTATGTACATATATAGGTATAAATACATGGGAAGCAGGAAGGAAAAAGGAATGAATAAAAGTAAAACTTACAAAATAATTTTTTAGCATGTAAAATATAGACATATAATCTAAAATTTATTTCAAAAATTAGGATAGGATAATAAATACTAAATATAATTAATAACATTTTTAGAACGAACCTCATTTTGCTGATAAATAATCTTTGTAAATTAAAAAATTAATTTTATTATATAATTATTTCCATATGATATTCACTCACTTTAAGATCACTCACATTTTTTTTTAAACACATGTGCTAAAGCAACTGTTTTTTTTTTGTTTTTTTTTTTTTGAGAGAGAGAGAATTTTTTTAATATTTATTTTTTAGTTTTTTGCGGACACAACATCTTTGTTTGTATGTGGTGCTGAGGATAGAACCTGGGCCGCACGCGTGCCAGGCAAGCGCGCTACCGCTTGAGCCACATCCCCAGCCCCAAGATCACTCACATTTTATTATGTTTTTCAATACTTAATATACAAGATGGTGGTGAATTGAAAATTATGTATAAGAGAAAGTATATACATAATGGATCTAGAAAAGATCAATATTTTAAAAAATTCAAGGCCAAAATCATTTTGGAGCTATTGACTATAATACACATTTACTTTCTTACTAAAGCAAAGTATTAAGATCAGAATAATAATACCCAACACTGAGTATTATATGCCATGTACTGTGTTCAGCATCTTACTGCTGTCATATACTATTTTCACTATATAAAGTTTTCAACATGTTTTCAGTATTTGTATTAAACTTATTGAATACAAAATAATCCTGAGAGATAAACACTATTTTACTGATGTGGACAGTGTGTAACCAGCTTCAAAGGTTAAACAACTAGGAGGAAATGGGATTCAAACTTAGAAGTCTGGATTCAGAACCCATATCATCTCACATCACACTTGCAAAATTAATCGAAACATCCTATACCATCACTATCTATACCACAGTAGGTGGCAACAGCAGCAATGACAGAAGCAACAGTGTATTTTCAGGCCACCAGGTGGCAGAGCAGAACATAACATCTAAAAGCAGCAGTTCAAAGATGGGTTACTGAAGAAAAAGGGAAAGAATGATGGGTTCCAGGACGGAAGGACGAAAGGAAGGATGGATCAGTAAGTAGAATGCCATTAAACTAAAAAGCTTCTGCACAGCAAAGGAAACAATTAAGTGTGTGAAGAGAGAGACTACAGAATGGGAGAAAATCCTGGCTATCTACTCCTTTATATATTCAGAATATATAAAGAACTAAAAACATTTAACTTCAGAAAAACAACCCAATTGATAAATGGCCAAAAGAACCAAATAGAAACTTCTCAAAAGAAAAAACACTAATGGTCAACAAATAGATGAAAAAAATGTTTGGTATGTGTTAAATTTTCTATTCTCATACCAACTGTGGAATAATATATCTCTCTTTTTTAACTTGTTTATTTATTTTTATTTGAGCTTTACAGTTTTATATATAGTAGCAATTAGGGAAATGCAAATTAAAACTACACTAAGATTTCATCTCACTCCAGTCAGAATGGCAATGACCAAGAATACAAACAACAATAAATACTGACAAGATTGTAGGGGAAAAGTATACTTGTATATTGTTGGTGGGACTGCAGACCAGTACAACTACTCTAGAAAGCAGTATGGAGATTCCTCAAAAAATTAAGAATATAACCATATGACCTAGCTATCCCACTCCTTGGTATTTTCCCAAAAGATCTAAAATTGGCATACTAGAGCACTACAGCCACCTCAGTGTTTACAGCAGCACAATTCAAAATAGCTAAATTATGGAATCAACCCAGATACCCGTCAATAAATGAATGGATTAAAAAATTGTGATACACACATACAACACACACACACACACACACACACAATGGAGTTCTATTCAGCCATTTAAAAAAATGAAATTATGGCATTTGCTGGTAAATGGCTGGAATTGGAGGACATGATGCTAAGTGAAATAAGCAAACTCAGAAACTCAAAGGTGGAATGTTTTTTCCTAGATGCAAAAACGAGAGTAAAATAAAGGAAAGGGGGAGGGAAGGATAAGATAACATAAAAAAAACAATCAAATATAAATTAAAGTGAAAAGAAGTCTTGTAGAATAGAGGAAAGAGAATGGGAGAGGAGAGAGAAGAGTGGAGGTAAAAGAATGAGAGAAAGGGGGAATCATGAACCAAAATCAATTTCCATGCATATATGAATTTGTTGGGATGAACCCAACTACTATATATAACTGTAAAGCTCAAATAAAAATAAATAAATAAGTTAAAAAAGGAGATATATTATTCTATAGTTGGTATGAGAACAGAAAATTTAACACATACCAAAGCAGGTCAGTATAAGGGAGCAAAAAGCATGAACCTTAAAAACAAAGTCAGGAACACTCACTGATCAGCAAATATTTCTTAGACTAACCTATAGGAGGATTATGACACTTTTGTTCCAGATGTTAACACAGGAACAAATGATCTGCTATACCCAAGTGGTTGGTGAATGTGACAGCTCTGGTGAAGAAATTCAAAATACCTCTTTCATGAGATAGAAAATCTTAATAATATGACATCCTTAAACAACTGACCACACAAAGTGTTATTTTATTTGGATTTCCCTGGTTAAATATGTGAAGAAAATATACAGGCAAATGAAAATTATGAGCACTAGAATGTAAGTATCATCATAATGATAGTTGTTAGCTGCTGTTTAACTCAGTCCAAATTTTTAGGAAAAACACAATGGAGCAGTTGGGAGTTCTCTTCAATCCCTTCAGATATGCATAATAAGTATCTGGTTTATATTTTGTCATTAACATTTAGTGAATTTAATAATCACATTATTCAATGGAGAACTGTTTTAAAGACAAATGGTAAATGGAAATATTAAGCTATCTTGCAAACTTAATGTACACAAGAAATAGTACAGCCCAAACGTCTATTCAAATGCAAAGCTCAGACTAATGGAAGATATTACTATTTACTAATCAGATCCATCAACTTTATCCAGACTACATTTAACCTCAGAAGGCAAATTAAGAATGTTTAAATATGGCTATTGTGGATAGACACATACAACAATCACAAAGTAGTAGCTGAATGAATATAGTAAACAGTAAATGGTTTTAAAGCAGGGGTTCTAAATATGGCTGATCATCAAAAAAAAAAAAAAAAAAAAATCACAAATTCCCTGGCCTCAAACTTCAGAGACTGAGTCATTAAATTCCTTTTGAGAAGTCCAAGAATAGCATACTAATAGGCACCATTGCCTTTAAGAGTGCCTCACATTCTCAAGAGATTAACCTTTCTATAGCACATTTCCAGTCATATTGCTCTACAGTCAAAAGCCTTCAGTGACTTCCTTCCTGTACCTAAGAAACAAGTTCCAAGTATTTATGTAATATTCAAGTTCAAGATCTTAAAATAATCACTCTTTCCAGGTCTTATTTTTTATTACTCTTTGTAAATCTTATGGTCTGGCAACATAGTTTACTATGTTTAGGACTATACAACCAAAATGCCAGGTTCAATCCTGACTATAACATACTATGTGATCTTTGGCAAATTCCTAATTTCTCTGTGCATCAATACTCTTATCTGAAAAATGAGGGAACAATAACAGTACAAAACAATTCGTGCCCTAAAAATAATATAACTTGTATAAAAAATTAGGTTAGCGGTTATAAAATTTGTCAGAATCAAAATAAAATGCCATTTTTCTAAAAAGAAAAATTATTATAGTTATGTTCATTTTTTCAACTTTTGTATTATCTACCTGGATCCTAAATTATTCTAATTTAATATCTAGCTACAACTCTCCAACTAAGAACAGAAACTACTTTTTCCAAAGTTCTATATGCTAAAACTGATCATGATGTAGGACCTTATAAACAAAGTATTAAAGCCCAGATGGGTTCAATGATGAATTCTAGTAAACATTTAAGAAATAAATCATACCAATTCTCTCTACAATCTCTTTCACAGGCTGAAAGCAGAGGGAATATTTTCTAACTCATTCTATGAGGCTAGCAATACCCTAATATCAAAACCAGAGAAAGACATTAATAGAAATGTACAGCTCATTGTCTCTTATAAACATAGATGCAAAAAGCCTCAACAAACAACAACAAAAAAGTTAGCAAAACAAATTCAACAATACACCAAGACCAAGTGGAATTTTTCCCCAATATATAAGATTAACTCAGTATTTGAAAATCAATTAATGTAATTTATCACATGGACTAAAAAAAAAAAAATCACATGATCATATCAGCATATAGAGAAAAAACATTTGACAAAATCCAATACCCATTCATAACAAAAACTCTTAGAAAACTAAGAATAGAGGGGAACCTTCTCAACTTGATAAAGCATATCTATAAAAATCTTACAGATAAGATCATACTTAACAGTGAAAAATTACAAGCTTTTGCAGTAAGATCAGGAATAAGGTAAGGAGGTCACCTTTTACCACACCTTTTCAACATCATACTAGATAGAAGTCCAGCCAATGCTATAAGAAAGGAAAAGGAAATTAAAGGTATACAAAGGAAGGAAGAAACAAAACTGTCTTTGTTATAAATATGATCACCTCTGTAGAAAATCTGAAATAATGAATAATAATAATAATAATAAAAACAACTTCTGGAATTAATGTGATTATAGCAAGGTTGCAAGATAGAGTTAACACACAAAAGTCAATCACATTCCTATATACTACCAATGAACTCCTGAAAATTTGAAAGACACCAATATAAATCTAACAAAATAGGCACAAGATGTATGTGAGAAAAACTACATTATCATTCTGATAAACGAAATGAAAGAAGAATTGAATAAATGGAGAAATTCTATGCCCACGGATACAGATTTAATATTGTCAAAGAGTTCAGTTCTTTCCAACTTGATCTACATATTCAAATGTAACCCCAGTCAAATTCCAAAAAATTGTTTTGTGAATATTGACAAATATATCTAAGCTTATACAGAAAGGCAAAGACTCAGAATTGCAAACACAATAGGCAAAGAGAAGAATACACTTGGGAGAACTGGCCACCTGACTTCAAAACTCATTATAAAATAACCGTAATCAAGGCAATGTAGTAGTGGCAAAAGAATGGACCAACAGATCGATCAGAATAAAGAGCCAAGAAATAGACTCACATAAATATCTTTGACAAATGATATTTGACAAAAGAGTAAAGGCAATAGAATGAGAGCAAAGACAGTTTTTCAATAATGGTGCTGAAACAATTAAATATCTACATGTAAACAAACAAAACAAAAAAGCATAAACACAAACCTTATGCCCTTCACAAAAACTAATTCAAAATTGATCACAGACCTTATACTTCATTATAATAATTTATTTTCATGTTTTCCCCAAACATTATATCAATTAATACTTTTAGGGAATTAATGGAGTTACTAATGAGCCATCAAAGATATGTACGCAGGAAAAAAAACCAATAACCATCAAAATCATAAAACATGGGATTTATGAAAATCCCACTAAAGTAGATGATTATATCTAACAAATCAAGGTTTAATTGTAGAACATGTATTTTCTAAATGTCCTACCCATAGTGACCTGGGAAAATTTTATTTTTATGATAGTTTATATTTGGCAGCCCAGACTTATCCACCACCACTCAACATAATTGCTGCTACTTTATGCCAACAATGTAAAATGATTACTATGTTCTTTCATTTGCAAACCAATATGACATTCCTAGCATATTTTAACCAGTCACATATGTTGTATTCCCAAGTATGTTTGTGTTTTACAGCTTTTCAGATTTGAAAGTTTTCCAGGCATATTTGGTCCTATGCCAAAAGCTGTGCTTCAAATCTCAAAATCAAAAATAAGTTACATAAAATACACTGATATATATATTTTATCATATAAAAATAACCGTCAGTAAAAGCTCCAGTTAACATTCAAAAAATTGCCTGAAAGTAGTCTGTCAGCAAATTTCTTTCAGCTGGGTGTGTATGGAAAATGTGCCTGATAGCACTAACTTTATCAGAAGAAAAAGAAACAGAACCACTAAGCTTATGACATAATCACTGCTGTTCCCTAATTTGCCTCTACCACCCAGTAGGCTTCATTTCCCAAACACTGTATAAAAAAAGAACACTGAAGGTCATAATATTCCCCATGGTAACTAGCCATACCAGGTTTTTATAAACTACACAGACAATTTTCAGTTGAAAAATAACAGTGAGGTTCACAAGAGTTTAACACAGTCATGGCAGATACTCAAGCAACATACAAGAAGTAGAAACAGTTGTCCGTCAACCTACCAAATGTCTACTAGTCACACATGTCTTTCAACATCACTACTTGTTGGTAAGCATTGCCCATATTAACATTCAGTGGGGTGGAGCTAAGAAACCAAACTTTACCCAGACCATCACCTCATAGCCTCTGCAGACACTGGCCAGACCCCATAGCTATCAGAAAAAGTAAAGAATGTGGGAGTTACTTCACTAAGGAGCTGGCAGGAAAACACATGCTTACTTGAAAAGAATTTGAATCTATGAATCAGTGTGCTATATTGGATGTTGTTAGCCACAGAGCAGTTAGATTTTTATTCCCCCAAGTTAAGCAAAAATTGACCTGGTGACATAATTTTCAAGAAATGCTTCTACCTACAGTAAAACTATCAAATCTCCATTCTGGTTAATGCTAAGATGAAGATATATGTAAAGGGATTAAAAAAAAAAAAAAAGACTAATTTTTAACCCTCTCAGTACCAACTTTTACTAGTACCAACTTTTAAAATAACTGCCAAGTACTGCTTACATGAAATATCACCTCTATAATTTTGGTAGGCCACTTTATTTATTATTTTTTCAATATCATTTTTTAATTGTAGATGGACACAATATCTTTACTTATTTATTTTTTTATGTGGTGCTGAGAACTGAACCCAGTGCCTCATACATGCTAGGCGAGCACTCTACCACTGAACCTCAACCCCAGCCTTGGTAGGCCACTTTATATACAAGTCTTTTAAAACACTAATTTGTAATGAATAATTAACTGTTGACATTTTTAAACCTACATTTTAATTGTAGACATTAATAACTCAATAAATAATGCTATTATCTATCAATAATAATGCCATTTAACAAAAGAAAGACTGAAAATATTAGTTTTGATAAAACATCAAACTATCCAAAGAATTTCTGAACCTGTGTCATCTGCGTGCAAGGCAAGCACTCTACCAACTGAACTAATATCCCCAATCACCCACATCATTTAAATTTTTATAAAAATAGAAATTTCTGTTTTTATTTCAAAACTATGAAAAATATGAGATTATCTTAAAATATCATTTTTCATGGTTTAGATATGAGGTCTCCCTCAAAAGTTCCTATATTAATGCAGGAATATTCAGAGATGAATGATTAAATTATGAGAGAGGTAGCCAAATCAGTTCATTCTAATCTGAATGAACTACCTGGGTGATAACTGTAGACAGGAGGGACATGACTAGAGGAGGTAAGTCTCTGGGGCTGTGCACTGGAAGGGTTCATCTTCCCCAAGACCCATTCCTTTCCCCTTTCTCTGTTCCTGGCCATGTAGAGTAGAGGAGTAGTACTCCTTTACCACAACCTTCTGCCATGATATTCTGCCTCACCTTCAGCCTGGAGTAATGGACTTGGTCAACCATGGAATGAACTTCTGAAACCGTGACAAAAAATAAACTTCCTCCTCTAAGGTATTTTGATCACAGCAACAGAAGCTGGGCAACACAATGTTATATATCATTAAACAGTCAGCTAAAATATTTTCCTAATCTTGAGATACAAGACCCAAAAAATGATTAACTATCAAAATGATGGGGGAGGATCAAAGCAAGCATGGTGGCACATGCTTGTAATCCCAGTGGCTTAAGAGGCTGAGGCAGGAAGATCACAAGTTCCAGGCCAGCCTCAGTTACTTAGTGAGATGGTGTCTCACAATGAAAAATAAAAAGTAGCTCAGTGGTAGAGCACTCCCAGGTTAAGTCTCTAGTGCCACCAGAAAATAAATAAATATATCGATGTTTAGGACCTCCTAAACATACAGAACAAGAAGATCATGACACTGCTCAGAGTTGTTCGATTCTTTATCTTAAAACTAGAGCTGTTCTCCATAGTATTTTCTGTGTATTACTCAAATATCCATGCCTCTAACAATTCTATTGCTTGCCTTCTTTTTTTTACCCTAAACATGCCCTCCCTGGGCATCTCAATTTCCATAGTTTCAATAACCACTTCCACTCTGCAGATTCCCAAATCCATTTCCAGTCCATACCTCACTGAGCATCTATGTCTGCTGGCATCTCCTGTCCCAAACTGAATGTCTCACCCTTACACGGTACCATGGTCATTTCTCCTACTTCAATTCCTTCTTCTCCTCTTTTTCCTATTTCAGTAAAATATACAGTCACTAAAATATACAGTCTGCTTAGTCTAGGTTATATAGTCTAATTATTTCTTTCAAAACGGAACTCTGATCATGTCATTGTTGTGATTAAAAACCCTTTATTGGGGCTGGGGTTGTGGCTCATTGCCTGCCTAGCATGAGCAAGGCCCTGGGTTTGATCCTCAGCACCACATAAAAATAAATAAAGGTATGGTGTCCAACTACAACTAAAAAATAGATATTAAAAAAAAAAAAAAACAAACCCTTTAGTGTGGGGAGGTCCTAAACATCCATCAATAAAGGATTAGGCAAATATAAAATATAACATTTTCATACCACAAAATGTTGTGCAGTCTCAAAGTATGATATGAATTTATGTTCATTAATATAAAAAGTTGGTTATGAAATATTTCCAGGTACCTTCCCCACACTTTAGTCCATTGTTTCCCATGGCTTCTCCAGCCCAACTCTACCTCATGACTGCTGAATTTCAAATTCCTTCAATGATTTGCTCAGATTTTGGAGGCAAAATATCTGACCTCATTCATCATCTTGTGCCTGAAACCATGGCAGAAGCCATAGGTTATCAGCTATTCTTTGGATTTTATGTTCTTGCTTTTGGCCAAATGTAATGAAACCCCAATTAACTTTTATAATTAAAAGATTTCTAAATCCAATGTAATGCAACTGTATGATAAAAGAATTTGAGCAACAACCTAAAATCTAATATAATTGGATTTAGTTCCTAGTCATTCTTGGTATTAATGGATCTATTTATATCTCAAACATGTTTCACTTTATGAAAACAAAGTGGCAAAAATTCAGGCGTTATGTATTAAACAATTAATTGTTAAATTTTTTAATTTACTTATTTTTGCAACCAGAAGAAACTTTTAAAAAAGTATCCTCTAGTGACTTCCTTGTACACTGAATCAAATGTGAACATCTTATCATGGCTTATGGGATTCTACTTGCTTTGGCTACATTCACCAAAGTGAGTACCCTTTTTTTTCAGTTCCTGAAACATACTAAACTCACTCCTATATATCAGGGCTGTTTCTTCTGCCTAGAATGTTATTTTCCTAGATGGTCACATGCTAGTTATAGTTATTAGTATTTAGTTCTTGGTTCAAATGTCAATTCTCTAGACAGGTGCTCCCTGATCACCTTTCATAAAAATAGCATTTCCATTTTTTTATAGCCTCTTCCTGGTTTATTTTCTTCATAGCATTTACCATTTTCTGAAATTATCATCAATTAATTGTTTACTAGTGATCTCACTGAATGAGTCAAGTACTTCATATCATTAAATTTTTCATGGTAAATAAATGTGGTTCTAAAATTTCAAATTCCTGAAAATGTTCCCTTCAGGAAATTCTTAGCAAGACCTTTATCATCCACACATTTATTTATTTTCTGAAATATCTACCAATTTGGTGGCTTTGTATTTATTTCCTCTGTCAGTTATCTTTGTCTAACTGGCTCCTCATCATGTTTCAGACCTCTGCTCAAATATATTGTTCTGTGTAAGACTCCCCTTAACCACTCCCAACAAAAAACACATAATTCCTTCAGATCAATCAGTCATATTGTTCTATTTTTATTTTTTCATAGTTCTCACCCTCTCTAAAGTTATTTTGTTACTTGTTTGCTTACTACAAACTAACATTTTCAGCTTAGAACATCAAAAGAACTTCCTGAAAAGAGAGGCCCTTGGGACAACTTTGTAACACCTCACTTTGTAATAAAGCTCACTGTAACAGTCTATTCAACCACACAAGACAGATTCAGAAAGAATCTGAACAAAGATTTTTTTTTTCCAGTTACAGAAATGCAAGTGCCTGAATACAAAGCAAGCAAACAAATGGAAGTTTTTAAAGTTTATTTTAATGATCATTGATTTTATTAAATCGCCTTACTAACATTAATGAAAAACAATTTGCTAAACTGCTAGAATCTGCTAAACTACAAAAATGGGTCAGTATCATGGGGGTGAGTGGAAGATCAAAATTCTCAATAGACTGGGGGTGTGCATGGCTATGACTTTCCTCTGTTCTACAGCATTGGATTATAATTTTGCAAATTAGAAAAATATGCCCTTATACTAAACTGTTAAAAACATCTCAATCTATGTTCCAATCCTGTGTGTGTGTGTGTGTGTGTGTGTGTGTGTGTGTGAAAGAGACAGACAGAGGGACGGAGTCAGATACCTAAACTTAAAAACACTGTTAATCCAGAACTAGACAGATCCCAAAACTAGAGATAAATTACCTTATATTGTACCACCTATTTAATTAGAAACCTACACTGAAAGTACAGTTATCCTTTTTCTCTCTTAAAAAATTAAAAGTGCAGCCAGGCACAGTGGTGCATGCCTGTAACCCCAGCGGCTCTGGAGGTTGAGGCAGGAGAATCGCAAGCCAGGCTCAGTTATGGCAAGGCTCTAAGCAATTCAGTGAGATACTATCCCTAAATAAACACAAAACAGGGCTGGGGATGTGGCTCAGTGGTCAAGTGCCCCTTTGTTCAATACCCGGTACTCAAATCAAACAAACAAAAAAACAATTAATTAGGTAACTTGTAATATCTCAATACATGTATACACTGCAGAATTTCTAGTTAACACATAATGAATTAATTTTCAGTAATCATAAAAAATTATTGCTGGCACAACAATGATAACAATTCAGCAGACTAACAATGAGGAGCAACACTAAGTCTTTCACTCCCATCTGATATATTTGAGAAAAAAGAAATTAGAGCTGGCAGGTCTATAATATCAGATTACTTTGTAAATATCTTAGTCTTTGCTACTTTAAATGTTCTCTTATGAAAATGAGATTAAAAATAAAAAGGATATAAAACTTTCATTATTCAAAATTAAATCATCTATTTCATAAAGTACAGCAAATTCCCTCATATTTCAGAATCACTAGTTCTAAAAATGGGACAAATTAAAAAGGATATGCAACTCCATCCATTTACCTGCAAATGCCATGAGAATATAATGTTAAGTGAAGTTAGCCAATCCCAAAAAATCAAATGCTGAATGTTTTCTCTGATATAAGCAGGCTGATTCATAGTAAGGTAGGGAGGGGGAGCATGGGAAGATTAGACGAATTCTAGATAGGGCAAAGGGAAGGAAAGGAAGAGAGGTAAAAAGGGGGATAAAAAAGATGGTGGAATGAGATGGACATTACTTCATACATCTCTCTACATGTATGAAGACGCAAATGGTGTGAACAGATTTTTTATACA